>NC_084645.1:24194561-24530394 GCF_019802595.1 Syngnathoides biaculeatus | reverse complement strand
TTCGTAAAATCACTCAAAATGATCCAAAGAATGAAAAAGTAGTTGGCCATCCAAATAAACAATTTGGCTAAAAATAATCCACAAAGTCACGGAAACTGCAACAATCCGTCAACTAGTGTGAGATCAAGTGGGCTAAAGATGACACCCATCTTTACCATCCATTTTCTTCGCCACTTATCCTCACAAGGGTCGTGGGGAGTGCTGGAGCCTATCCCACCCGTCAACGGGCAGGAGGCGGGGTACACCCTGAACTGGTCATCAGCCAATCGCAGCCCACATGGAGACACACAGCCGCACTCAGAATCACAGAATCAGCGCTCACCTGTCACCGTTTAAAGTGGCTCTCATTCATCCACAACAAAGTTCAGTTTTTCTTTTAGCTTTCTGGCAGAAGGAGATTTTGTTCCATATTTCAAAGTGTTTATAATTCCTTCCACCTTGTTATTAAAAAAAAAAAAAAAAAAAAAAGATTGACGGGATATCAAAGCAAGAAGTCTACTTCACCCACGATTGACTGCGCTGTCCTTGTAATTGTTGCTGTCCAACAAAAACACACGCATTTCAAAAGTTGTTTTTTTTTAAATCCAAAAACAGGGGGAAAAGAGTGTTTTTTTAAAAAAAAACACGTAGAATAATAATGAAAATTGGCGATAATCTGCAATGTTTTTGTTGTTTTGTTTATGAACATTCAGAACTTGGAATAACGACTGTCATTAAAACAATTTACGTGCATATAAACGCTCCCATTACAGGCTTGACATTGCACTTATAAATATTGTATGGTGTAGTAGACTGTATATTACATATTAATTTTCCAAATGAATAATCCACTAATTAGAAATGAATACAAATACGGGAGATTTATTTTTTTTGCTCTTCAACGGAGAGTTGCGCTACTTCTATTTCATTACGTTGATCATCGGAGCTTGCAGTGGTGTACACTTACTGGCCTGAATCATGCGAATATTTTAGTTCCGAGAGTGTTGGAATAGAACTCGTGCACCTTCGTCATAAGATCACCTGACTTTTGTTTACGTCGCCATATTGCCGGTCTAGCAAAGCATTGTTCAATGCTAAGTCGGTCGGAGACGGCACGAAAATATGTCTTGTAGCACAACGCCCAGGGTCTTGTCCGATACCGTTAGACATTTAGAAGGTGAAAATAAACAAAGGTATGTGGAAAAATTTGATAAACTCGGCATAGATAACCCATTTTTAATGCCGAAATCGATGTTTTCGCCGATAAGAAATTGGACTGTTAATTAGCTTCCGCTTGTCTTGGACAATCAGATCCACGCATGTATCTGGTGAGTAAGCCGTCGAGATTTACACGGAAGAGTTTGATAGCGTAGAAAAGTCTGGATGCATACAAATACTTTGTTGATGGATCTGGTTTCAATCAGGAATAAATCCCACATAGGGACGGTTTTGAGGGCTCGTGAACGCGGAAGCGTGGTCGGCCACGTGTTCACCTTTGCCGAAATCCATCCATCTTTTCAGCTAGTATTCAATACAAATACCAATATTTAAATAATTGACCACTGGTTTTACATAAACTCGCATTCATTTACTCTGATTGAAAACAAAAGAGGATGGAGAACGTACACGGAAGCGATTGCGGCCACACTTAACCTAAATAAACCTCTGCGACATCGTTTTTTTTTTTTTTCTAACACGCATTTGTTCACAAATAAGCCAATTTGGCATTATAAATACTTCTTGATAAGAATAATTCCCACCTAAAATGAAGCGACCGCTACACAGGCGTGTGTGTATTTTGTTTGGGCACCATCCAGCACGTTTAATTGCCGAAATCCGTCGATATTTTCTGGTCTTTCCAGCTGGTATTCCATAGACCGATCTCTTTGAATAGCTGTCTCGTCTGTTGTGACAACCAACAGCACAACAAGTTTCGGGTATTGTAAATATTCTCCTTCGATTCCATGTCGACCAGCTCCGTTTGACCTGCAATATGGCGCCGTGAAAAAGGTGACGTCACGTGCACGAGCTCTATACTGGAAGCAACTTTCAGTCGGATGCAGTGCACTTGTTTACCACTGCAAATACCGACATCAGCGAGTGAGGGTGTCAATCAAAATTTATCATAATTATCTTCTTATTGTATTGAATACAGTTCATTAGACCGTGAAAGCCTGAAGCTGTATTTTGTAGCGTCTGTCGGGAATGCATCACGTCGGTCCCCGATATTATGAATTTGAGTCTCTGTCGAGTGAAATGACACGCCTCAGTCTTTTGTGCCGCTGTGCATGCAGAAAGAGTTGTTTATCAGCGGGGATGATTAGCGCCGCGCTGCCAAACGACAATATGTTGTCACATCTGCTCCGCCGCAAGCATCCATCCAAAGGCAACAAAAACGGGACGGCGGCGATGGCGGCGGCGGCTCCTGCTCGCGACCGCCACGCTTGAACGTGCGCAAGTGATATTTTCCATAAGTGCGAAACCATCGAGGCCCACCTCTCGGATCTGGTGCTCGGGGTTCTGAGTCGTGTTTCAGGGCCGGCACTCCAAACGAGCTCTCCACGCTCCCAAGTAGGCTTGTGGAAGCGATGCTGCCGTTTACACCGGACGCCAGCGGAGAAGCGCCTCGTGCAGCTGGACGCTTCATTAGGTACGCTGGCGCCGTCAAAAATGAGGCTACGTGCGTTGTGAATGTCATGGGGTGACATGATATATAGATATAGATATAGAGCTATAGACCTCGTGCACGTGACGTCACCGTTTTCACAGCGCCATATTGCCGGTCAAACAGAGCTGCTCGACATTGAACCGGAGGAAAATATTTACAATACTCGAGACCAGTTGTCCTGTTGGTTGTCACAACAGACGAGACAGATAGTCAAAGAGATCATTCTACGGAATAACAGCTGAAAATACCAGAAAATATGTACGGATTTCGGCAATCAAACGTGATGGATGGCGCCCAGCCAAAATACACACACGCCCGGTTAGTGATCGCTTCATTTCAGATAAGAATTATTCTTAATCTCAAATTACCGATTAGTTTCTATAGTGCCAAGTTGACTCATTTGAGAACAATGCGTATTTAAAAAAAGAAAATAAACATTCTGTTGTAGAGAGCTTTATGTGTGGCACCAGTACGCTTCCGTGTACGGAGGAGCCGTCTCCGTCCTCTTTTTTTTCCCCCTCCCCAATCACAGTTAATGAACGCGAGTTTGTGTAAAACCATGGGTCATTTATTGAAATATTAGTATTTGTATCGAATACCGGTTGAAAAGATCGATGGATTCCGGCAAAGGTTAACGTGTGGCCGAACACGCTTCCGTTTTCACCGGCCGTCAAAACCGTCACTGTGTGGGATTTATTCTTGATTGAGAACAGATCCAGCAACAAAGTATTTGTATGCGTCCAGATTTTTTTAGGCTTTCAAACTCTTCCGTGTAAATCTCGACGACTTACTCACCAGATCCATGTGTAGATCCAGTTGTCCAAGACAAGCAGAAATGGGTTAACACCAATTTCTTATCGGCGAAAACATCGACTTCGGCATTAAATACGGGTCCTCTATGCCGAGTTTATCTAATTTTTCCACGTAACTTCGTTTATTCTCACCTTCTAAATGTCTAATGGTATCGGACAAGACTCTGGGCGTCGTGCTATAAGACATGTTTTCATTTCATCTCAACGGACTTAGCATTGAACAATGGTTTGTTTAACCGTCAATATGGCCAGTCATGTGATTTTGGTGACATTGAGCTCTTTACAAAATCTTTATTTGGTATATTCTCTCTTAAGGTTTAAATACCTATTGCTTAAAGCTGTGAGTCTCAAGTGGTGGGCTGGGACCCAAAAGTGGGTCACAGAAAGACAGTAAAAAAAAAGAAAATGTATTCAGGTTGTTTTTGGTACAGATATGTACCCAAGTTCCCAAATGGAACATATTAGGTGAGCGACGGGAAACAATGGGACATCAATAGCGCTTCCCGTTATGCGTTTGCACTAAGCTAGCAGACTTTACGGCAAAGTTATGCAGTCATTTTAAAGTCCCACTGTCATGAAATGCATGATTTTTAGTATGTTATTTAGAAGGGCAGGCGGAATGGACCCATCCGTTTTTTCACCGCACAACATGATTTTGACGTACAAGGTTTTTTGTCACTCCCGCCATGAAAATCCCCTCGAGGGATTTGAGAAGAAGCAGGAAGTGGCGTTAGTAGCAGATGTCCACTCAGGCGTTCTCATCTGTTTGTATCAGTTTTACCTGCAGGAATGTAGCTCTTTGTTCCTTCGTGTTAGCCAAAATGCGACCTCGTTGTATTGCTGGATATTGTTTGAACACTCGGGAGGATGGATTCATTCGTCATACTTTTCAAAAAGCCCGGTTCGTTGTGAAAAAGGGATTGCACGGGTGCAAGGACGAGAGCTTTGTGGGTTCCAAATTACAGATAGGTGTGTATACAGTTACTAAAATAAATAATAGTTTGAGGGGGGGGGGCATAATCCTCTCAGAATGTAACAAAAGATCCGTGCACATAAATCAGGGGTGTTAAATGTGTTGATGTACCCATCGGTGCCGAGCACGGCTTTGGCCGGGCTGGCTCACACATACTCTCTTGGGAGTCTGTTAGTTAGAAGTGGTCCGCATATCATCAAAATACTGCTCAAAATTAAACAAAACGATAGGAAAATATTGCCCCGGTCACTTCACTCGACTGTGTCCGCGGCGGACGGCTTCAGCCGGGCTGGCTCATACGTAGTGCCTTGGGAGTCTGTTGGTAGTTAGAAGTGGTCCACATATCATCTAAATATGGCTCGAAACGATAGGATAACATTGCCCTGGTCACTTCACTCGATTGTGTCTGCAGTGGACAGCTTTGGCCGGGCTGGCTCATACATACTCTCTTGGGAGTCTGTTGTTAGATAGAAGTGGTCCGCATATCATCTAAATATGGCTCGAAATGAAACAAAATTATAGGATAATATTGCCCCAGTCACTATACTCAATTGTGTCCGCAGCGGACTGCTTCGACCAGTCTGGCTCATACATACTGTCTTGGGAGTTTGATAGTTAGAAGTGGTCCGCATATCATCTAAATATGGCTCGAAACGATAGGATAATATTGCCCCGGTCACTTCACTCGATTGTGAAATGTTCTCTTCTCTGAAAAGAGTTTCCGTGTCCCCTAGTAGGTGGCACAGCGTCTTTTCAATGGCGAATGTCGCGGTTTGACGTAATTAACAGATGTCGAATGAGACTTCCGCAACTATGCGCATGGATGACGCGCTCTCCGCTCATATTTATTTGTTCGTTTGGGGACAGATGTGAATATTGTTACATGAATTGTTCTTTACAATATCTATTTTAGAAAGTTTATAGGCATGACACTTGACCTTTAAAATACAAAACCAGCTATTTTCTTTTGAGTTTGGCCGTAAACCTTGACTGGGAGCGAACAATAAACAGCTCTAAGCATCTTTTAGAAGATCACAATCTGAAAAACGGATTTTTGCCGTGACACGAGTTTAGTCTAGTTAGCAGCCACACTTCAGCGCTTGTAAGTCGACGCTAACAAAACAAACCTTGTACAAAATCGAGAAAGTTTGTGTCACTGATGAAAACGGATTTTTAAATATGACCTGGTGGACTTTCTGGTCTTGCAGTGTGCGCCGCACTCAAGATGAGCAACCCAGCAGACGTTATCTCCACCGACAATCGTGCCCCCCCCCCCCCCGCCTCCCCCCAACTCCAAAACCAGACGTTTGCTGCGATTGCCTCCAGTTTATGTACTGTAACCACCTTGGCGCTGGATCTAATTATGAGGAAGAGTCTAGCGAGTATACATGTATAATAACTACGACATGCTTGATATCACATCACACATCTTATCCAAGCACAGCCACCATTAAACCAAAACGTTGTCAGTGTTCAAATCTGCCCGGCAACAGGCGTAGATGAGTCCCAATGCTTTGCATACAAATGCACCCCCCACCCCACCACCCGCCCCCCCGCGCACTGATGAATATTCTCCATCGTCAAAGAAACCCCTCTCCGACCCTTGACCTCTGCCGCCCGATCCACAATCAATGCCTTATTTTTATTTTAATCGTGCGTCCTCCGAGGGGGGGGGGGGGGGGTGGTGCCGGCTGATTTATGGCAACATTTGCATGGGAAGAGTATGAATCATGATGCGCCGGAGGACGCCGCATTCAAATGAAAATTTTCAATACGTCTCGAAGAAAGGTTGAATCAACGCAGGCGTTGTGGAAAAACGACAGTTATGAGCTGAGCATTAATAACGCAACTTCAGGACCTTCGGTGTACCTCCGACATGCCTCGAACAAGCCAAACAAAAATAGAGTAAGATAATTGCCCCCCCCCCACCATTTTTTGATTACAGGAAGCCGGTAGACGCCCCTCGAAGAGACTTTGGGTGAAAGCAGGTCACAGTGGGACGCAATCTCCATCAAGGATTGGGATTTGATTGCCTTCGGTCCGCCTTTTGACTTGATGGAGCAACAATAAAAAGCAGAGTGTGGCTTTCAAAGAAAACGTCCTTAAGGAACAGGAGATATAGCCAATAAAAAAAAAAAAATCCATATATATATATATATAGTGATGCCTCAGTTCTCGACCACAATCCGTTCCAGAAAACGGTTCGAACAGTGAATTGTTCAAATGCCGAATCGATGTTTCCCCTTACAACGAATGGAAAAAGAAATAATGCGTTCCAAGCCTAAAAAAATTGGGCTTTTTAAAACATTTTTTTAGCTTTTCCTTATAATAAACTGCATAGCAGAAATACATGTATACTTTAAATACTTTATACAATGAAATAATTTAACCCGGGGTGGGAATTTTTAATTTTTTACCCTTTTGAGATGAAAGTTTCCTAACAGGCCACAATCAAGGAAATAACACTTCTTTTTCGTTTATGTTTTAGTTATATGATATGATAAAGATAGATAGATATATGATAAACTATAGTAATTTATAATCTCGTCCCAAAAATGGGACGCTGCCCGCGAGAGGGTACTTGGGTTTTCTTAGTAGATCGTCCCAAAAACCAGAATCAGATTAAAACACTTAAATATTTTGATATACTGAAGGATATAATGCGAGAAAATCATGATGTCCCAAAAATGGGACGCTGCCCACGAATGGGTTAAGAAATATATTTAGTTTTTGTTTAAAATGTATGCTTTAGTAGTAGAGTACGCTAGAATGGGAGTGCACCGCCGTATCTGTAGCTAATCGGAAACACGCACACCAGATTCGTATCAATTCTTTCTTGAAGTCGACAGTTTTAAGCAGAACTTTCCGTTTTTCAGCACCAGCAGCCTTACTACCTCCATTTGCCCTCTTTGGAGCCATGATCGGGGCGTTAATACGAGATGATGAGAAGAAAAACAACAATCACTACCGGGACACATCTGTGTACAAATGCTACGTTATAAACAATAACAAAACTGCGCTGATTGCGCCGCGCGCGTTATGTCATTTCCGGGTTATTTCGGGGGGCGTTCGAATAGACGATAACAAAGCCTGGCGTGGGTGGGTCAGCTGCTTGCGGCGGCGTGGGAATTCACAACAAAGCGCGTCGTGGGTCAGCTGGTCTGGCCGGGCGCAATATGTTATTTCCGTGTTTTGTCGGGGGCCTTCGACTTCCGATTTTTGTTCGAAAACAGAAGCAAAAAAAGATTGCAAATTTTTTGTTCGAAAATGGGGACATTCGAAAACCGAGGCTTTACTGGATATACAATTTTTTTATACTTTTTAAACAGTTGATGGAATGTGCGAGGCATATCTACGACGTGATTCATCTTTACGTTTATGTATTGTCACTCAAGTCTGACGGACGTGGTTTCATGTCGTTAAGTCATTCGCAGATATGTGACAATAATGCTATGAATGGTAAAATACTGTCAGTGATATTAATCCCAATTTAAAAAAAAAAGGCAGCAGATTAGCCTGGAATAAATTTCTCAAATTTGTATTTGGATAAACAGGGAAAATTGTACATTACAGCTACATTTCAGGCATTTAACAAGTATGAATATTAATGTGTCTTTGTCTGGTTTTAATTTTTTTTTTTTTGTCTTGAATCAATTATTTTGCAGAAAAATATAACTATATAATATAACAAAAACAGATTTTTTTTTAAAAAAAACTATGTCCCCGCCACGTGAACCTGCAATATAAATTAATAATTCCAAGTGTCATCTTTGGATTAGCGTATACAATAATTATGTTAATGCCCGCAACATCACAGGGAAATATTTGATTTGGCAAGTCATCCCCGCCGCCGCCGCCGCTTTCCGCACTGACGATGAAGGTGAAGCGGGGGGCAAAGTACGATTGCGTCCCGCCACGCCGGGTTCGAGAGAGCGCACGACATCGGGGAGGAATCAACAGTTATTTAGAGGCCGACGCACACGTCGGCTCGGGCTTGAAGCGTGAACTTCGGATTTTGTCCCCAGGAGCCGTGAAGCACAAAACTGCAAGGCTGTCAAAGGGAGTCGATGGTACGACAGACTTTTTTTTTTTGTTTTTGTTTTTTTTTTTTTTTTTGGGGGGGGGGGGTTTGAAGTGAACGAGAACGCGCCTAACAACCTATGCTACATCGCAAATTTCACGTCCATACATCTAGAGTACTTCTATAAGAGTAAATTGAATCATTCAGTTTCAGGCCCGGGGGCTTTTCCATGTGGTGACAACGAGGCACTCGAAAGCGACCACACCCAGCCCTGAGGCCCGAACAGCATCATTTTTCGTTCCAAAATGTTTCCCTCGTTTGTGTTTTACTTTCTACAGCAGCCTGTACACACAGCAAAATACTCGGGCTTATGTGTACACTCGACTGGCTACCGTCGATTCCCGTAATTTCCGGACTATAAGCCGCGATTTTTTTCCACACGCTTTCATCCCTGCGGTTTAATGCGGCTTTTAATCAGGTGCAGCTCGTGTGTGTACAAAATGTTTTTTCCTTTAAAAATGTACTGGGTGGGGCTTGTAATCAGGTGCGCTCTATAGTCTGGAAACTACGGTAGTTTCCCAACATAAACTAGCTGATGTAAATTTTACATTGGTCCACATCACACAGTTCACAGTCGGTTCATCGATCAACTTTTGATGTTTGTACCGGTTATGTTTATTTCCTGGGATGTGACCCAAGACACACAATAGAGCAACCTACATCCAATCACAGGTTTTAGAAGTACTGGCATTTTTGGAAGTAATTTTTATCTGTTCATTATTCCAAGATGTTTACTTTTGTTGAAATTAATTGAATAAAAAAACAATCCCAGACACTACAGCAGCCCAAACTGAGATAATTTTGAAATCATAGCAAGGTTTGCTATGACTTGGCTTTGGTCAAACCCGATCAAACGAACTTCACCGACGGGAACACAAAATACAATTCAATTAAAACTGACTAAAAGGTTGCTGGTGTGAGAGCACAATAAAACCAGCCTGGTGCGTTAGGTTGCAATCTATCTTTCGATTTTACTGTTTCTCTTGTCATTTATACTGCTTTGGGGGCTATCTTAAGCGTTGATCTCAATGGAATCTTCTTCTTAACCACAATTTCCTTTGAGTAGAGCATGTAAAGGTTGTAATTGTTCAAATTGTAATGCAGGCATTAAATTCGGTACATGGAGAGTTTAAATTCCGCGGTTTTTAAAAAGGTTCTTTCGCAAACTCAGGAGAGAGAAATTATTCAGCCACAATCTTGAAATTGATATGTAAAAGTATGAAAATTATAAAAATGAATACATCTATTGTGGACATTTTGGCACCAAATGTATGTCTGTAGCTACTTTCTGAAATCAAGCATTTACATAGAAGATAAAGGAAAAAACACCATTTGGGGCTCGCCATCTTGGACATTTGTTTGGTCAGCAGTTTTTTTGTCAAAAGTTGAATTTTCAGAATATCTGCACCATACTTCTTGCTCGTGTCACTTTCTTGAGTAATTGATATATTTTAAAATATTTATGATATTATTATCATTATTATTTATATTATCTATATTTTATATTTTTGCATTGATATGCTCTACTCTCGCCTCTCGAAAGCATGACGGACTGCCCTTGTTTATGAATGGTGCCGTTCGAATAAACTTTCACAATTAGATGATTATGTCATCATAACATGCACCCAATTCCCCCAACACCCCCTCATAATTGCTCCTCCCCTCCCCCGACAAAGACCAGTTTTTGCTACACCCAGACGGCCGTCCACACGACGGCAGCGACTTGTGTCAGAAAAGTAAACAACGTAATTGCCATGCCGATGTAGGCGTCGCGGTCCCCCCCCCCCCCCCCTTCAGCTGGGAGCTAATAAACACCTCGTCAATGCAGGAGGTGTCAACTTTACACCCGGGATGACGCCATCTCCAAGAGACTCACGGGCGTGACAAGCCGTCGCGAGCCCGCTTAATACCACTGGCCATTTGGTTGTGTCACCAGAGGGCAAGCCTGAGATCTGTCGCTTCGCACTAGTCTCAAACAGGGCTTCAAACGCGGTGCCAAAGCACAAGGAGAGAGGGTGGGGCGATACCCCGGCCTTATTAGCAGTAGGCCCGGGGGAAAAAAAATAAATAAAATAACTCGGCCAAGTTGACTTAAAAAATTGAGTGATGAACAATTTCTGCCTCAAATTTACATTACAGTCACAAAAAAAAAAAAAAGTTCCACCAGGAACCAATGTTTCACACGGACATTTATTGCAGATGGACGCAGTGATGGGCCACTGATAAATAAAAAAAAATATTCAAAATTCATTTAAGTGATTTTTAAGACATTCTTAGATGTGTAATGTACATATAACATTATGTATGAGGGAGGTGAATGGTGGCTAGCCTTTTTTTTAGCTAAAACGCTAACCCCCTTGTATGCTAATGCTAATCGCGATTGCTAACTGTTCCGCATTTATCATTTTGCTGTCTCAAATTATCCATCTATCCATCCGTTTTCTTCGCCGCCTATCCTAACGAGGGAGCCTGTCCCAGCTGTCAACGGGCAGGAGGCGGGGTACAACCTGAACTGGTCGCCAGCCAATCGCAGGGCACACTGACACAAACAGCCGCACTCACAGTCACACCTAGGGGCAATTTAGAGTGTCCAATTAATGTTGCATGTTTTTTGGGATGTGGGAGGAAACCGGAGGGCCCGGAGGAAACCCACCCAGGCACGTGGAGAACATGGAAACTCCACACAGGGGGGTCCGGGATTGAACCCGGGACCACAGAACTCTGAGCCCAATGCTTTACCAGCTGACCCACCGTGCCGCCTGTCTCAAATTATGTACACCAATTTTCTTTTTTTTTTTTTTACCATAAACTCAGTTCTAACATTTGTATTTCAAGAGATGAAGTCCATCTCTCCGAAATGAGAATGTAACACTCAGGAACAAATGCATCAGTAAATAATATAAAGGTAATGTAATAATAATAATATTATTTGATGACTCAACCAATCATCAGTAGGAGAATCGGTTAAAAAAAAGATTCAATAGGGACAACCCTAATTGGAAGTATTGAAAAACAGGTGGTAATTTGATGAGAAGACATCAGTGGCAGCATGTGCGCTCCGCACGGGATGAGGGGGGATTGTTTGATTCCTCCTTCCTCATGCGGATCAGTGAGGTGAATCCTATTGATGACCGGCTGCCAAGGTCGCCGTCCGCACATTTAATGCATACCGAACCCGCGCGGACTACCAAGCGGATCACACGTCTAAAAGCAGCCTGGGAGGCGGCCGCCGTTGAGCCGCAAGCTTTAAGCCGGAAGAGGCGACAACCTACGGGTCTTGGGCCTTAAGGACGACTGGGAAGAACGGACAAAATCTGAATAAATTATGGGAGTGGAACTTTAGGTGGAAGCAGTCCTTCAAATAATTATTTGCGCACTTGAGTCCTGAAAAACTTCAAATTTACGATCTTTCAAATCAAAGCATGGTTATCAAAATGGAATTCTTGTAGGCTGAAATGTGGACATTTTCAGGCAGACAGAAGATAATGACATTGTTCTTTTTCAGATCAAGTCAAACGGTGGCATTTTTTTTTTTTTTATATATGGGTGACCGGGGGAGTCGCCCAGTTTTTGAGGGGTGGTCCCTGGTGCCTCTTTCCCCAGTTGACAAGCGACATGGGGGTGGGGGGGACGACAACACACATCCAAGCCAGCTCTGTTACTGCTCTCAGGTAAACGTAGATAAATATGAATTCAGGGGTGGGGTGGGGGGTGCTTTTTCTGACTGGTAGTGTGACGCCGTTGCTTGCGCCATCCCTTGCTTGAAAAAGATTTGCTTCCTGCGTGGGGCTGTAGAGACTTTGGTGCGGTCACATGACTGCCTGGCTCCAATTGACTGATGAACTGGACTCAAAGTGGTTACTTTGGACGGTGCCCAGGCAGTCTCTTTTAAAGATACTAAAACAATATTCGATGAATACAAATAAAAGGAGAATGCAGCTCAACGTAACAAAAGGAAAAAGTAGCATTGTAGCAAATTTTCATTTAAACTACTCTATTACTAAAAATAATCCAAAAATTCTGTTAGTGGATGTATCGAAATACCAGTAGGATGTTACTACGCTCCTTTGAATATTGCATTTTGTCCCAATCATCAGAACATCTAATCAAGATAGACATACCATTGATATTACACATTTGATTCATCATCGCATTTGTCTTTGGACTCAAACATCAGCTTGTTTACTGAAAAAAAGAGTATTTAATCACACTAGTCCACCACTTTTGTCAGTGCGGCAATTCCTGGAACACCGATAACGCTAATGGATTAAATGTGTTTTGTGAAGTCGGTTTTAGTTTTTTGTTTTTTAAAGTCAGTGATGAAACTAAAGGTCACGGCATGGTTGCGTAATCCAAACTGTGTAAAAAGTACAACATGAATCAGTGACACTTAAGCTTTAACGCAAAATATATAGCTGCTAGCTACTAGCGCTAAACTTAGCATCAATCGCGAATTTGTAAATGTCAAAAAAGAAAGTTGTACTGAAGTGGACGTCGATATCCACCCCGTCGCTTTCTGCCGAGAACACACGGTTTAAGAGAAGCGCTTCTACGTCAATGTTAGCGTTGTTTTTAGCATTAGCATTCCTGAACCACCGACGGCGGAAAGGCCTTCTTTGTCTTGATCTGGTTTTTAAGGTCAGGAACAGTTTGAAACTGACCGACACCGATCGGACTCAAGTGAAGAAGCGGCGACCAAGTACGCAGGAGTAGTTTGAGTTACGAGCTTGATTCGTTCTTTGTATATCAGGTGTGAGTGAGTGGCGGGATGCTAGGCAGATTTTTTTGAGGTTCACGACAGCTTCTCAAATTCTGGGTCACAACGCATCTCAATAAATCAAATAAAATAAAAATCACCCGATGATTGTGCGAAACGTGACGATACATTCTTGAAGAGACATAGAAATCTGTAATTTGAACAACTTTAGCAATATTTTAAGTGAATTGTATGGATTCCTTTGCTTTACCCGACTCGCGTGCTGGCTCAGTGTCGTTAGCTAGAGCTGAGTCAAAAACATTTTTTATAGCAAAAAGTTGCAAAAAAAATAAACTTTTTCTTTTTAAAATCTTAACTTTACCGATGCCACACCCTTTTCTCGCTTGATCTTTCCTTGATTTTTATTTTTATTTTTTTCTGGGAGGAGTGGGGGTCATGTAGGAAATGCCCCCCCCCCGGTTTTCCGCCTTCCCTCTTTGCTTCTCCCCCCCCCTGCTGTCGTCCTATCCCTCCCCGAGGCTATTTATAACCGAACGGCACTTTATGAATGTCCGCAGGCGCAGCGTTACACAGTCCTTGCTCTGCCGCATCTGTTTTGTTCTCGAGCACGGGGGGGACTGCAAAGATACGGGCAAGGGGGGGGGGTGGGCGAAGCTGTCAAAAGACCCAAGTTTTGCCGTCTTGCCGTTGACTTAACGTCATATCCCAAATGTTCGAGAGAGCGAGTGGGGAGGGAGGGGGGCGGGGGTTCATCAAATTGCAGGATGCAGACCATTGAGCAGATAAGCCATCTTTGCAGATGAGGCTGCCAATGTTATCACAGCGGCGAAGATTAATGTGGGCCTTCTGTAAAGGTGCTCGCAATCACATTCGCGGGACAATTACATCGTGATTAATGGGCAAATCCCTTCTGCACACACTCGGTCGCACACCTACACGACCGAAGCGCTCGCAAAAATGATCAGATTTTCCTCGTGGTGCGCGCGCTACCTGCAGAGGACGCGCCTCCACCGGACTTTACATGAAGCTTATTGTTAGTTTTTTGTTTTTTTTTTGTGTGTGTGTGTGTGCGCGAGGATTAAAATCACACCATCCTGACCCATTTGTGTATGTAGGGCACGCGTGGGAATAACTCACCTGCTGCGATCCTCAGCGCCGCTGCAGCCGAGCATCCTTTCGCATTTCCACCCCGGCGCGACGGCAACTCCGAGCGAGCTCCGCCGAGGCGTGCGCACGCGCGCGCAACCCCGAGTCCGACACCTTCAAGCGTGGGCTGGCGGCGGTGGTGGGGGGAATATTTGGCGTCCTAGCAGCTCCCCCACAAAAAAAAAAAAAAAAAACGCCGAGTAAATCAAAAGACGGGACGGCGAGCATCCGTTTCTCCGCGACTCCCAGACTGTGCTTGCGTGCGCGAACGCTCCGTCCCGCAATGAGGAGGAATGCAAATGGGAACTGGGATGGATGGAAGGATGAGAAGGAGGGGGGGAGAGGAAGGGAGGGAGGGAGATCCACTCCCACGCGTGGCGCGCACACACACTTCTACTCACTCTCTCCGTTTCTTTTTTCCTTTTATTTTACATTTTTTTTGGATGAGCAAGTGCGTCTTTCGACAAGCCTACTTTTTCTTTTTTTTTTGGGGGGGGGGTGCACGATTTGTATGTATGGTATGACCCAGCCCACCCCCCGTTTAGCACACGCGTGTCCCACACTTGAGGGAGAGAGAGAGAGAGAGACCATCCGCTGTCACGCTGAGAGGAAATAAAGCGATGAAATCAGATTGAAGTGGGAGTGAAAGATGAGGGAGAAGGACGGTGCAGTTCCACTAGGGAGGGCCTGGGGGCGCTGCGGGCTTCGGTTCGTGCTCTTCTTGGTCCACTGCACTGAGGGATACTTTGACTGGTACCAGAAAAAAAAAAAAGCAAGAAAAACCAGGTTGCATTCCAATTGCCGAGAGCGTTGCTTTGATTATGTATTAGTACTGTCACTCGTTTTGGATCGTACTTCATTTTAAGATTGTCTCTCTGTTCAAAATTGTCTTGATTTTGAAAAAGAACACAAGTAGCAACTTCTCTGGTAGTGAGACCTCCTCGAGTAAGCCAACAGAACAACCTTTTGACAAAAAAAATTACAAAATACACAAATGAAATGAAATTTAAAAAATGATAGTTACAGTAAACAAATAATAAAATTGATATATACAAATTATATATATATATATAAAATGTATACATAAAATAAATTAAATATAATAATAATAATGATAATAGTAAATAATAGTAATGACTAATAATTAGTCATTCACATTATATATTGTATATAATATTTTAATATAGTATATATATTTAGATATAAAATACTAATTGTAAATAAAAATGTAAATAAATATTAAATAAATTAAATAAATATAATAATAATAAAATGATAAAATAAATACATAAAACCAAATAAAAGTATAATAATAATAGTAAATAAATAATAAAATAAATACATACAAAATAAAATATATACTGTATGTACATATACGTATACATAAAATAAATATAAATATAATAGTAAATAATAGTAATTACTAATTAATAATTAAAGTAATTAACATTATATTTCGTATATAATATATACTATTTTAATATGGTATATAGATTTACATATAACATAATAGTAATACTAAATAAAAATATAAAATAAATATAATAATATTAATTACTAATTAATAATTAAAGTAATTAACATTATATATTGTATATAATATATAATATTTTGATATAGTATATAGATTTAGATATAAAATAATAGTAATCGTAAATACAAATATAAATAAATGTAAAATAAATTAACTAATAAATATAATAATAATAGTAGTAGTAGTAGTAATAATACATTAGTAAAAAATAGTAATTACTAATTAATAATTGTGTAATTGACAACTCTGCAGAGGCCCTGTAGCTCAGAGGTTAGAGCATTGGTTTGGTTAAACCAGGGGTCGCGAGTTCATATCCCACTGGGGCCTCCACTCCCCGAGAGGGGTTGCGTCAGGAAGGGCATCTGGCGTAAAAACTGTGCCAAGCAAATATGTGCGCTCATCCGAGATGACACGCTGTGGCGAGCCCTAACGGAACAAGCCAAAAGAAACTTACTTTAACGAATTAGTAATGCCGTAACGAAATGATGGCGTCGACTTCCTAAAGTTTGGCAAGTCTTCCTTTGTGTGAGGAAGTCACGTAAACTCTCCAAAGACGGAATGAAAAAAAACAATCGTGCTATGCGAGCGCACTATAGTGAGGCGACCCCTCGGTGAGGCGCCATCTTGTCACGTCTATTTTAGGCCGGGTGTTTTTATTATGAAATAATATGAAACGATACGAGCTGCACGGTGGATCATCAGGAAAGCGTTGGCCTCACAGTTCTGAGGAACCGGGTTCACTCCCAGCCCTCCCCATGTGGACTTTGCATGATCTCCCTGTGACCTGTGTGGCTTTTCTCCGGGCACTCCGGTTTCCTTCCATAACATTAATTGGAGACTCTAAATTGCCCCAAGGTGTGATTATGGTTGTGGCTGTTTGTCTCCATATGCCCTGCGATTATCTGGCAACCAAATAAGGGTGTAACCCCGCCTCCTGGCTGATGATAGGTGGGATAGGCTCCAGCACTCCCCGCGACCCTTGTGAGGATAAGGGGCTAAGAAAATGGATGGATGGACGTATGAAACAATACTACTCGTGTGATAATCATTAGGTAGCTTCAAAGAAGATAAAAATGATTTATGAGAAAAGATGGCAGCACTGAGATATTAGCTTTTGAACGGGGGTGTGTTGATTTTTTTGCTGTTGTTTATTTTTTAACCACTGTTCCTACCTGGCTAGCGCATTCCCCATTACCGACAGTACCTGTCAAGCACCGTGCCTGCCTCTCGTTTTTTGTACCCGTCAAACTAATTTGGCACTCTGTGAATTTCGTTTTTTCCAAATTGATTCCTGCGTCCCGAGCTGCGGCGGCGGATCAATGACGTCCACCCCCCCCCCACCCCCCAACCCGACTCCCCGCCCTCCCCTCTCCCGTTGACGCGGCGCGACCAGTTTGCAATCGCTGCGCGGGGATTAGCAGAGGTTGGTGGGAGGACAGCAAATTGGAGCCATTCCTCGGCTCTTCGTTAAAGCCTCCGCTCGGGCTCCCATTTTGGAATGATTAGTCGGAAGCGGATCCAGCCGGGGTTCGGGCCCGCGCGAGTTCAATGGGAAACACAAGAAATTAAGTCCTCATTACCGGCTGGAAAGTGCGCTACTAGTCTGAGAAGTTCCCTTTGAAAGTAACACAAGAGTAGTTGGTCCGATATTTGGAGACCAGATGAAAGGAATCGCAAATTACGTTCGACGGTGGCTCCGTTTGGAATTTTTTTTGGGGGGGGGTAACTGGTGCTAAGTAACGGAGACTTTGAGATTTTTCAGATCTGCTTTATTTGAGGATTTGTTTTCCTTGATAACTTTGACTTTTTACTCCCTACATTTCAATACTCTTAGTCGTTTATTCAATTTTTTTAACCTCCGTGGATGACTTCACAACATGAGATATGTATCAAACTTGGCAAGGTTATTAGCACTGTACAAAAAAGTACAAAGCATTTTTAATCTCATTTAGCAGGGATTATTTCATAGATAAATGTATTTTAAGATTATGTACTTTTTGAATTCTACTTCAGCTGTTTATGCAGTACGTACTTCTACCTAAAGGTCAAGTGTCATCCCTATAAATATTCTAAAATAGATATTGTAATGAAAAATGTAAATAACATGATTCACTTCAATGTCCATACCAAAAAATAAATATGAGCGAAGCGCGCGTCATCCATGCGCAAAGTTGCAAAAGTCTCCTGCCGGTGACATCACCCCGGACATTCGCCATTAAAAACACGCTGTGGACCCTACTATGGGAGACGAACACAGCCCTTAAGACACGGAAACTCTTCTCAGAACCGAGTGAAGTGACAGGGGGAATATTACCCTGTTTCGAGCCATATTTAGATGATATGCAGATCACGGTCAAACTACCTCCGCGTGGCGGTGATAAAAACACCGCCCGCGAGCGACGACGACGGCACGGCCAAACTGCCTCCCCGTCCGATCCACTTCCGGCGCCGTGACGACCCAACAAGGCTCGGCCTTGTCGACAAGTCCGGTGGCGAGCCACAAGGCCTGCGGAAGCCGTCCTTCAGCGGCTGCTGTACGGAAGCCTTCCAATGCGCACATAGACACATTTAACACCCCTGTTTTCACTTGGATTACGCCCCCTTAAAACTATTGTTTTTTTTAGTAGTTGTATACACACCTACCTGTCATTTGGAAACCACAAAGCTCTCGTCCTTTGCACCCGTGCAATCCATTTTTCACGACAGACTGTGTGTTTTTTAAAAGCATGAAGAATTAATCCATCTTCTCGAGTGTTCAAGCAATATCCAGCAATGCAACGAGCCAGCATTTTGGCTAACACGAAGGAACGAGCTAGCTTCCCGCGAGAGGATTTTCATGGCGGGAGTTACCAAAAGCCATATACTTCAAAATGGTCCATTCAAGCTACCGTTTTTTCATTAATAACATACTAAACATCATCCATTTCATGACACTTGACCTTTAAGTAGCTCGAGTGACTCCTTTTGCCGCCTTTGCTTTCTATTAATTACTCTCAAAATATTGTAACATTTTTTTTTTCGTAAATGAGGGTTTCTGTTTTTCCATGAGCGACGGATGAGCTTTGATCAACCACAGACGGCCAGCGCAAACATTCGCGGCGACATCCCGCTGCTCGGAGCGCGAAGGCGGATAAATGAAATCGCTTTCTTCACCGCGAGCCGTCCGTCGCTCCTTCCATCGTGCTTTTATCGTAGCCGCGTGAAAAGTTAGCCGGTGGAATGAGATGACATTTGCAAATTGGCTTCCAAAGGTTTCCGACTACTTCACATTTTCACTGAGCTAGCAATACACCCTGAGAGGAGGGGGGGGGGGGGATAAAAATAAAAGAAATACACGTCTGGGCTGTTGTTATCTAACACGCTTGTCTAGTCCATATGTCAGTTGGGCTCTCCTTCACACCGCACGACAGAGAATTGTACGACTAAAGTGTTTGTCTTGCAATGTTAAACTGCAGCGTCTGTGCGCCCGCGAGCGTATTTCCACTCGCGCCCACCCACCGCCGCCCGCAACATGACGTTTTTGCACGGACCCTCAGAGCGACTGAAGCCGTTCAGGCGTCACAGCTACATGTAAATGTCATCAGCATCAGTTCACGCATGGCCAAGATACGCTTGCTGCAAGTTCAGTGCGTGTTCTCTCGACTTTCCGACTCTTTCCATCCTCTTCCGGTGTGTGTGAAACTATTCCTTCAGGGAGGGCGAGCGGGGGAGGGAGGGGAAGATTGTGGTGTGTGGGAGGAGGGTGGGTGGGAGGGGAGTCTCTTCTCTTCCAGATCACTAGGCAGACCTGAGCCGAGCAGATGTGGACGCTCGGAATAAAGACGCCATTTATTTTTTTTTCAAGGATAAAGTGTTGCGCACAAGAAAAACACATTGCCAGAAAACATCCACCAAAATAAAGACTTTCAGAACCAAATCCTAATACAGTGATGCCTCGATTCTTGACCACAATCCGCTCCAGAAAACAGTTCGAGAAGTGATTTGTTCGAAAACTGAATCGATGTTCCCCATTACAATGAATGAACAAAGAAATAATGCGTTCCAACTCTAAAAAAATTTGGATTTTTAAAGCACTTTTTTTTTTTAGCTTTTCCTGATAATAAACTGCATAGTACAAATACTTGTATGGTTTAAATACTTTATATAATGGAATAAGTTGAGAAATATATGTATTTTTTTGCTTAAAATTGATGCTTTAGTAGTATGCTAGGCAGGGAGTGGATTGCCGTATCTGTAGCGACTCGGCCCCCAGCCTTGTAAAGTGCAGATTAACCTTAAACAAGCAACTTGCCTTCTTTGGAGCCATAATTGGGGGTTAATACGGTAGTCCTAGATAAGAAGAAAAACAACAGTCACTACCGGGACACGTCGGTGCACAGAAGCTGCGTTATACAGAATAACAAAAGTGCGCTGATTGGGCCGCATGCGTTATGTCATTTCCATATTTTTTTTTTTTTTTTGGGGGGGGGGGCGTTCGAATTGACAATAACAAAGCGCGTCGTGGGTGGGTCAGCTGGTCTGGCCGCGCGCAATATATCATTTCCGGGTTTTATCGGGGCGTTCGAGTACCGATTTTCGTTCGAAAACAATCTCTAAATTTCCATTCCAAAACCAATTTGTTCGAAAACGGGGACGTTCAAGAGCCGAGGCTTTACTGTATTGTCCTAGTTTGATCAATTGCACAAGAAAAAAAAAAGGAGGAGCATTCTGAAATTGAGTGAAGGGAGGCTAACTTAAAACCTCCGCGATTAGGTCAAAATATAAAAATGGTTAGTAATTTTACGGAGAAGAATGTGGTGGTATAAATTATAGTGTCAAAATGTTTGCAAAAATGTGTAAATAGACCCGATTTCACAAGAATACAGTTGTAATAGTATTAAAATTGCCCCCCGCCCTCCCTTTTTATAATGAATGCATGACTCTTACGGTCATATTTTCTATTTGCAAAAGTCAAAATTCCAATTTAGCAGTCCAAGCCAAATGAATTATTTATTTAGGAAATCAAATTAACCATTTCAACTTGTTTCTTGCAAAATGGCAAGGTTATTCTATCAAAATTTGAAAAAAAAAAAAAAAAACGGCCCTGATACGCTTTTGTATCTCCCACGTGTAAAAAAAAAAACAAAACAAAAAACAAAAAACCTAAAACAAAGGTGACAATTATCTTCACGGTGTTGCATTTGACGAGAGCGGAGCCGAACAGAGGCAACAAAGGAGACTGCCTCCACGGCTTTTTTAAAGCATCAATAATTCACGCCGTCCGCCGTGTTCCTCGGCGCCGGCACGCACGCTTGCCCTTCATCTACCTGCAAAAAACGGGCCCGAAGGCTGTCACTCACACGGACGCCCCAGCTTTAAACCGATAAATGGGCCCCACGATGAGACGATAAAGCGGCCATTTGCTTGTTATCGGAGAACATCGTCCCGCCTTCTTGAACGGGGTCGCAAATTGTTCTCGTGCTCCCATAAAACCGAACCTCTAACGAGCATCACTTCTACTCTCCGATGTGGCACGCCTGACTGGATTATGTCCGTCGAGACACGCCACAGAGAACAACTCACACCACTTCAAAGTCAGTCCCAATATGTCTGTCGTGCAAGGCAAGCTGAATATATTTTTTCTCTTATTGGCAAAAAAAAAACATTTTGCAAGATTTACCTTTTGTTTCCCTTGTGTTTGTAAACTAATCGACCCATAAAACTTCACTTTGAATTCAACTACTAATCATCCAGCTTTTTCCGTTCTTTAGTAATTCGCAGTCAAACGTGTTGGTCTCACCAAAAACATCGGTTTCTGACCAAGAAGCGGAGAAAAAGCTCCATCCATCCATTTTTTTTTTTTTTATCTTTAGCTTATCCTCATGAGGTTCGCGGGGAGTCCTGGAGCCAATCCCAGCTGTCAACGGACAGGAGGCGGGGTACACCTTCAACTGGTTGCCAGCCAATCGCAGGGCACATAGACACAATCACACCTAGGGGAAATTTAGAGTGTCCAATTAATGTCGCATGTCTTTGGGACGTGGGAGGAAACCAGAGCGCCCGGAGAAAACCCATGCAGGAATTGTGAGGCCAACATTTTACCAGATGACCCACCGTGCCGCCCCTACTCCAATATATAAGAATTTAAACAGCTTTGTTCACATCAGCAGTTATCCAGTGCAATTACGATTTGGGGTTAGCTAGCTAGTTAGCTCTCGCTCCCCTCGAAAATACATCTTCCCTTAGGATAGACAGCTTTTGCGAGAACATGCAAAGTCCAGGACTGAACCTCAGAACTGCGAGGCCAACGGTTTACCATCTGATCCACCGTTCCGCCCAACTACAGTACAGGTTCGGTTCTCGGACAAATCGGTTTTCCAACGAAAATTTTGAGATTTGTTTTTGCTTCTGTTTTCGAACGAAAATCGGTATTTGAAGGCCCCCAGCTGAATGGGCGCGGGCAGACCAGCTAACCCACGGCATGCTTTGTTGTGAATTCAAACCCTGCCAAAAAAAACCCGGAAATAACAGAACGCACGCAGCCCAGCCAGGTGACCCACCCACGACGCGCTTTGTTATTGTCAATTCGAGCGAACCCCTGAAAAAAAACCGGAAATAACATAACTTGCGCGGCGGTTGATTCGGTTTTCAAACAAATCTGTTTTCGAACCCCCTTCTAAAACGGATTGCGGTCGAGAACCGAGGCTCTCCTGGGCTAATCAATCCGTTTTTGTTTTTTTTTGTTTAATCATGTCTTCCAAGAAGGCATCTCCATACGATTAAATTCATAAATTACACGGGATCTATCAAAATTCAGTGGGTGTTCTCGAGCAATTTTTATGGGCCGGCCAGGGGTGACCTCGTTCACATTGCCGTACCTTCCTGCTCTCCTCAGATCTTCATCCTCCATCGCCCGCACTGTCGTTTCACGGAAAATTTGCCACTCCGCACTCCTCGCGCAAACCAACACCATTTAAAAATGTTCTGTACTAGTCGACGGTGCAGTCACGGTCAAACGCGTTCCATCCAAACAAAACCCACACTCGTTCCCACGCACGCGCTGCTGGCCAACTCACTCGCAGTCACCGTCAGTCGCGTCTTTTGTCTGACGTGTCGGGCGCGCCGTCAATGGAGAGCCGCGCGTTTGGCTCGATGCGATTTCAATAGCACAGGTCGTGAATGAGCATTGTAATCCGCACAAAAGCGAGGCGAGCCGCGCGGAATCGCAATTCGGCCTCGCCGGCGTCTAATTCTGTCTGGCTCGCGCGCCGGATCACCCGTCGTCGCGCGATCGGATTGCGCTGCTTTCTTTTACGTTTGCCGTTGTTACGTTGCCGGGCGTTGTAAGAGCTTTTATGATGTTGCAAATGGATCGTGAAGGTACGTGATAATAATGAGGGTGTAAACATTTATTGACGAAAGACACGTGTACTGTATGATCACACACGCACAATTATTAACCATACGCTTATACATGCTTCCTATTAGGGCTTGGGTATCAAATATTATTCAATTTGATTACTGATTTTCCCATCATTTTATCGCAGTACATGCATTAAAATAGATTTTGCATAATATTGATACAAAATATGTACGTGAGGTTCAGTTATTTTTGTCCATTTTGGGTCACGATTCTCACGCTCTGCACTGTAGTATCTGCGAGTTTGACGGTCTGACGCTTCAAAAGGCGTGGCCTTTAGTGGGAGTCGGCAAATGACATTGGATTGGATTTTATGGATGGCAGTATGCTTAGTATTTCAGTTTTATGCATTAATATTAGTGTGGTTTACTTACATTTCATTAGCCTAACAGTATAATTTCCCCAAATCATTTTTTTAATGTTTTTGAAACAACTTGAGGATCACTGAAAATCTACACAAAAATGAAGAAAAAAAAGCACACTGGTATTGTTTTATTGATAATCTGACAATAAGTGAAAAATGACTTTGACAATTATTCTTTGACGCTTATGACTGGTATTTGTATGACTTTTAAAAAATATGTTGGAAAAAATGTGCCAGAAAAAAATGTTTTCAGACGGTGACAATTTGACTCTGGAGAAAACCTTTTCCGATTTTCATTATTTCTTTATCAAATCTGAAAATAATTGTTGGATGACTGATATTCTGGCATAAATCTGTTTCGAAGTTGGTTGAAATTGATGTAATGCTGTCAATGGAGAACAATAAGAATTGTGACCTGGTCTTCCTCGTCTAGCGGGCTCAATGTGGGGGCTTTCGGATCCCCGACAACCGGTCTTAACCTCCCTCCGTCGTCCGCCATCACGAAGCATATTGAGAACAATCTGTGCTCGCTCCCCAAAGAGATGCGACGGCGGTTACGCCAGCGACCTCGCTGCGTTGCGCCGTGACACGTCTGAGCAGCCGCACGTTGTCCCGGGTGGTTTAGATTAGCCGCAACACAATTGCCAAGGCGGGCGCGTTTTCATTACGACTTAGCTGTAATTTTGCAGCGTGAGGACGACTAAGCAAAGCCCGCCTGCACTCGATTTTATTTTACAACGCCTTGGCGCTGCAGTTTCATCTGTCGCCAACGACGGGCATCGTCATCCGTGCCAATTTCCTTGCTTGTGTGTGCTTATCTTGCAATGCTGCTAAATATTACTTTTACACACATTTAGATTTTTTTTTTTTTTTTTTTTTGCCGTACTGTTAGCGTGATGTTTTATTTCGCCATTGGCACGTGCTCACAGATAAATAAATCTGAATTACACTTTCTACCGTTTAGGGCCGTTGATTAACCCTCGTGTCTTTTTTGTTGGCATCATCCACCTTGACTCTGGCCCAAGTTCCAGCTGAAGCGAAACAGCCTGAAAAGCATGACGCTGCCACCGTAACAAAATCCAAAAGTCTTCAAATGTTTTATGGTCCATTCTAGAGGGAAATACACAATATGACTCCAGCTGTTGATTGATGAGCTGTCCAAAGTGGACTCTGTCTCTCGCCCAAAGTTTGGACCTGTGTTATGGTAGATAAATATTTCTCTCCCATAGTTTATTTTTCGGGTTGTTATTCTTTTAAACTCTGCTAGCGGCAGCCAAGGAGAGCAATTTATTTCAACTTAATTGCTTACAAACACAGATTAATCCACAATCAATTCCACACAAGTGGCAGGATTGTCAATTAATCGACAACTATCTCCCATGTTATGGGTGTGTGTGTGTGTATTTTTAGTCTTTATTCTCTTTATTTTCCATTCATACTTTTAAATTAATTCAATTAAATTAAATTAAATTCATCCTTGTATTATGATGCAGATCTTTTGTGATGCGGGATTTTGGAATTTTCCAAGGAGTGCCTTTATAAGGATGACAAAGACCGTCAACGGGGTCTTTTTAGCACCGCACCGCTGCTCGGGACAAATACACGGACGCCTTCTGCCTTTTGTCTTTGGACATTTCTGGAACATTCGCTCACTTGGAATATTCACCGGATAGAACATTGGCCCGTTTGGGAACATTCATTCAACTACTCGGTCTTTGAACTTCTATTTTGTGTAAGTTGTTTTATCGTGTCTGTGTTGCATTGTTGTGTGTGTGATTAAATTGTCTTCAACGGAATACAACTGCTTTGTCACATTTTGCTGATTTGAGCAAAGGCGATGTTAGTCTAAAGCAGGGGTATCAAACTCAGTTTTGTCGCGGGCCACATTGTAGTTACAACTTCCCTCATTGGGCCGTGATGGTGAAACCATCGAAAACCTGAATCGCCTCATCATATTCACATATGACATTTATGAACTAGTTTTGGAATCAGAAACCAAGCCTGATGGGGTTTTTCAACCATTATTCGTGTTTGGTAACACAAAAATGCGTATGTCAACATTATCATTTATCCATCCATCCATCCATCCATTATCTACTGCTTTTCCATGTCAGGTCGCGGGGGAAGTAGCTTGAGCAGGAATATCCAGACTTCCCTTTCCCCAGCCACTTCTTCCAGCTCTTCCGGAGGGATCCCGAGGTGTTCCTAAGCCAGCCAAGAGACATAGTCTCTCCGGTGTGTCCTGGGTCATCCTCGGGGTATATTTCCGGTGGGACGGAACCGGAACACCTCACCAGGGAGGCATCCGAATCAGATGCCTCAGCCCCCTCATCGGGCTCCTCTCAATGCGGAGGCGTAGCGGCTCGACACTGAGCCCCTCCCGGATGACCGAGCTTCTCACCCCATCTCTAAGGGAGAGCCCGGACACCCTTCTGGCCGCTTGTATCATTTATTACATATGAAAATTTTAAATGTTGGGACATATTTTCACAAGAATCACAGATTTTGACACCAATGACTTCGCGGGCCACATGAAACCATGTGGCGTGCCAGATCTGGGCCTCCGGTCCTTGAGTTTGACACCTGTGGTCTAAAGTCACTCGTACCACACCCTCACCAATTATCGTATTTTTACTGGTAATGTAACTAACCGTTACCAGTATCGTGAAACAAATAACATTATTAGCACACAGGTCACGACGCCAAAACGACCTTGGGTGCGTCCATTTGGTGTTCGCGAGCACGTTGCTTTGAGATGTCATGCCAGTTTTAACTGAGCCATCCATCTTTTCGAAACCCTGACACAGCCATTAACTGAGCCGCATCATTACTCGTTACTTTTAAGGAAATAAAGCATTTTCCTCATCACGACAATTAACGGCAGTCACTCAAAACGCTGCATTCATTTCACGGTCGGCAGCCGGTTGAGTCGTCAATAAATTGTTATAATGAATATATAAGAAGGAAGCTAATTACGGACGGTTGAGTTATTGATATGAATTAAGAGAAACATTTAATACACATGTTATTAATCTCTTTATGAGATTACTCACGCCAGTTTTAGAACATAATGAAAGTTGACCGTTCGGCGCATGATTCCGAAGTATTACGAATGAGCGGGATTAAAGTCGAAACCGCAGACGAGGGCTCTGTTCTCACAACCTTAGACCATCGAAACATGCCTCAGCGTCATTATTATTATTTTTTGTTTCATTTGCGGGGCCGCCATCCATCGTTGGGGCTCCCCGCCTGTCATCTTCCACCACAGATGGCGGCTATCTGACACGAGAACCTTTTGCTCAAAATGTCGCCAGTCCTCGTCGCCGAGACGTAAACACTCGTGCCGTGGACGAATGCACACACCGACACGCACTCGCACACTTTAATCGGGTCCTGCATCAAATCCCATCCTGTTGTTCTCCACGCGGGGCAGCCGGGCGAGAAGGCGCTATCGGCTCGTGGCGTTCGCTCGTAATCGCTCTTTCCGCCGCTCCCGGGGTCAGCCGCCATTCCACGCCATAATATTCCAAATGGGAGGATGCGTTCAATCACTTTGCGGTCGGCGTCCAGGTTTGATGAAACTGTGCACAACCAAATCCGTGCCGAACTCCGGAGTGATTTCATGATGGGGAAAAGATCTTATCTCCTTTTCTCTTCGGCTTAGGGCGAGAGTGAGCAAACACGAGGTTTGAGCTGCCGCTGTGCAACGCCGTAGCCAATATAGAAAAATGACACTGCGCTCTCAAGTTATGGAAATATAATGAGAGCGCAGCACAAATTTTCCTTTTAAAAAGATAAGGCTCTGTTTTTCATACTTCATAAATTCACTTTATGATATTTTATTTTAATTTGCTTTTCATTTATTTTAGTAGTCAAGTGGAATGTAACTGTAGGCTTGAAGTCATAAATAAATTATGGTTTACAGTATTTTGTCAAGTGTTATTTCTGATATGATGAGAGAAACATAAACTGTCACCTAATCTGACCATCTGTCCTTGTCTTAACAATAAAAAAAATACAGTTTAAAGTTTTAAAAATGTAGTCAGCCACCAACTGTACAAGTTCTCCCAGTTAAAAAGATGAGAAAAGATCATAATTTTCATCACGGGTAGACAAAATGAGAACAGAAAAAATCCGGAAAATCACATTGTCTGATTTTCCAATAATTTATGAGCAAATTATGATGGAAAAAAAGTATTTGGTCGATAATAAAATACTTTGTTAGATGGGCCTTGTTGGCAATGACAGATGTCAAATATTTTCTGTACGTCTTGACCAGGTTTCCACACCCCATTCCCAGTATTTTGGCCCATTCCTCCATGGAGATCCCCGGAGCAGTGACGTTCTGGGACTTTCGACTCCATCCAAGATTTTGCAATTGAGATCTGGAGACTGGCTCGCCCACTGCAAGAGTGGAAATGTTTCTTATGAAGCCACACCTTTGTTGCCGTGGAGATGTGTTTGAGATCATTGTCATGGTGCAATATTCATCCAGTTTTCATCTTCAGTGGCGTTTCTGATGGAAGGAGGTTTTCATTCAAAATGTCAAATTTCCTCCTTTCCTTCCACCCTGGTGCCTTTGTAGAAAAAACAGCCCCAAAAAACATGATGTTTCCACCCCATGTTTCACAGTAGGAAGAGTGTTCTTTGGATGCAACTCGATATTCTTTCCCTTCCAAACAGGAGATGTTGAGTTTTTACCAAAAGTGATTTTGAAAATGACCTCATATTGGGGCCTTTAATATAGGAAACAAGTAGAGGACAGAGGATCCTCTTAAATGAGAAGTTACAGGTCTGTAAGAGCCAGAAATCTTGCATATTAATTTGCAAATAAATTCTTTAAAATCAGTCAGAATTCTGGATTTTTTTCCAAAATGTTTTCCTTTCGTAGTTGAGCTATACCTATGATGAAAATTACAAACCTTTCATCCTTTTAAGTGGGAGAACTTGGACAGTTGGTGGCTGGCTAAATACTTTTTTTGCCCCATTGTCCGAGTGGATTTAATAATCTTAAGAGACATCCAATGAGGGATTGTCACAATTATAACACATTTTGTCATCTTTCATGAATCAGGGAAAAAGATACTGACAGTTCTGCCTGAGTAGAAAAATGATATTGTGGTTGTTATGGACAGTGTCGCTATATTTTGGGAAAAATAATAATTCTGGCACAGCTCTCGCAAAACCTACACATGGGAATAATACTTTGCCTCTGACGATGACTAACTGTGAGAGTGAGCCGCTGCCATCGCAGTGGAATATGATTATGTATCATCAAGGATTCGCATTGTAAAAGAAGAAAAAAAAAAACATCAATAGTCGGAGTTCATGCGTTTTTGCTGATGTCGTACACTTGAACAAATGCAAAGAGATGCAAGCCTCTCCTCATCCCCGACGCCTCTGGGTTTATTTGCCCGTGCGGGACCAATGCAGTTCGTGCATTTAATATTGTCACTGAAAACCATGAGTCATGGAAAACTGATGGCACCAATGTGCAAGTGCAGCATCCTTAAAATAAATAAAAAAATTAAATAAAAATCGCTCAAGTGTCGGCTTTGTGATTCCTTCGGCTTTGCGCTTTGTGGCAAGGTCCCTCAAACCATTTTTGTATAATCTGACTCAAGATGCAGTCGAAAAAAATAAAACGAGCTCACCATGGGGCCAAATCAGCCCGCCCTTCTCCTTCTTCGCGGGCTGACAAACTGTCATTAATGGCGCAAAACTGTTTGTCATCCGCAACACATTAGCGCGGCGCTACGGCATCAAAAATCCATTTTTGCTTAAACGTCATCTCTTTTTTTCCCCCCTCAGTGAGTGACGGGCAGCTGCTTAACTCCCACGCAAGTCCTGCCCGCCGCCGCCACGCTTAATGGCGTGTGGGCAATGCCTCATTTGAACAATGAGGCCACCCGCGCTGTAGAATATTTCATCAATGTCATTTTGCTCCGTCATTAACCCTCTTTTCTCAGCGCACTCGACTCGAGCCGGTAGCTAGGTCCCGAGCCTTTGGTGCGAGACGTTTCGACAAAAAAATAAAAGTCATCAGGATTTTTACTTGAGAGTTGCGTCCTCCGGAGACGAATTCAATCAGCGTTTCCAGCAGGTGCCTCAAAGCTAGGGATCAGCCGTCGTCATTATGGAAGGAGGAAATTAGGGGACATTGTTGAAAGAGCGAGACTATTTGAAAATAGGGACGGTGCTGGTTGTTTTGGGTCCATCAAGGTCCCAAAGGCATGCCGGTTAAAAGCTTGAACTCTTGTCGTTACGATCTTAATATCTATAATGATTTGGGTGATTTTACGATTCCTTCGCCAAAGAGTTCCAAATGCGCTTCTTTTTCAGAAAGAGATAATACTATTGTGTTTTGTGGCGGAGAAATATGTTACATCTTTAGTGGTTCAACACGTCCTTGGTAGAGTACATTCACTCCTCGTCAAGTAGAACTGTGTGTTATGGTCTAACAAGGAAAGGTAAAGCCTCCCATCTTCAAGCATGCTCAATTTTGGCAAGTAACTCCAGCCCGTATTTTATTAAAATACAGTAAAATACAGTATTTTATTCAAAGAACTGTGGTACTGCATGCGCAAGTCCAATGTGGCGGAGAAATACGTTAGAATAGTACAGGACATGTATGAGGGCAGCAGAACAGCGGTGAGATGTGGCGTTGGTGTGTCAGAAGAATTTAAGGTGGAGGTCGGAGTGCATCAGGGATGCGCGCTGAGCCCCTTCCCGTTTGCGGTAGTAATGGATGGGCTGACAAACAAGGTTCGACTGGAATCCCCTTGGACCATGATGTTTGTAGATGAAATTGTGAAAACAGGCAGCAGGTGGAGGAACAATTAGAAAGATGGAGCTATGCACTGGAAAGGAGAGGAATGAAAATTAGCGGAAGTAAAACAGAATATATGTGCGTGAATGAGAGGGAGGGAGGAGGAAGAGTGAAGCGATAGCGAGGGTGGACGACTTCAAATACTTGGGGTCAACAATACTGATCAATGGTAAGTGCGGTAAGGAAGTGAAGAAACGGGTCCAAGCGGGGTGGAAGATTTGGCGGAAGGTGTCTGGTGTTCTATGTGACAGAAGAGTCTCCGCTAGGATGAAGCGCTAAGATTATAAAACAGTGGTGAGGCCGGCCATGATGTAAGGTTTAGAGACGGTGGCACAGAAGAAACAACAAGAAGTAGCAGAAATGAGTGAGCAGCTTGGATAGGATTAGAAATGAGCTCATTAGAGGGACAGCCAAAGTTGGATGTTTTGAAGACAAGGTGAGAGAGTGCAGACTTCGATGGTTTGGACAGGGCCACAGGCGAGACACTGAGTATAAGAAAAGGTTGATGGATGTTGTGAGGGAGGACACGAAGACAGTGGGTGTTAGAGAGGAAGACGAGATAGGCTTGGATGGAAAAAGATGACACGCTGTGACGACCCCTAACGGGACAAGCCGAAAGAAGAAGAAGAAGAAGTTTAATTGATATTTGTTGTGTTCCAAACCATCTAGCGATTTGGACCAGAGAAAGCAAACTATGGGTCAGAGAAGCATGAAACAGCAAGAATTACAGTTTTTTTAAGGAACATCTCAGTAATCAATATCAAACATCCCCGCATTAATTGCTGTCGAAACGATCCATCCGTTTTCTATACCGTAGCGCTCGAGGTCATTAGTGTGGCTGGTGCACCGGAGCCGAACCCAGCTGACTTCGGGTGAGATGCGTTGTGGACCCTGAACCGGTTGCCAGTAATTCACAGAGCACAAATGCACAAATGTCACACTTAGGAACAATTAGGAGAGTTCACCGAAACTAACGGAGCATAGATTGGAAGCCATTCATCAGGCCGGCAGCAGAAACTCCCGCATTCAGAATCTTTCCAGTCGACAATCACAACCCAGCTGTTCTATCTGACGATGTCACCCATTGTCGTGCTTTATTAATCGACCGATCAAAAGCAGACAAAAGCCCCAGCTACGTCCCGGTTGGGTTTGCGATGCTATTTACGTCACACACCGACCGAGCGCCGCATCTGCTCGTCCGCCAGACACATTCGCGACGATGACCCGTGAGAACTTCGCGAGCTTGGAGGTCACCAGCAGGGGAACACTTGAAAACCAACTTCGAGTTTCAAAGCCATTGAATCGGACGGTGTTCGCCGGATCGGGTTTCTTTGTGCAATATTTTATTTTTTTTGCTTCCTGCTTACTTGTTCCCTCTCACGTGGGGTAGGGGGACAGATGCATCCCGGGCGCAAGAACAATTTCACAGCAGCGTGGAGATTCTCAGCTGAACAAACAGAGCAAATAAAACCGTTTAACCTCTTCAACCTTTTCTACCCCGCGGAGGGAAAAACGGGCAAACATATAAAACGCTCGGAACGTATTAATGGAATCCCTACGCACGCTCACAGGCGAACTGGAAATGTCGCCTAAAACAAATGTTTTGCCGAAACTGCGACGTGTCAACTGTAGTTTTATACGTTCCGCAGTCTACAATAGGAGCAGGACTACACGGAGCACGGAAATGGCGCCCCTAAAAAAAAAAAATGGGATTCTGTATCTGAAGTGCGCGGAACGGCGTGCTATTGCGTAACTTTGTACAGTAAATATTGCTTGTACTCCAAACTATACAACCTCAGGGGACGTATAATTGTGTTGTATTTCTCTCTGTTGCAGTTCTAACCGAGGCACTTGACTTTCTTGTTCATTCAAGGTGAGACTTCCTCGTTCTGCGCGGACCGAATTCCCGGCATACATTGCATTGTTGCGACTCAGCGCTTTGGCGCCGCTGCATGAAAACAGACAGTCGCGATGCAATGGCTGACACCAAAGATGAAAGGTGATGCGGCACTGAAAGAGAATGTTACGAGCGCAACGTGTCTATATACGCCGCCATCACCCCCACTGCAATTAAGAGTACTTTAAAACGTGTAATTTCATTTGTAGAGAGCTTGAAAAAAAAAAAAAACATCAAAGTGCAACAAAAACCAATACAAGCGTATCAACGATTGATTTGGATATGGTAAACTTGAGGTTCGCCTCACAGTTCGGAGGTCCCGGGTTCAATCCCGGACCCGCCTGTGTGGAGTTTGCATGTTCTCCCCGTGCCTGCGTGGGTTTTCTCTGGGACCCTCCGGTTTCCTCCCACATCCCAAAAACACGCAACATTAATTGGACACTCTAAATTGCCCGTAGGTGTAATTGTGAGTCCACCGGGTTTTTCTCGATGTGCCCCGGGATTGGCTGGCGACCAGTTCAGGGTGTGCCCCGTCTCTTGCCCGTTGACAGCTGGGATAGGCTCCAGCACTCCCCGTGACCCTTGTGAGGATAAGCAGCTAAGAAAATGGATGGATGGATGGATGGTAAACTTGGGTGTCTTCTTTAACCTACTTGATCTCACACTAGTTGATTGATTATTGAATTTTCCGTGATTTTGTGGATTATTTCTAGCCAAATTGTTTATTTGGATTGCAGAATGTCTTGAGTGTGTTAAGTGTCGTGGCCAACTACATTTTCGTTTTTACATTTTTAGAAATGTAACACTTTCATTACATCAATTTTATGAACTTTATGAACTTTTTTTTTTTTTTACACCTGATTATTTGAACATTTCAAATGCAAAAGCAAACATCTAGGAATTTATGAATTAAGTAAAAAAAAAAAAATTCTGGTTCCTGGTTCAGGCCAAAAATATTTTGATTTGAGATATTGTAATATAAGTCAAACTATTTAGAACATAACTTCAAATAATCATACTAAAAAATTCCTTTCAAAGTGGTTTTTGCTGAAAATTCATCTTAAACCTAGGAAATTATTGAGTACAAAAACAGACAGCGTCAAAATTTTCACATTAAAATTATACCCAAATGGTAGGTAATATTCTTTTATATAACATGTTATAACATATATTACAATATAAAATGTTATAATATAACATATGTTATAACATGTTATAACATAACGTTATAATAATAAGTACAACCTCTTGAACTTTATTAACCTTTAAATAACCTTGAAACACATCACATTGATTGCATGCAGTCGGTCATCATCCTTGTTTGCTTAATTTTTATTGTGTAAGGGCCACACCCCCCCCCTTTTTTTTTAATCACACTTGATTATTTCAGTTTGTTTTTTTTGGTTGATTTCCTTTATGCAAGATATCGTGAATATCTGGCATAGACAGGTTTCATTTCAGTAATGTGAGCAAGTCAATGACTTTTTTTTTCTCCCCCTTTTTACTGCGAACTATTTATAGTCACAAGTTTCATTTCTACTGTGCGAAGGGGCGGCCATCCCATCGGAGTAATTGCACGGCACGCCAATTATGCCGTACCGTAGCGAGTGTGCCAAACATAAATGTCCCCAACTTGAACCATTTATTAACATATATACATATGCACACACGTGTCCAGGTCCCTCATTGCCCAGTGTGCGTAACTCATTCAGTTCTACTATCAAAGACGTCCTGAAGGTGACCTCGCCTTTACATTTTTTTGCATTCATCCTTGCTTTCCTCTATATTCTGTTGACAATCATGAAAGAGCTAGAAAAGGTTGCAGGGGAGGGGGGACCAAGCATTAATAAAGAACACCTTTTAAAAACCTCCAAATTCCAATAAAAACACCTCCCAATCCCAATCGGAACCAAAACGACTAACGCTACACTCCGTTTTGCAAATGATTTATCACTTTTCCCCTCTCTTTAATGATCCCCCGTCTGGAGATCCCCGAAGCACCTTGGGCTCCAGAATCGTTGGGCCCCCCCACCCCCAAAAGTCCTCCGGTATCGAGAAACCATCCTTCAAAGTGGCGCAGAAACAGCGCCCGACAAATCGCCTCTCGATAGGCGGTAAGTGACTCCTCGGAAATCGATCGTATTTTTTTAAGGTGCGGCGCGTCCGTTACTGCCGCTCGGAACAAAGCCGCCGCAAGCGTAAAAATAAAAATAATAATAACAATAAGGCGGGCGTGATAGAGGAGCAGGCGTTACACGTGGAATTAACCACCCCCCCCAAAAAAAAAAAAAACTGGAATGTATCAAAACTTGTTTTCATGAGTAGCTTCCATGTTGTCAACTTGATGTGAGTGCAGGAGGAGCATAGAAGCGACTCTGCTTCGGAATTTATTGACTGTATCTAATGGCCATCACTCCCCCCCCCCCCCCCCTTTGGGCGTGGATGAGGGGGGGTATTCTTGTATCGTTGCAACCAAATGCGTCCAACGAGCCCAGCGCCGGGACACCTCATTACGCAGATGTGCGGCTTACTGAAACTTGCCAACGCCGAGATTCATTGACGGTATTAAACTCGACTCCCTGCCTGAGCTTCCCGCTGACACTTTCTTTCTACACATGAACGAACATCTACCGTGGAAACATCCGAAGATGAAGCGAGGGCTACTTTCAGCAACGCTCGGACGTTATTTAAGAATATGTCATCACTGGCTTGCGACTGGCTGTCCGTTTGCGCAGCCATACTGCCAACTAGTGGTGTTACATAGGCACTGCTAAAATGAACGCGTTTATTGTTAATGTTTTGAAGCATCCGTACGTTTTCTCATCCGCTTATCCTCACGAGCGTCGCGGGGAGTGCTGGAGGAGGCGGGGAACACCCTGAACCGGTCGCCAGGCAACCGCAGGGCAGATAGAGACAAACTGCTCCCAATCACACCTTGGGGCAATTTAGAGTGTCCAATTAACCCATTCGTGGGCAGCGTCCCATTTTTTTTCACGCATTACATCCTTCAGTATATCAAAATATTTAAGTGTTTTGATCTGAAGCCATAATTTGGCATCAGGAGAGGATAGCTCATCGGTCCATTATTTCCCTTTCCTTCCTGACCCAACATGGCTGCCTCAAGCACACATGGAGCGTTTTCGGAGAGAAAAAAGGGAGAAAGGTCAGTATGGAACCAGTTTTGTCTTCAAAATGCTAATCCATCAGCATTATTAATGTGTAAGTGTTGTTCTAGAATAAGACTTAATTAATAAACATATCTCTAGTATGTGCCACTTCACAGAACTGATGGCATACCCGTCCCAGTTTTGGGACGCTGCCCGCGAGAGGGTACATCTTTTTACGCGTTAAACGAAAAAGAAGTGTTATTTCCTTGAGTGTGACCTGTTAGGAGACTTTTTATCTCAATAAGGCCAAAAAATTGCCACCCTGCCCATGAATGGGTTAATGTTGCATGTTTTTTGGGATGTGGGAGGAAACCGGATGTCACGAGGAAGACTTGGCCACTGCCAAGAGGGGCGTGGCCGCGTCACTGCTCTGGGCGGTGACACTTGTCAGGCATTTAAGTCGGAGTTTTTGTCACTTGCATTTGCCAGTTCGTTGCCTTGGGTTAGTGAGTAGTGTTTACTGCCAGCAGGAATCTCCAACACCGAGAGAAAGTGTAGTGTGAGCTATCCTCCTCACAGCGATTATGTGCCACCATAGTTTAGTCCCGTCTTAGTTCATGTTTCTAAGTTTTCCTCTTAGTCATCTGACGTTGCTTCATGCTTTTGGACTTTGCTCATAGCCTAACGTTCTCGGACCACAGCTTCGAATAAAACTATGCCTAACATCATGCCCTCGTCTCGGAGTCCTGCATCTGGGTCCAGCCCCGCACCGTTTGTTCATGACGCTGGAGCGCCCAGAGGGGAGAACATGCAAACTAGACACAGACGGGGCTGGGATTGAACCTTTCTTTCCAGCTGATCCACCGTGCCGCCACTATTTTGAAACAAAACAAAAAAAGAGGAACATTCGTACTGAGCTTAAAGGTCTCACGTTGAAGTCGTACTCTAAACCTCAATGTTTTAATTGTAATTGCCGATGGAGCGGTTGGTTCAGATGTTCAGTAAATAGTACTGACAAACTGTGGTAGACAGGTCCAGCTGATACAAGTATTTGATTTACAAGTGATTAGAGTCACTGATGGTGTAGCGGTACACAGGCCTGACTTTGTCGGTACCTGCCGTGGGACTGACTGTCGACCAGTTCAGGGTGCAGTCTGTCACGGCCAGAACACGAGGTTGGATCCAAATGCACGACTCGGGAGGCGTCGAGGCAGTTCGGGAAAACTGTTTATTCGGTCCAAGGTCGGGGATCAGGCCGGGCAGTCAACGGGAGCAGCGGGAACAAGGACGTCAGGCGTAGAGGGCAGGTCAGCGGGCAGGCAGGGATCGGTACACGGGAGATCAGGAACAGGATTGCGAGAGTGCCAGGCCAGGACAGGACAGGGACCGGCAGGGCCACGACAGTAGTCTGCCTTTCGGCTGAAGCTAACTCGGATGGGCTTCAGTTCTCCCGTAACCATTGTGAGGATAAGCGGCTCGGGTAATGGATGGATGGATTTAACAGTGATTCCGCGCCTCTTTGAGTTATCATTCATAATATACGGCAAGGTTGATTGGAACAAGGGACCGCTTGATGGTGAACGGCAAACATCAAGAAGCCCACGTTTCGCTCTCGGGTCCCGCGATATGACCAAAAGAAAACAAAACGGATCACAAGAACGCCTCTGGCAGCGAGCGCCGAGTTAAAAGTATGAAATTGGCGTGTGATAAATGAACGCTCGAGCGAACAACTGTAATTCCGCTTTCATTTCAAATTTGCTGCTGGAGTGGCAAGCTACTCTTTTTTTTTTTTTTTTTTTTTTTTTGAGTTGGAAAATTAGGTGGCCATTAGTTTGCAGTAAAAAAAAAAAAAAAAAAACACATCCGATAAGGAAAAATTGTTCATGAAAACTCTTGAACGCTTAAACAAAAAAAAAATATGTCAATCTATCTTGTAAAGATAAATTTAGCTGTTGTATTGATTAAAGCATTATTTCCCCTCCAGACAATATTTACAGTGTTTGTTTTTAAGGTCACTTTGACCTGATTTGTGGCTTTTTATGCATAAGTGATAAATGCATCTACGGGGAATCAAATCATCCTCCCCACTTTGCGAAAAAAAATGGAATTTGCATTTGTTAGAGATAGTAAAAAAAAACAAAAAACAAAGGGCTTTTTGTTGTTTTCCTCGAGCACTTGTTCTTGACCTTGACCAAAGTAATAAAAAAAAGAAATCCCTCTGTGATTACGGCCCCCGTCCCCCCCACCTTTCTGCAGCAAGATGAAGAGAGAAAAAAAAAGGTACACAAAGTCAAGCTGCACATTTCCTGACCGGTAACATGTGAAGTTTTTCTTCTCACCATTTGCAGGTGAGAAAGATGAGAATTAAGGATGGAGCACAAGCACGTGGCATTATGTAACGTTCACCAGTTCCCAACTTTTCAAGTCTTCCCGATAATCAATAGGCCCGTTTCGCCGCCGTCATCAAACAACACTGTTTTAATTATTTCCCCGTTGAAACCAGTCTGGACTCGGCAGTTTTCCACCTCGGGAGGTCGTACGACACGAATATCAATGTTGTGGTCGAGGTGGGACTGGCTGTAAAAAGCACTCACAACTACGGTACGATATCGGAATTGGACGGGTTCTGTTGAACAGGCAGAGACAATGAAGACGAGGCTTTCTGTGCGAAAGAGGATTGTAAGGGGGGCTTGTCTGGGACCAGTCCTGCAACCAAACACCTGCTAGGAAGGTCATGAAGTCATTCCCTGCTCGTTCCCCAGTTTACCAACTATTTTAGAGTCTTTTGTCTCCTCTTTGAAGACCCAGAGAATATTGTGTTCCTCTTCTTCTTTTCCTTTCGGCTTGTCCCGTTAGGGGTCGCCACAGCGTGTCATCTTTTTCCATCTAAGCCCATCTCGTGCATCTTCTGCTCTAAGTTAGTCCTCCCTCACACCATCCATCAACCTTTTCTTTGGTCTCCCTCTCCCTCTCTTCCCTGTTAGCTCCATCCTTACCATTCCTCTGCCAATTTACTTACTCTCTCGCCTCTTAACATGTCCAAACCATCGAAGTCTGCTCTCTCTAATCTTGTCTCAAAAACATCTAACTTTGGCTGTCCCTCTAATGAGCTCATTTCTAATCCTATCCAACCGGCTCACTCCGAGCGAGAACCTCAACATCTTCATTTCTGCCACCTCCAGTTCAGATTCCTGTTGTTTCTTCAGTGCCACCGTCTCTAATCCGTACATCATGGCCGGCCTCACCACTGTTTTGTAAACTTTGCCCTTCATCCTAGCAGACACTCTTCTGTCACATAACACACCAGACACCTTCCGCCAGCTGTTCCAACCTGCTTGGACCCGTTTCTTCACTTCCTTACCACACTCACCATTGCTCTATATTGTTGACCCCAAGTATTTGAAGTCGTCCACCCTTGCCACCTCTTCTCCCTGGAGCTTCTCTCTTCCCCCTCCACCCCTCTCATTCACGCACATATATTCTGTTTTACTTCGGCTAATCTTCATTCCTCTCCTTTCCAGTGCGTCCCTCCATCTTTTTAACGGTTCCTCCGCCTGCTCCCTGCTTTCACTGCACATCATAATATAATCTGCGAGCATCACGGTCCAAGGGGATTCCAGTCTAACTTCGTCTGTCAGCCTATCCATTACCACAGCGAACAGGAAGGGGCTCAGCGCGGATCCCTGATGCACTCCCACCTCCACCTTAAATTCTACACCTCACCACTGTTCCGCTGCTCTCATACTCATGTCCTGTACTATTCTGACATATTTCTCCGCCAGACCGGACTTGCACATGCAGTACCACAGTTCCTCTCTTGGTACTCTGTCATCGGCTTTCTCTAGGTCTACAATGACACAATGTAGCTCCTTCTGACCTTCTCTGTACTTTTCCACGAGCATCCTCAAGGCAAATAATGCATCTGTTGTACTCTTTCTAGGCATGAAACCATACTGTTGCTCGCAAATACTTCCTTCTCACCTGAGTCTAGCCTCCACTACTCTTTCTCATAACTTCATTGTGTGGCTCATCATCTTTATTCCTCTGTAACAAATGTGGTATACAGTATGTAGATGGCAGTAATTACAAAATACAAGCGTCCAAAACAGTGAATGGGTAAAAAAAAAAAAAAAAAACAAAACACAATTTTAATTGAGGAACTTGTTCCTCAAAACTTAAAACTGCCCAATTATTACTTTATACATAACCTGCCGCTCGGTTAAAAGCATAACAAACGTTGATATGAGCACCCGTCTGGTGATTTATACCCAGCAGCAGCTGCGCAGCCGACGACGTTGCCGTGACTGTAACTCATGCCGCCAAATGGCTGACATCCCCCCCTTCGCCATGCATCATCCGTTAAACTATTGTTTCTATTCAGACTTTAATTCTCGCGCTCGCCACCTGCATTTACCACGTGCCAGGCATGACATCTGTCATGATCCTGCCGCTTCAACACGAGCTGTGCGGGTGCCCGCGCGGCTACGCTAATTGGGAGGCACACACCTGCGCCTCAGGCGGGCTGATCATCCCCCGTATATATAGGACCCGGTGACGACTGGTCCGCTGCCAGTTCGTCGAGCTTTATGTCCCGGTCCAGCACTCTCGTACTCCTGATTGATCCTGTGTGTACCGACCTTCGTCCGTTCTCTGACCAACCTTGCAAGCCTGACTCCTTGACACTCCTGCCTGCGTTGATTGTTTCCCCGTGTACCGACTCCTGCCTGTCCGCTGCCGCACCGGACTGCCTGCTCGATCCCCGACCCCTGCATACAATAAACGTGTCTCTTCTTGAACTACCTTGCGTCTTCCGAGTTCCTGCATTTGGGTCCTACTCTTGTTTCCGATGGGACGTGAGAACATCTTGTGCAGCGTTGTCACTTAAACGATCACTCCTGTGTTCTTATGGTTTATGAGCAACGGCGGGGTAGTGAGGAACGGTGAATAATACAACTGCTGACTCCCGTGGCATTTTTTTTTCTTTTTTTTTTTTTTTTCTTCCCAGACAGATAACAAAGGATTTTACTTTCGGCGTGCTGGAAAAGTCAAAACAATGCCGCCTAGAATTGCTGGGCTGACAATTGAACACTGCCACTTTAAAGCCCCTTACAATATTTAGAAGTTGCCAAAAAAGTAAGGAGGGGGAAAAACTTGTTTTTTTTGTGTGTTTCTACAGAGCGCCAGGTAGAACTTAAACCTTTAAGAAGGCAGAACAATATTTGGAGAGTCAGCCGTGTAGCTGCATCGGCTGCCGATTTCTGCATGTTGCCATGACAACTATTAATTTTCGGTCAGTAACAGTATGATACAATCTGTGATTGTCAACATTTATCAACTTTGGTGACATTGACTGACATTGACTTACATATTACAAAACAAAACAGCTTTTTGTAGCTTTTTCCGTTCTTTAGTCATTAGCAGTAGCAGTAAATCGGTTTCTGACCAAGAAGCGGAGAAAAAGATCGATCCATCTATTTTCTTAGCCGCTTATCCTCACGAGGGTCGCGGGGCATGCTAGAGCCTATCCCAGCTGTCAACGGGCAGGAGGCGGGGTACACCCTGAACCGGTTGCCAGTCAATCGCAGGGCGCATGGAGACAAACAGCAGCACTCACAATCACACCTAGGGGCAATTTAGAGTGTCCAATTAATGTTGCATGTTTTGGGGATGTGGGAGGAAACTGGAGTGTCCGGAGAAAACCCACGCAGGTACACGGAGATCATGCAAACTCCACACAGGCGGGTCCGGGATCGAACCCGGGACCTCAGAACTGCGAGGCCTACGTTTTCCAGCTGATCCGCCGTGTCACTAGTCCGAATTCCAATGTCGTTAATTTTTCTTCCTCATTATCGACGTGACAAGTCTTTATCTTCTACTCAAAAACTGTGCAGAGCTCAAATCCAGATTGATGCAGGTACAGGGAGACCATGCAAACTTCACACAGGCGGGTCCGGGATGGAACCCGGGACCTCAGAACTGCGAGGCCTCCGCTTTCCAGCTGATCCACCGTGTCACTAGTCCGAATTCCAATGTGGTTAATTTTTCTTCCTCATCATCGATGTGACAAGTCTTCTACTCAAAAGCTGTGCAGAGCTCAAATCCAGAGTGATGCAACGCTGCCATATTCTGTTATCTGGAAGCGATTACAGTTACAATATGTAGCAGCACATTTTTCACAGACAAGATAAGCGAGACCTCCCACGCCTACATGTTCAAAAGTGAACCTTGGATTGCATTTGGTGATTAGAAACGTCCACAGCATCGAATGAGTTAATCGTGGCACTCCGGGCCTTCCTTCAGGTGGTGGGTAATGTACATTAAAATCGCCGATAAAGATATTGACACAGAGGAGACGTTTGAATTCAATCAAGAATCATTCGAGGCAATTTTACAGCGTTTTCCTTCACAATTGGCCCCAATCCTTTAACAAAAACAGTCACATGTCGTGGAAATTCATGGAATATTCTTGGAGTAATTACTACCCGCACTTGGTAATTTGCAGAGCGGCAGACGTGATTGGCTCGGCTGAACCCGCACGTCCACGAGGGAACCTCGTCGGACGCTTCTCGGGACGCTTCTCGCGAACGCCGCTGACCTTGGCGGGATCGCTGTAAACAAGCTTCCTCGTAAAATCACGCAGTTGCACACGAACGCCTACGCTCAAGTTTACGTCTTGGCGAAAGAGGCTAATTCAAGACGGGGAAATAAAAACATATTTACTATACCTTTGGGCTCCGCTGCGCAGAGCGACCAGTTATTACTGATATTAACCCGAGCTTGTGACTAAACCACAAGCTCAGGTTAATAATTTGCATCAATGAAATATTCATGAACACCCCCCCCCCACACACACACACACACACGCACGATGTAATTGGAGATCAGTCAAAGGGATTCCCCCTTTAAATAATAAAATTGAAGATGTATGAGATTAGGTTTAAAGCAGTAATGGAGGTTAATTAAGGCAAAAAAAAAAATGGATGGAATATTTGAAAGGGACAAAATGGTGAAATCATTTTTGCTGTTTTGACGGAGGGATGACGGCCTGAATCCGACGCGTGAATTTATCGGCGATGAGGCGCAACGATGGCCGTGTGTGAGGAGTCGTCCAGTCGAACACCCAAAAGTCACCGTCCACGTGCCCCTTCGTGTTCACAGCAGTCGTCGCTGTCACGCTGACTTCTGATCATCTCAAGATATGAATCGGCGACGGTGTTGTGAACGCGCACTCTCGGAAACGTCAATAAAAAAAATTCCTCGGGTGTTTTTGGCACATTTGGCAATTAAAGATGACTCTCATCCCGCTTCAGTAAGATCGTTCTGAAAGGCAAAAGGTGACCGAATGGCTCACGAGGTTCGCTTGCGTTTATGGTCGCCAGGATCCCGAACGACTCCTGCGCGATTGTCAAAAAAGCCACTCAGGACGGCCCACATTCCTAATGTTTATAAATTGAGATTCAATTACGCTCGTTAGTCTTACTCCATAAAGCATTTACGTGACACGGAAAACGCATTCTCGTCGGCATGCGGCCGCCCGGGAGGCAATTTGGGAGAGCAGGGGTTTAAATTAAAGTTGTCGACGAAATGCGTTTGTTAGAACGCCGCAGCAGCGGGACAAGGAAATGCAATAAACAAAACAACTGCGGCTCGCTTAGGAATGTGGCAAAAAGCACGGGAGCTCTCATTGCGCAACCACGGAAATAGTGCACACGGGGTGAACAGAGCTGGTGTGATATTAATAAGAAACCATATACCATATATCCATCCATCCATTTTCTTTGCCGCTTATCCTCACACGGGTCGCGGGGGGTGCTGGAGCCTATCCCTGCTGTCAACAGGCAGGAGGCGGGCTACACCCTGAACTGGTTGCCAGCCAATCGCGGGGCACATGGAGACAAACAGCCACACTCACAATCACACCTATGGGCAATTTAGTGTGTCAAATTTATATTGCATGTTTTTTGGGATGTGGGAGGAGACCGCAGTGCCCGGAGGAAACCCACACAGGCACGGGGAGAACATGCGAACTACACGCAGGTGGGTCTGGGATTGAACCCAGCACCAGAACTGTGAGGCCGACGCTTTCCAGCTGCCCCACCCTGCTGCCTATATCTATGCATCCATCCATTTTCATTGCTGCTTATCCTCACTAGTGTCAGGGGGCATCCCAGCTGTCAACGGGCAAGTGGCAGGGTAAACCCTGAAATGGTCGCCAGCCAATCGTAGGGCACATAGAGACAAACAGCCGCACTCTCAATCACACCTAGGGGCAATTTAGAGTGTCCAATTTATGTTGCCTGTTTTTGAGATGTGGGAGGAGACCGCAGTGCCAGGAGGAAACCCACACAGGCACGGGGAGAACATGCAAACTACACACAGGGAGGGGCGGGACTGAACCCGGGTCCTCAGAACTGTGAGGCCAACGCTTTACCAGCTGATCCACCGTGCCACCAATTCCCACATATTTCCCGATTAATTTGAACACTTTGAAGTAGGGATGGTTTGAGTAGGGCGTAAAATGTGAAAAGAAAAGGTGAAATATGAATTTAAAAATATATATATTTATTTCATGCAAAATGTACGATTGTGGGAAAAGGGGGAACTTTTGGTCACATGACAGCGAATCATTTGTCACCGTGCCGCCCATATCTATCTATCTATCTATCTATCTATCTATCTATCTATCTATCTATCTATCTATCTATCTATCTATCTATCTATCTATATATATATATATTTTTTTTTTGCACATAATTGAACAAGGTTTGATATTTGAGCTCTGCCCAGATTAGTATTAGTGCATCTCCATGTGACTTGATCGGTTACATCTGTCAACTCGTCAACACTTCAATCGTTGTTGTGTCACAACTCCAAGGATGTTTGTCTAAAGACGGCTGAATTCTTACATCCAAATTTTTAAAAAAAAGTAAACTAAAGTGAATCACGTCCTCTTGTGGCCATCAAAATCGAGTTGGAATTGTTCTCCCTGGACAATTCTCAGTTCTCCCTCTCCCTGTTTGGTCAAGTCCATCGAACCCCGTTTTCCATGAACCTGAAAGCAGTCCGCTCCCCATCAAATCTAACAATCAAACAATGCACACTCGTTTTTGACTTGTTCATTCCATTTTCTCCTTTTTAAAAGCAACACCCCTGCCCCAGAATCTATCAATAATGCTACAGAAGTGTTACGGTTTGAAGTTTAAGTCGAGATCTACGTTATGGCCCCGTCACACCATGACGTTCTGGTCAACGTTCTCTGAACATTTCAATCGTTCTATTTTTCAGCGTTCTCAAACGCGGATGACACATCTGGCATGTGATTAACGTGTGTCTAACGCACGAGAAGCGTGTAACAGCGACCAAATAAGATACCCCTAAAAACCATTAGCGCGTGCTAACGTGTCACTGGCGCGCGACGTTAGACGAGCGTGTTGAGCGTGTGACTAAACGGGTGAATAACGACAGAATAGCGTTTTGCTGGCGTGTCATTTGTACAGTGGAACGGGAACGAAAACGTTGGAAATTTCATTCTCACTTCAGTTGTTCTCGTGAGTTTCAACATTCAGCATTATGCTGCCTAGATGAAAAAAAGGTGGGCTGCGGACTTCAGCAACTAGCGCTGCAAGTAAGAATGCAAAGCATCGGTTTATATTCCCATATGCATGGACGTTCGGGAAACGCTCGAATGACGCTCAATGGACGCCAAAGGACGTCCGTTTGACTTTAGCTACACGCTGTGTGCGCTCGGGGATTGTTCAGTGGTTGTTGACAGGTCGCCAGTGAGTCGTTCACTGCAAAGCAAACGATTAAGTAACGACCAAGTAACGCCACAGTTACGACTGACTAACGATAGCCAAACGCGTGCAACGCCCGGCGAACGTTAGTAAAGCCTTCCACGAACGTTCGTGAGAACTTTTGCGCATGTTCAAAACTTTTTTTCCCGGACCGGCGTTCTCCGCCGATTCCCAGCGATCATTGACGTTCACTAGCGTTCAAACAACGCTCTTCTGGCGCTATCCCGGCGACGACCAACATTTCCTCAAACGCTACAGAACCCTGACCAGAACGTCATGGTGTGACGGGGCCATTAAGGAAACGCCGTTCAGGTTTAATACGCTTGTTCTGTCGCATTGCAATGCATTATCCCCTAGATCTAACCCACTTGGCTTTTTAATGTTTTCTGGCACCCTCCCCACCATGTTTTTTTTTTTTTGCAAGCCATCTCTTGATTACCAGTGGCATCAATTGGATGGTCGAACCAGGCCCGAAACCACGATGACTAAGCTCCTCGCGGGCTCGGCTGACAAAGGACGTTGACCTTCGTGTTCCCGAGGCTTTGCAATCACTTTAAAAGCTAGCTTTATAGACGAGAAATAAAAAGATTAAACCTTCACGAGGGGAAGTTTCCACTCGTACATGCGTGCACAAAAGAAAAAAAAAGAAAAAAATCTGTTGCCAAACTAAATCCTACAAGCGGCCTGCGCCCAAAACTCTTTGACAGCTCCACTCGAGCTCAGCCAACTCGAATCCTCTGATTCTTACCTTCTCGCCGCGACTCCAGCAACCCATTGTGAGCGCTCGATCATTCAGGGAACGCAATCTTGTCCTCCATTTTTTTTTTTTTTTTGGTTGCCATTTTGAACGAATATAATCCAGAGTAACTCAGGACTATGACGTATAAGACGAATGCGCGCCGAATATCCTTTTAAAGCGCTGTTGAAACGCTCGTCATAAACCCGGGAGATGAATTCAGTGAGACATTTTAATATCGGTCACAATAATGAGGCGCACACATCCACAAAACAAAGACAAATTGCTTGAATGTGGACACACAGCTGCCTACTTCGAGTTACAAATCAGCCACAAACACATTTTCCGCGGATATGTGGGTACCTGTTGCCATGTTAATCCTCCTTGTCCAAGGCAAAGAGTTCCTCCCGTTGCGTTCAGCGGTTGAGCGCAAGGATTAAGTTCAACGACCCGCACTATCACGTTCGGCGTAATAAGAACCGCGTTGCTATCGAACGGGAGTCTTTGATTTTGATACTTGACTTTGGTCCGACAATGAGTTGGGAGCGTGAACCAAGAGGCTGGAAATCTCACAAAACGCGATAGAACTGCGGCCCTGGCATTCTTTGGATGGCTGACCTTGGAGTCTTGTTTGGAGTTCTGCAGCACGGATTAGGAGAAATCTTCCGCAAACACACATTTTGCTCCGAGAGCTCGCCGCCTGTTTTTTTTTTTTTTTTTCCTCTCCCACAGCTTTATTACTGAAATGCAAAACAAGGCGAGTTCTGAAGCGTACAATCTTTGGCTATTGACAGCGCTGTGGAATAGGAAGGGCGCCGTTGGTGGGGGAGGGGGGCGTGGGGCTCTTATCATTTTTTTTTCTTTCTTTCTTTTCCTGCCAAAACTAGGTCAAGCTAAAAGTTCTATTTGAAGAAAAGACTTCCAAAAGTCAAGCTACACTCACGGCCAATGTGATCTACCCATAAATTAACGGGGTGCCTTTTTCACGCTTTTAAGTGTAATTTGCACAAACAATACTTATTACTATTCCAAAGCAACAGTTTACGGGGATTTTCCTTTATGAAGGGCAATTTCATTCAGGCATTTCATCCAGTTTCACCGGCCATTAGCGAAGGGTCATCGTCCGGGCGATGGCAATCCTGCTCCACTTATTTTAGAGGTCTATAACAGCGGTGGAGCAGCCTTGATCATTCTTACCTAAGCATCCGTGCTGCCATTAAAACTCCTGGCTGTACTTGTATAAACACGTTAAACAGGTCGCGCCACCTTAAAGTCGCCACAAAGAGAAAATAAACGTCTTCTGATCTTGGTCTAAAGGTTGAATCCAGAGGACCGGGTCAGGTCGCAGGGGAAGTAGATTCAGCAGGGATACCTAGACTTCCCTTTCCCCAGCCACTTCTTCCAGCTCTTCTGAAGGGATCCCGAGGCGTTCCCAAGCCAGCCGAGAGACAAAGTCTCTCCAGTGTGTCCTTGATCGTCCCCGGGGTCTCTTTCCGGTGGGACATGCCCGGAACACCTCACCAGGGAGGCGTCCGGCAGGCATCCGCATCAGATGCCCCAGCCACCTCATCTGGCTCCTCTCAATGTGGAGGAGTAGCGGCTCGACACTGAGCCCCTCCCGGCTGACTGAGCTTCTCACCCGTTCTCTAATGGCCCCCTCACACCATGACTTTCTGGTCAGCGTTCTATAGCGTTTGAGGAAATGTTGGCAGTCGCCCATCGTCGCCGGGATAGCGCCAGAAGAGAGTTGTTTTAACCCTAGTGAAAAGTTTTGAACATGCACAAAAGTTCTCACCGAGATCAGCGTTCATCAACGTTTAATTTTAAACGCTGCAGAATGTTCAAGAACGTTCGTGGAAGGTTTTACTAATGTTCGCAGAGCGTTGCACGTGTTTGGCTATCGTTAGTCAGTCGTTACTGCGGCGTTACTTGGCCGTTACTTAATCGTTTGCTTTGCAGTGAACGACTCACTGGCGACCTGTCAACAACCACTGAACAATCCCCGAGCGCACACAGCGTGTAGCTAAAGTCAAACGGACGTCCTTTGGCGTCCATTGAACGTCATTCGAGCGTTTCCCGAACATCCATGCATATGGGAATATAAACCGATGCTTTGCATTCTTACTTGCAGCGCTAGTTGCTGAAGTCCGCAGCCCACCTTTTTTTCGTCTACGCGGCATGATGCTGACTGTTCAAACTCACGAGAACAACTGAAGAGAGGATGAAGTTTCCAATGTTTTCGTTCCCGTTCCACTATAAAATTGACACGCCAGCAAAACGCTATTCTGTCGTTATTCACCCGTTTAGTCACACGCTCAACACGTTCGTCTAACGTTGACAAATCGCTCGTCGCGCCAGTGACACATTAGCACACGCTAATGGTTCTTAGGGGTATCTTATTTGGTCGCTCTTACACGCTTCTCGTGCGTTAGACACACATTAAGTCATGCGTCAGACACACGTTAGTCACACGCCAGATGTGTCATCCGCGTTTGAGAACGCTGAAAAATAGAACGATTGAAATGTTCAGAGAACGTTGACCTGAACGTCATGGTGTGACGGAGCCTTAAGGGAGAGCCCGGACACCCTGCGGAGGAAACTCATTTCGGCCCCTTATGTCACACAAACGTAGCTAATTTTTCATTAAAAAAATATTTTAAAAATTCTTAACACAACAGGAATGAAATAAATTAGCGCCAAAGTACATGTTTTCTTTGTAATCCGAATGCCTCCGATGTCTGTTTCAAACCGAGGCTGTGTTGAAGCTGCTCCCGTGTGACGTCACGCCATGACAACCCCAGTAAACAATGGAACGGAACGCTTCACATGCACTAAAATACGGGCTTTGTCTTTAATAATTGTCACCACAGTCGACCGACTGAGACCTCGGTGGTGTTGCCGTCTCTGCTTTCTCCAATCTTATTATGATCTTGAGCTTCGTTTCCATGGTAATGGATTTTCTTTTGGCTACAGAAGCATTTCGAAAAGTGACAGCTTTCTTCTTCGGGGCGATAATGTCTAAAAACGAGGCCAAAAAATGCAAAGATACTCCTGGCCCACCAACACGGACAAGCATTAGCTAGACAAAATGGCGGACGACGAAACGTCTTGGGCGGAGACAGTCCTAACCCGAGGACTCCCTGTATTTTTAGTTTTTATACGAAGTAACCATACCACCCTCATTTCCGAGCCGCTTAACCTCACGAGGGTTGCGGGAATGCTGAAGCCAATCCCGGCGGTCATCGTAAATTTCGACTTGAACGGTGAAATCCGACTTAAGTCGAAATTCGCGTTGAGTCGCTACTGTAGGAACGGCTCTCAGTCGTAGACCGAGGACTCCCTGCACTTCATACCGGACGATAACTACTTTACGTCTCCAGACAGGAAGGCGGTCTTGCCCAGCTCTTTCCATTCGTAAGATAATGATAAATGATTGGTTAAAAGCGGAATAAATCATAACAGATCAAGCGTGGGAAGTCATGTAACGCTGATGCGGAGAAGATTGTAAAATGCTGAGTCACTAACATTTAAAATAGAGTTTTCTGCGTGCTGAAAATGAAGTCTGAGCTCAAAAGTCCGTAATGCAAGTCAAAGAAGTGAGCCGACACCAAAAAAACCTCCCCGCCTCCCCCGAAAAGGCACCATTTTGGGTCCGCGCTCGCTGTGATCTCGCAGCTCCACATTAGAACATTAGCGCACGGCGTGAAAAAGCTTTGCAAGATCGCGTAATCACTGAAGCGTACTACACGGAGCCGTAATGCTTTGATTGGCTTTTCCGCACACAAGCTGCTTGAACGGCTTATCAGAAAGCAATGGATATTATTTCGATGTATTGTACAGAAAATGAAAAAAAAAAAAAGAACGCCGCCATCCGTTGCCGCAGTTTTACAAGGACTTTGTGGTGATGGAATCGTACGTTTGAAAACCTGTTGCGGGCGACCGCGCACTCCTTTCACAGAGAAGCAGTTAATAGCACACCGTCAGCATTGAATGGAGGCTGTGCAGCGAGAGAAGACCAGGGCGAGAATAATCAGTGACCCGTCTACACCCTCAGCCGAGGCCCCCAAATGAACCCCCCTCCCCCATATTGTTACACTGCACCAGCTTCCTTCCACGTTTTAAAAATGGCCCATTTCGTAACGTGCGCTGACAACCTTTGATGTAACCCAAACACTGACATCACGGCAAACAAAACGCACCGCCTCCATCCCCAACGCTCGCCGAGGCGGAGGAGGCGGCACGCCGTCTCGAGTGATATTTATTAGCCGCTGCATATTTTCAGATAATAGCAACACGGAGGGAGTCACATTTGCATAAAGCAGGGGCTATAAATGGAAGTAGTGCTTCAGAACTTCCCCTTTGGGATCAATAAAATATCTATAGATCAGCGTTGATGCTTTTAGAGACAGTTGAGAAAATGTATTCAAGTCGGAATTATTCTTAGCTTATTCACCGCCAAGCCATTATAAATGTTTCCAATGTTGCCAGCTGTTTTTTTTTTTTGTGTGTCTGATCTTTCAAGATGTACAATGTGTGTATTGTGAATATTGTTTTATGTGACAATAAAAGAAATCAAACCTTCCCAAATAGGGAGTTGACTCTATTCTTTCACAAGAAAAAATAAAGCTTGATTCTAAGTTCATCTCGTTCTTTAGTCATCAACAGTAAAATAATGCGAACACCAAAAACATTGCAAGGCTACACTTGAACTTGTTTTACATGGTCTTTGTCTTTCACGAGATCTCGACAAATGCTTTGTACTACCTTCCGTGATACTCTGTTTATTTCATACATACTCATTATGCCTTATTAGACATTCTTTCCCTTATAAATGGCAGGGGCATGGCCTAGCCACTGCTTTGGGCGGTGCTTCCTTGGGCCAGTTTGCTCCTTATGCTTTACTGCATACTGCATACTCCGCTACTGTGACCTTCTGCATGTTTTTGGATCTTGCCTTCTGCCTAGTGTTTCTGTGCTTCCACCTGTTTTGGACTGCCTTTTTGTGTTCAACCTCCTTCTGGAATAAAACCACTTTTAACATCATGCCATTGCCTCGGAGTCCTGCATTTGGGTCCGCCCCGTGCTGCTGGCTTACGACGATAACAGATGGTAAAAATGAGACACACCACCTTTATCTTCCTCTCAAAAGCCAAGTTCAAACCAAAAGGGATGCAACCCCACCACCTACAGGGATCTGTTAGTCATTACAGTGGTTTTTACAAACTTAAATTTCACAGACAACCTGAGCGAGAATCTCGAAAAATGTACTTTTGCACATGTCAGTAGCAGGAAACACTTGGATACCGGTTGACAAAAACAAACGGGAATGGCTTGTAGGCAATGCATTCGTTGTTGATTACCTGAACAGCTATCCTAGTTACTTCAACAGACGGTAAAATGAATGTTTTCCACAAAGAAAATACTACATAAAAGCCCCCGATTAAAGACAATTACACAAACGTTGAATGTAACTGTGTTTTCAGAACAAAAAAAACTAGTTTTGCATGGCAATGTTTGAGACAACATATCCAAAAAGCTGTACTGTTTTCCTGCCCTCTGACTGTACCATGAGACGGTACAGAAAATATCCTAAAACAAAACAAAAAAAAAAAGGTCTCGTTCTTGTTCCCGTCTCATACGTCTTCACTCATGCGGAAGGCCGTCTGTCAGTTTTACTGCACGTCGACCTCCCCTCAACACAGCGCCGATGACTGATCGGCCAAAGTGTGGCTAAGGAACTACGGCAGGGGATGATAAAATCGTGAAAACACACATCCCGGACAGGAAATTGGCCATTTTGGAACCACCGACACAAAGGAGCCGAAGTGATGGCACTTCCTCACAATGCTCATCCCCCTGCAAAGCGAAAATGTCTCGGTCGCCCATAGGGAAATAGTTACAGTCCACTGGACATATTTCCTAGGAACACCAACCTAATAGGTGCATTTTTTTTTACTTTTTTTTTTGTTTTGTCCTTGCCATTCTCGCCTTTACAGAGTCAAAGACAAGCTGTGCTGGGAAAAAAAAAACAAAAAACGTTTGCATTCATTATGCAGCTGAAATAAGGTAAAGAACTGAGACGGTCCATTCAGAGGGGGTGTTATCAAACAAAGTAGGTTAATGAGGACTACTAAATCTCGGCAAAAACACGTTCCTGGGGTTTAATGAGTGAATGGAATATCAATGACAAGCTGCTTTGAGGTGACGAAGGCGCGGTTCACGTGACACAGTTAAAAAATTTAAGGAGGACAAAAAAATGCAGGAAGTGGATATCCATATATCGTAATGAGTCAACTTCCTGAAATTGTTTTAAATACGATATCTGCCAATGCGACTGCAGCGTGAAACGGAACTGGAAGATCGGCTAGACGCCCAACATGGAATGTGATTTAAATAAACAAACGGAGGATTGTAAAAATGAAAGAGTAGAAGGATATAACGGGATTTATCCTACTAAAAATGTATCTCCTTTGTGAACAAAACATTTTTCTTTTGTGTCAAATTTCAGGTCGAAAACCCTCGTTGTTCATTATCAAAGGTTGGGCTCAAAGATCTAGGTCAATAAAGTACCGTAATTCCCGACCTACAGAGCGCACCTGGTTATAAGACGCGGTACACAGAAAGAGTTTAATGCTAGCACGGCACTAGCGTTAAACTGTTTCTGTGTACCGTGGCTTATAATCAGGTGCGCTAACGCTAGCGCCGCATCACCGCAGGGTTGAAAGCGTGTGAAAAAAGTTGCGGATGGTAGGCCGGAAATTACAATCTATGATGGATTAACGTTCAAACAAGGGATTCCAGTAGGGTTGACTTGGTCAGCATCCAAGTTCGAGTCTTCTGACCAACCAATCCACATCAGAGGAAAAGCAAAGTGGAGTTAAAAACGGGCCGTAGTCCGCTGGCGAGTCTTGAATTTGCCCTTTGTATTTACATTGGTAGTTTGTGTTGGTTACCTCATGTGAGTCAAGATGCTAAAATTGATGCGAGACATGCTTCGATTTATCCCTCCCAAGTTTTTGTTACGGTTGCCAGTTTAACCTTTCCGGTGAAAGAAACAACATCCATCATTTGAATGAGCGAGGACACAAATTGAATCCAGGACATCGCTTGACTTTTAAAAAGCCAAACGCCGGAATTTCAAGTTCTCCAATGGTGCGGTGCAGCTGGTCTGAGCGCAAGGCAGGTGTGAGAAATGATTTAAGAGCTAATAAATAATGTATCTGTGTGTTGTCAGAGGTGTTAAATCCCTTTTGTGAGGATGAGGAGCACAGAGATTAGCAGACAGCTTTCCTTGGGACGATATGGGAAATTGATCACATTTAGTTGCTCAGACAAATTAAAAAGCATCTCGTGGTGTCAATGGCAGTCCCAAAATGCTTCCGCGTTTTGCAATTTGAAGCAAGAATTTAGATGTTCGGGTTCAATGACAGAACTGCCAAAGATTGAGTGGCGGTTTTGTCACAGGGCCAAAGTTTTGCATACGGGTCCATCCACACACAGGAAATTGTCTAAATTGCTTCACTCTATTCATTTCTTGCTTCACATTTTAATTATTGGATTCAGTACATTCTTTCATTGTATTCCAAAGTTATGATGCCAAAGCCAAAATATGAGGCAAGCTTTGGGTTTGCTACCACCGGAATGACGTGGGGGGGAAAAAAGTCCAGCGGTTAAATTATAAAATTAAAAGTTCTGCTAAATCTCTCATGTGGAGAAAAAGCAACTGCCTCCATTACACTTCCAGAAAATTACTGAACAAACACAAATACGAAATGACAACGCCCGCAAGAGGCCGCAGTCGGCCACAGCTCACCCTCACACTGAAGTGACTTTCCGACCCCGATTCAGGGAGACTACGGCAATTACACTCTGTTTTACCCTGCTTTATGTATTTATATAATATAGTGTGGTAGTTTGGTCTGGGGCCCCATTGCTCAGTGGTTAGAGAATCGGTTTGGTAAACCGGGGGTTGTGGGTTTGTATCTCACTGGGGTTGCGTCAGGAAGGGCATCCGGCGTGCCAAACAAATATGAGCGTTCATCTCAGATGTGACACTGTGGCGACCCCTAACGGGACAAGCCGAAAGAAACTTAGTGTGGTACTTTTGTCTATCTGAAATACATTGGAAAAATGGTGATGTTTTTTCAGGGCAGGAACCGATTAAAGCCATTTCAATTAATTTCAATGGGGAAAATGTATTTGATATACACAAATGAAGACTATTTTACTTTTATTGCACTTTCATTATTTGCTTAAATATGACCTTATACATTTAATCAACGGATAAAGTGTTGCCCCTTTGCTAATCAGACAAGGATGTGTTGTGGAGCCGCTGGTTGTCCTTGATCTTTGTACGCAGAAAACCGTCTGGCCCCATACTCCTCTCCCAGGCGTTGCCGTGGAGACGAACGACACCAGATTAAGGAGCGGAAAGTTACCATCCCGGCCCAGGACCAGACTGCGGGGGGGCAGCCACTTCTACCATGGACCCATACATAAAGAAACCTCGTGTTACTGGGCAGCTTTTTTCTTCTTCTTTGGCCATGCTGCCAGAAGACACACATCCCGTGTGCGACAGATACCTAGATAAGACCCGGACGTCTGTACTGCACATTCCTTTGTAATAAATCCATTTGCTGTGAAGTTTTTCTAATCATTGGTCATATCTTCCTCGACTCGTGAACACGCGTAGAGTCCAAACCCGCAAATCCCTACACAATCGATTGCCCACTACAAGAATGTGAAACTGGCATAGGCTACTGAATAGTTTTTGATTAAAAAAAAAAAAAAAAAAGTATTGTAGATTAACTATTGCACAAGCATAACAACAACAATCAATTTAGGGTTGAAGATGGCGAGACGGCTCAAACAGCAGCGGTACGTTCAGGCTGATTTGCCAAAGTGGATCGATGTTACTTACAGGAAGTAAGCGTCGGCGTGCTGGTTCAAATATCCCGCTGCAGCAGCTCGCTGTGCAGAGCAAGAAGAGGAGAGGCAGGCAATGTTGTGTGGATGGATCTCCTTAATCCGCATTCCCTCCCCGTGGTCTCACGGCCCCCTCCTATCGATCAGCAACCTGCAACAGAGACTTTTGTTACACGACAATACAAATCTGAAATATGCCGTTACCATGAAATACATTCATGGGGCCACGAACGTATAATGAACAGAAAAGGTCTACACACCCCTGTTCAAATGTCAGGATTATGTGACTTCCAAATGAGAACAGCCGAACTTTATTTGGGGTTAACCGGAGGAATTTGAAATGGCAGCAGGTGCGCGCTGCCGAGTTCCATTCACGCGGGCAAATCCTCACCTCGCACCGCCACTTTTGTCCCCGCGCCGCGGATCCTAACGAGCTGGGAGATTTATTTAAAAAACGCGGTGTCAAGCTGAAATTTTCAACACGTGCAGCGATATAAATCCGAGCCGCCACGCCCACAACCGCGCGCAATTTGCCGACCGCGGGCGGACGACTACGACGTCGAAGCGGTTATTCGCGCACGTCGTGATCCCGCACCGTTTGAATGCGCTTTGAAAATGCGCTCGTCGCTCACAAAGTTCACATCTCAACTTGTCGCCAGTAATAAGCACATGCTCCATTTCTCTCTCTGCGGGTGTGAGACTATCATTGCTTTGGAGATGTAAAAATATGTTGCTCGCTGTGGGGAGGGTTGGACACGGCCGCAGATGAATTATTTATTTATCACAAGGAAGATTTGATGAAAAAAAAAAAAAAAAAGATGCTTTTAGCATTATCCAGAATCACATCCTGGATAGATTTCTACATCAAGGACTGCTTGAATTAGAAGACCCCAAAGTTAGATGCTAACGCTAATAAATGATAAGTGGTGAAGTTTTGCTTCGCTTGGTTGACTCGCTAACATTTGCGCTTGAGTAATTTGTCGGCACTAATTGAGACACCTTGTTGTTCCTCAAAAAGTTGTTGCATTCATCAGCTGCCTCATTAGTGGCGCAACGATTACTTTCCGAGCATGATATGCGGTTACGGAGCTTTGCTAGCATCTGTGCGGAAGCTCAAATGTCCACAATGGCCTCGCTGCAAACACACTTTGCGTAGAAAACGACACCATTGTTGCGTTGTCTGTTGTCTTCCACCTTTTTCTCTAGTTTGAGCTACGTTGACGGATCCGTAAATCACACCTGGCTCTTATTTTCAGTTGCTACTGTGCTGGGATTGGGGAAGCCTTGTGTATTTTAGCGCTACATGAAGTACTCAAACAAGTGAACAACAAAAAAAAAAAAATGGCCTTGGTTCAGTTAGGAGCAATAAGGTATAAATACACTTTTTGATTATGACTGGTTTCACAGAATATCATTATGCTAGGAGCAAATAGAAATCCACCTATCTTTTAAATATGATTGCTTGAATAAAATACTGTCATCTTCTTCTTTTCCTTTCGGCTTGTCGCAATTAGGGGGCGCCACAGTGTGTCATCTTTTTCCCATCTAAGTCTATCTCGTGCATCTTCCTCTCTAACACCCATAATCTTCATGACCTCCCTCACCACATCCATCAACCTTTTCTTTGGTCTTCCTCTCGTTCTTTTGCCTGGCAGCTCCATCCTCAGACTCTCTCGCCCCTGGACCTGTCCAAACCATCGAAGTTTGCTCTCTCTAAACCTGTCTCCAAAACATCCAACTTTGGCTGTCCCTCTAATGAGCTCATTTCTAATCCTATCCAAGCTGCGCACTCCGAGCGAGGACCTCAACATCTTCATTTCTGCCACCTCCAGTTTTGCTTCCTGTTGTTTCTTCAGTGCCATCGTCTGTAATCTGTACATCATGGCCAGCCTCACCACTGTTCTATAAACTTTGCCCTTCATATCTCAGCGGAGACTCTTCTGTCACATAGAACACCAGACACCTCCCGCCAGCTGTTCCCACCTGCTTGGACCAGTTTCGTCACTTCCTTCCCTCACTCTCCATTGCTCTGTATTGTTGACCCCAAGTATTTGCAGTCGTCCACCCTCGCCATCTCTTCTCCCTGAAGCTTCACTCTTCCCCCTCCGCCCCTCACATTCACGCACATATATTTTGTTTTACTTCAGCTAATCTTCATTCCTCTCCTTTCCAGTGCGTACCTCCATCTTTCTAATTGTTCCTCCACTTGATCCCTGCTTTAACTGCATATCACAATATCATCTGCGAACATCATGTTCCAAGTAGATTCCAGTCTGACCTCATCTGTCAGCCTATCCATTACTAGCGCAAACAGGAAGGTGCTCAAGGTGGATCCCTGATGCAGTCCCACCTCCACCTTAAATTCTTCTGATACACCAACGCCACATCTCACCGCTGTTCTGCTGCCCTCATACATGTCCTGTACTATTCTAACATATTTCTCCGCCACACCGGACCTGCGCATGCAGTACCGCAGTTCCTTGAATGAAATACTGTATTTTACTGCATTTTAATCAAATACGGGTTGGAGTTTCTTGCTAAAATTGAATATGCTCGAAGACGGGAGGCTTTACATGTCCTTGTTAGCCCATAAAACACAGTTCTACTTGACGAGGAGTGAATGTACTCGACCAAGGATGTGTTGAACCACTAAAGGAAGATGTGTCAGGCCCACTGATGCTGAAACTGCATATACGTTGCTGCTGCTCGAATGAAACCTGGAAATCGCCTCCTTGTCAGCAGAATATAGAAACATGTAGAGCGGGTGATGAGGAAAATGGGCACGTTTGTTTCACCACTTGAAAAACGTCAGCTTAGCCCATGCGAACATTATTCCTGCCTTTCGGTCACACTGGCGGCGCCGCAGAGTATCGCGGTATTGCTGGGGGCTCCGACGCAGAACAGCGAGTTGCAGGAGTGGAGAATGAACAAACGCCGTGCTGACATTTTAAAGATGACAGAATAAACTCAATATGGGCGGAGCCTCTTGAACAGACATCGCCCATCGGGGTCAAAAGGATTTAGAATGGAACATCCAAAGTCAAACGAGAGACCGGCAGATAACACAGCAGTCTACATCCTACTAACAGGACAAGCCAATGGCCGCAGAACATCTCAATCCATATTTGTCACGGTCCTGCCGGTCCAGCCCCGGATGTGCAGGTCCCCGCACACCTGCACTGATTCTGCAATAATTAACCCTGGTATATATAGGACCCAGCGGATGGTCTGTCTTTGCCAGATCGTCGCCATCCATGCTTCGTTCCTTCACTTCCGCATTCCTGACTCCGAACTCTTGTGTACCGACCTCCGCCTGTTCCCTGACCAACCCCGTAAGCCTGTCGCTTCTGATCCTACCGCTCGCTCTGACTGACTGCCCGGCTTTCGACATCGGAACAAATAAAGACTTTCAACTGCCTTCCCGTCCACCGAGTCGTGCATTTGGTTCCGCCCTAGTGTTCTGGTTATGACAATATTCTCTGTTCATAAATAGTTGGTCAATGCCTCTCCCTAACCGACATCTCGATGAGATATGAAAACAATAAGAATGCTAAACATACCTTCAGAGTCTCTTCTGCTTAGTCATCCACTCGGTTACTGCCATTCACGTCCAACAATTATAAAACCTGACAAAAAATTTTCCGCCTTGAACGAGTCCGCTTATGACACATTCATTCCCAGTCGGTATTCTTATCATCAAGAAAAATCCTGCGACGTTGGTTAAAATCAGGCCGAGTGCGGTTTTCCGCCGTCACGCACGAGGACATTTGAGGTCTGTTTTTCCACACGATTTAGTTGCAACTGCAAATTTGGCATTTGGCTTCGGACATTCCACCGTACATGCACCGCACAGCAAAGGAATCCATAATGAACACATTGGGAAAAAAAAGATGAAAAATCAAAACTTGGAAAATGATGTAGATCCGAGCGTACCCTTGAGGGGAATGGAATTTCAAAGTGGCGAACGATACAATACGTGACAAATGCATGCCTAAGCAAATTGGGGCTCAACGGCATCAAAGCTCTCGAAGAAGAAAAACAACTTCCCGGTTTCTATCGTGAGCTTTCCATATCACCTCTGCGAGCTCGAGTCTTTGCAAGCGAGCGCTTGAGACTTTGATTTCCCCTCCTTCTCGCAGTGTCTGTGACAAGATTAGGCTATCTCTCCTTGTGCACATGGATGACTGACTCCGAGGGGCCGGTGGCATCGCTCCGGCGTCCCCCGTCCTCCGCGCTCCGTCCCGAGGCGGCAAACATTTCTATTTTCAACAGGATTAGCTCTCAGCGCCAGCCACCTGATAGGCGGCCGCATCGCCCGGGCGGCGCCGACGCCCCCCCCCCCGGCCCCCGCCGCGCCCCGAAGGGGCCTCGCTGAATAACAGGCGTCCTGGGGAGTTTAGTTGACAGTGGCGTGCACGTGCGGCATCGGCGGGTTAACGCGGATCAAGTCACCGCGCAGCATCCTCGGAAAAGCTGTGACTGCAACAGCTCCGTCGAGCGACCTCTAGCATTGTGCTCGCGCCGCTAATTCCTCGGCGAGCCAGAAGGCTAAATCAACAGAGACCCGGGCGATTGCGCGTATGAAGACCGAGCGGCCTCGACTCGGAGAGATAAGAAAGGACCGTGAGAAAAGATGAAGAATGGAATCAGCCTGACGGGATTTGTTACTACCATGTTTAGTAGTTTACTTTTTTTTTTTTTTTTAAATCGGAGATGCGCATCTACAATCCGAAGCGCCTTTGTCATTAGTTATATATCCTTGTTGTTGAAGTTGCATATTGTTGATTCACACGTCTAATGATTCAAAAGTCTGACCATCCAGAATTAATATTGCAGGTATTAAAATGTCAGACGTAATTAGATTTTCTGTGACGTAACTTTCACAACTCAGATAGAGCTATCTGAGTAGCTAATTGCTAACAAATAAAAATGATAAACAAAAACAATAATGATAACAATATAATGATAACATATGATATAATATTATATATATATATAATTAATTAATTTAATTCTAACCCTATATAACATGATAACAATAATAACAAATTAAAAAATGTTGCAATCAAATTTGCTTTTGTCTAGTCAAAACTGAATTTTAGAGGTCTGGATGCCTAGGATGAATGACGCCAAACGAGGTCACTTTTCGCGATCCGTGCGTATGGGTTTTGGCATTACAGATATCGAAAAATTCATTTGCAAAGATCCACTGCTGAATTACAGATATCGGCAACTCAATTGCGGGGGATTATAACTGCAGTTTAAGATATTGGAGCTACAAAGGCATTTTGACTGGGCATAATTCCATTTTCATTGTCCTTTCGCCTAGTTAAAACTGGATTGAAGATATCTGTAAAATGTAGAGGCGGCACGTGGATCAGCTGGTAAACTGTTGGCCTCACAGTTCTGAAGACCCGGGTTCGATCCCGGTGTGACGGTCTGAGCGCTCCCGGTGCTGAAAAGGCACACAGGCTCCGCCTGTGTGGAGTTTGCGTGTTGTCCCCGTGCCTGTGTGGGTTTTCTCCGGGCACTCCGGTTTCCTCCCAAATCCCAAAAACATGCAACATTAATTGGACACTGTAAATTGCCCCTAGGTGTGATCGTGAGTGCGAATGTTTGTCTCGACGTGCCGTGCGATTGGCTGGCAACCAGTTCAGGGTGTACCCCGCCTCCTGCCCGTCGACTGCTGGGATAGGCTCCACCACCCCCCGCGACCCGCGTGAGGATAAGTGGCAGAGAAAATGGATGGATGTAAAATGTAGATCACCGGAATGGAGTTGAATTCAAGATATCTTCAATTGGAATCATGACTGGCCAGAATCAAATTTGTAGATATCTCAAACTGATGTTACAGATATCTACAATTCTATTGCCGATATCTATAATTCACATTACAGAAACTATGTGCTACTGATGACATATCCATCTATAATGACATGTAAACGGCAAAAGTGAGAGCATTTGTCTTAGATGAAATGATGTGCCAAACATTGGAAATAACCAATCATGAATAAGTAGAATGTATTGTCGTTAAGGATACGTGAAATGTTTGTTTTTGATTGGGAAAAAATTGTTAAAGATATCCTCAACATATTTGCAGTCTCGCTGTTAGATGCTAAAGGACTTGCCGTACAAGTTTACTTCAAATTAGGCTATTTACATGTAAAACGCGCTTCTGTTTGTCAAAAATTCACGTTACGAAACGACTTCCGGAACGAATTAATTTCGTAAGTAGAGCTACCAATTTAGACGGAAAATTAACAATGGGTAATTCTAATATGAATAAATATGATACTTGTTAGTTACACAACGGTACTGGAATGAGTTTTTATGACACACAGACGGTTTCTTTGAGTCTCTCCATAAGTTGTTCACCTTGGATCAACCTGGTAATATCAAGAGCAAGTAGGATCGCGGATTCTGTCCTTAGAATGGTCTTCTAGAACCAATTTACCGACATAGGCGCTGACATCCAGGAGCTGCATTCCCTAAAAGAGTAAAAAAAGCCACTCATTTATCCCTCTTCACTCACATATCCTAAGTGGTAATATTTTCCAGCGAGCGCATTCTGCCGTCAAATCTATTGAGTGTATCTGATCACAAAAGAGCGAAGATCGCTGTCAAAAAAAAAAAAAACATTTTCAAAAGTGCAAGTGTCAAAGTACTTCAGTCGGCAAAAAAAAAAAAAAAAAAAGTGGGAGGCTTTTTCTTATCTGCGTTGAAGGAGAGACTTTCTGTCAGTGCTTTCTCCATTACACCAATATCCCCCCCCCCCTTATCTCGCTTCAGTAATCCTTAACCCGCGAGGCTTCAAACAAGAGATTTTGTTCTCTTCCGAAACATATAATAATAAGAAAGGGATCTCCCCCCCCCCCCCCACCCTCCTAGTTTGAAATGTCTCGTTTGACAATCCGATGTCATGTTTTTCCATTTTTTTCTTGTTGGAAGCGCAGATTCTCCGCCGATGCCGAGTTCCCGCGCGGAGGTTGGCGACACGGCTTGAAAAGCGATTTTTCCGTTCTCGTCTCTCAGCAATTAACATCTTCGCGATGCCTCCCAGCGAGCCACTTAACCTGCACCGCACTCCGGGGACTCTTCATTGACCTGGTTGCGACTTTGCTCCCAGCCTCATAGCCAAGGGGTCCTTTTTTTATGTTTGGGGGGGGGGGGGGGCGCGCTAGCATAATTACAATGGTAAACCTTACCTAAGCACGGAATAGAATTTTTAATTAACACAAAAATGAGCCAGAAAAACGCAAACATGATGACATTTCCGAGGGGTTAGCCATATATACTTTGCTTGTTTACAATGTGAGGTGGGGGGGGGGCATAAAAACATTGAGAGGGGGGGGCGTTCGTTGTAATTAAACCGCTTGTCTCCCGGGCCAACTGCGTGTATCGCTGACGGGCCCCTTTTGATAAACGACTTTAATGGATGACGAGGAAACGAGTAAACACGTATTAGCAGATTCATTAAGTCGTATTTAGAAATATGAATCTGTCTGCGTCTCAATGCCGAATGATGCATATTTAGACGTATTAAGAAACCAACTTTCAGTCGGAGCTGAGCGGTTGCCTTGCCGCATTTCCAGCAAGCGGGAGATGATCCAGATCATGGAAATCAAACGACGCTACGAAGGGCGCCCAGACGGGGATGTGACAAGGTGCGTCAACAGAGCAAATAAAGATATATTACGCACAAGTAGAGATGTCATGATGGAATCTTTTAAGAATCCATCAAGTACTCAAGTAATCGCACCGCCCTTCGGTACACACGCCTGACTTTGGTGCGGGGAGCGTGGGATCGATTCCCGCTCACTGATGCTGTCGATATCTGCCCAGCGACTGACTGGCGACCAGTTCAGGGTTCAGTTAGCCTTTCGCCCGAAGCTAGCTGGGATAGGCTCCGGCTCTCCCGTGACCCTTGTGAGGATAAGTGGCTTGGATAATGGATGGATGGACTTTCTTTAGTACTACTAATTTATGAAGGCTGGTCTTCAATCCGGAAACTGCATGTGTTGGTACTGACTGTACGGTATAAACTCTGTGCAGTCTTTGAGACAACAAAATATCGCTAATCGCTTAGCATTTGTGATTAGCATTAGCTATCTATTACCATAAAAAAAAGAAATGCTATATATTATTGAAGGCAGCACGCTGGGGCAGCTAGTAAAGCATTGGCCTCACCGTTTTAAGGTCCCAGGTTCAATCCCGGACCCGACTGTGTGGAGTTTGTATGTTCTCCCTGTGCCTGCGTGGGTTTTCTCCGGGTAGTCCGGTTTTCTCCCACATTCCAAAAACATGCAACAATAATTGGACGCGCTAAATTCCCCCTAGGTGTGATCGTGAGTGGTTGTTTGTCTCTATGTGCCCTGCGATTGGCTAGCAACCAGTTGAGGGTGTAACCTGTATCCTGCCCATTGACAGCTGCGATAGACTCCAGCACTCCCTGCGACCCTTGTGAGGATAAGCGGCAAAGCAAACGGATAGATCGATCGATAGATTATTGAGCTACATCGACCAGTGTTTTTTTTCCCCCAGTCCTACACACAATTGAAGCACTATCTTATTTACAAATAAATGAAAGCAGAAAACATAGTTCATGGAACAGACCATGGTAGAACTCACTGAATTGCTGAACTAAGATCATTTGGACCAGCAGTCTGCAACACCGGGTCCCCGGACCAGTTGACTCCCTCGTGGTGGCGGGCCAAGCTCAAAGAACGAATCATTTTCTGAAATGATTCAGTTCATTACATCAACTGAAAACATTCATTCTTTTGAATGAAATGTTCACGAATGAAAACAACACTAGACTGCATGTCGGTTGCTAAAAATAAGTCCGCAAGGTAGCATAAAAGAGTAAAAAAAAACAAATGAATCCAGAGAAATTCTTTTAAAAAAGGCCACCTGAGGAGCCAGAAGAACAGACCACGACAAAGAAAGCTTTTACATTATGCAGACCGGAAAACAACCGAGCAGGTATTTGACCGCTGATGCAAATTTGAGATCCGTGTAAAAGTTTCAGCGCGCAATAAAAGGGAACACAAATCAACTCTCCCCTCGAAAGGATGAACACGCGAAAGTAATTACGGGCCGCAGCAGCCTTTCATGGTTCGTGACTTCTTGCCCCCGTCGTAGCCTCCGCCGGGGCGTCTGCATTCATTTCCATAACTTAATATGAAAGTGCAACACAATCAAGGTAATTAGGGGGACCCGGCCAGTTTGGACGATGGACATCTTCTGGGCGACGGAGACGGAAGAGAGATACCACACTTGGCCGCCGTCGCATCCACCCTCCTCCTTAATTGGGAGGGCAGCAATTTAGCCGGGCCCAGATAAAAGAGGTGGCGAGGGATACGAGCGGGTCAAGTCCAACTTAATTAAAGGATAAGCAATTAATCAGGGAAAAGGACTCGGGCAACATTGCAAAAATTTGGATTTTACATGGTAATTATTTCACTTGATTTTTTTGGGAGGGGGTGTCTATTTGAGGCAGTTGTATTCATTGTTTTGTTTTGTTTTTTTTTTTACACTATCAAAATCACATATGTATGAAGCAATCTCTATGCAACAGTTTTCCATTTGCAAAGAGGAGTATTTTTTTTTTTTAATGAGAAAATTTATGATCCCTGGACACAGCGCCAACACGGTTGTCACGACATAGAAATGGCATTGATTAGTTGATTTGATTGTATATATAATAGCCAACAATCGTTCAACGGATCTATGTCCCAAAAATGTGTCCTTTCGACTCTATGTCTCGAGGTCTTTTTAATCAGACGTTTCTGAGACGGATCTTTGGCGAGCTTTACTTTGAATCGTCCTCGTCACAAAAAGGTCAGAAAAATAACATTGCTTTTCTGCTGACTCCGCTGCGATCGCCGCTATCGGCAATAAATCAGGAGTCTCTCGAGTTCCCTTCGATTGTTCTTTTCAATTTCCCAGCCAGTCCATTATGGTGACTTAAAGGAACCGTCCGTTGAACAATGAAAAGCCTTAATCCCATAAATCACGTCATACGTACCGCACCTTGAAAATTTGAGGTTCATCCGATATCATTTAACGGTGTTTTTATCGGCAATTGCGAATTTTCATGGGCGGCGCCATTTTGGCGAGTCACATGACTTAAAAAGCAGGAAGTGACGTCTCACGTGCGCCTCCTCTGCGCAAACGCAATCACGGAGAGCGCCGATTTCTCGGATTTATACTCATCTGCTGAAGAAATAGCAGCATCGGTTGATCGGGAAGACGGAGGAACACGTCCATACGGATTTGAACCTCCGGCTGTAAATACTGGTGAATATTTGGACGGACTTTCGAACAGGAATGACGCGGAGTCTGACCTGCTGACCAACCGCAGGCGCAGAATGGTCAAATGCCGATTGTGTGGAACAATAATTATGGAAACTTTTGACAAAGGCCGCTCAAAAAATAAAAATATGAGTACCACCGAAGTTTTCAACAAGAATGGGGAGCTTTTGTGGAGATTGGGGGGTTCTGCTGCGTGTTGAATTTCCCAAATGGGGAGTATGACATAGCATTCGTACTGGACGTTGCCAATCAACATTTTGCCAACTTCGCATAAAGACAAGATAATCAAACGGATTAAAAAAAACGTGCTTTTGTCGGCAAGAACTGTTCACCATCGTACTTGTCGTGATGGCAAATCCAATTGAATTAAGGTCACGCTGAACGGATGGAAGTCACAACGCCTGCGTGACGTATGAAAGCACAAGAAGTCGCATTAATTAGTAAGAAGTACTTTTGTCATCATTGGTTAGCAAAATCATAATTTTATTTAAAAGAATTCAGTCTTATTGTACTCTAAAAGTGTTGGTCTTAAATAAATGCGCAAATACAGTGGTATCTTGGTTCTCGAACACAATCCATTCTAGAAGGGTGGTTGAAAACCAAAGCACATTTTTCCATTACTATGAATGCAAAATGAAATAATGCATTCCAAGCCTTTTTTTAAGCACATTTTTTTTAGCTTTTCCTGATAATAAACTGCATAGTCGATATATATGTATGGTTTAAATACATTACATAATTAAATAATTTAAGAAATATATTTATTTTTTTATTTAAAATGTATGCTTTAGCCTAGTAGATTATGCTATCTGTAACGTTTTTACTAACAAAAGTGCAGAATAACTTTAAACAAGCAATAATGGGGGGGCACCAAATTGTTTTTATTTGCACAGAAAGTATGTAACGTAAAAAAACAACTTGCAGCTAGAGGTAGTGTTAATGGAACAAAAGAAAAAAGCAATGCAAAACAGTTTCAGATGTCTTCGTGGGGGTGACTTGCCCCCTTTTTCCACAAAGAACTAATCTAATGTTTGTTTCTGCCATCTTTTAACCACTTTTCTCAAGTGGCTCATAACAACATCATTAAAATTTGGTGGTACTTGATGAGATTACACTACAAATCGGCTATGATTTCTTTGGCTACACACAGAATACGTCACATCCGCGCAAGTAGGTCATGTGGCTCGCCAAAATGGCGGCGCCCATGAAAGTTCGTAATTGCCGATAAAAACACCATTAAACGATATCGGATTAACCTCAAATTTTCAAGGTACAGTACAAATGACATGACCTATCGGACTAAGGCTTTTCATTGTTCAGCGGACTATTCCTATGGATGGATGGATGGATGGATAGATAGATAGATTAGATAGATAGATAGATAGATAGATAGATAGATAATAGATAGATAGATAGATAGGATAGATAGATAGATAGATAGATAGATAGATAGATAGATAGCTAGATAGATAGATAGATAGATAGATAGATAGATAGATAGATAGATAGATAGTCGGAGTCCATCACTTATCCTACCCTAAAATAACTTCAAGTAAGATTAAAATAATACATAAAGCATCACATCATCTTTAGACATGATTTTATGGTGATCCCAACCCACATTTATTATTTTCTTCAGCTATCCCTTGTGAAAGATTTGGAGTTGTTAACATACAACATGATATAATATTCACGCATTTGAAGTTAGAGGCGTTCAACAAATACAGACTAGAAAGGTAAACAATCCAAAAGAAGTGAAGTCTAGAGTGGCAGATGGTGTTAAATGTGAAAAGATTTTGCTACAAAACAAACTCTCAATTGAGACTCTGGGAAATAGAAGATGGGTCAAAATCCTTTGAACTCTCATTTCATTACCATAAAGAAGTACACTGAGTGGCATTTTCGAGTCTGGAGATTAACGACTGATGTAGAAATAAATGCGTGATGTCAAGAGACATCTACCTCTTGACTGGATGGGGCTCAGTTTTACAAGATAACACGATGCCGATGCACTCCGAGGCTTTTAATGCCGACTGGTTTCAATGCACTTCTGGAAACCTTTTAGTACGTTTAAGTAGACGGCGAACGGGCGCACTCAGAGACCGGTCGCCGGAACGCTTCCTCTATGGATAAGCAACCGATTCAGCGGCCGCGGCTGACGTCGGTTTGTTTAAAGTGCACGAGCAGCGTGCATCTCGTGCGAGATCACCGCAGGAAGGATTGCGGCTTTGGCCAGAAACCAGTGGCAGTCAGATGATCTTCTGATGGATTCTCAGTTTTTCCGGTGGTGCTTCAATCCGAAAGTGCGAGCTTCGTGAAAATAATGAAAGTAATCGATGGGGTCCATGCCTAGGTCTTCCACTCACAGGAGAGCCCCTCCCGAGGTTGGTTCCCTCCCCCATCTCAATGGAGTGTTCCTGGCGATGTACATCCGATAAACTCCCGGAGGGACTGTCAGGGTTTTGCGCCCGTATGGATTGACTGGAATGAAATGGTGGAGGAGCCAGGTTGATCTCTCTCAGGGAGATAATCACCGTTTGTCAGTCTGATTGACGTATCAAAAGAAGGCAGCCTATGCCATTGGGGGGTGTCGGGCCGGGGGTGACGTTTCAAAGGCTTTTCCAGCCTTACACCAGACCGGTTTCTGATATAAACAAGCAGGGATGTGTGCCGCTTTTAGCCCCAAAGGGGGCACAAGAGATCCTACAAAGAGAGGATAAAGCCAACTCAAGGTATAATACATCCCTATCGCAACCCACTGGAATCATCTGTTTTTCACTCTCTTTAGAAGGAAGCGGTCAGACAATGGCATCACGAGACGACGCTTCCACCGAATGCTGATTAACTAAGCGAAGGCGTGCGAATCTCAGCGCCGCGTCCGGAGGAATCGGAGCTGTCATCTGGAAAGCAAAAAAAAAAAAGTGTTTATCCTCAAGGCATCGCAAGTCTATGAAAGATGCTACAGTGAACACAGAGAGAGAGAGCGCGAGAGGCCGACTGTCACCCAAAATGAGAGAGTCCAGAGTTGAAAACCACTGAAATTGAAAAGTCTTCTTATTTAGTATGATGCTATCTCCGTTTCATTTTTACATCATGTTATGAAAAGATATGGACTCGGGCAGCATGGTGACTTTGTGGTGAGGCAAAACTAGAGGATTTGGGCGTCAGGCTTGCTCCCAACTCAAGTCGGGCATCCAAATGGGCTTGGGTGGGCAACCATTCTCCCCCCCCCCCCCCCCCCCCCCCGACGACCATTCCAGGGGGAATGAAGTGTTTCAACTTTCAGCTATCTTTCAACACATTCTCACATTTAATCAACGTGATCGGATTTCCCCGTCTGGAGATCAGATGATTTCTCATAAATCAACAAGGTCGGATTTCCCCGTCTGGACATCAGATGATTTCCCATGGAAAGGATCATCAGGAACTCAAAACCATGATTTGAAGCAAGGCAGGTACAGTTCTGAGGACCCTGCTTCAATCCCAGCCCTCCCTGCGTAGCGTTTGTACGTCCTCCCCGGTGCCTGCGTGGGTTTTCTCCGCACACCCTGGTTTCCTCTCACATCACCAAAACATGCAACATTAATTGGACACTAAATTGCCCAAAGGTGTGATTATGAGTGCAGTTGTTTGTCTACTACGTGCCCTGCGATTGGCTGGCGACCACTTCAGGGTGTTCCCCGCCTCCTGCCTTTTGACAGCTGGGATAGCCTCCGGCATTCCCGCGGCCCTCGTGAGGATAAGCGGCGAAGAAAAAGGATGGTCGGATGGATTTGAAGCAACGTTTGTGTTGTCAGCTTCACTCAAACATCCCATTATGTTTAAACCTCCGTGGGCGCTAGAGAACACCGCTACCATCTGACAATTTGATTATCCCGCTTTTATGTGGAAACCTTCCAAATGCACGGGTATCTCGCTCATTGCATGTGTGAAAGCGGGTCCGTGTGCTCGCTCACATTATCATAAAAAAAAAAGGAAGATGAATTACGGTTACATATGCCTACCTTGAAAATGAATGCGTTGACAAGAAAACGTTTTTTTTTTTTTTTCTTGAATGAGTCCTTAATAGCAAATATTTACAAGGCGTTATGAAAAATGTGTTGTACTCCGATTGCGTGTGAGGACAAACCTCTCTCTGTGCGATTCCAACGGTAATCTTTGTGCTCTCACGGCAACGTTTGGGAAAAAATACAAATCTGAAAATGCTATTATAAAGATATTAGCCTATCAACATAGTTGTCAAGTAATTTCAAGAAGTTACTGGAAAAAATGCACAAAAATCACAACAAAATCAACAAACAAGAAGTCTTGATTCAATCTTCGCTGGTTAACATGGATGACAGAAAATTTACAGTAAGAATAATCAAAAGTTTTGAGCAGGTGCATTGTTTTGTTTTAAATAATTATTGTGATAGTACAGTGGCACGCTGGTAAAGCGTTGGCCTCACAGCTCTGAGGTCCCGGGTTCAATACCGCACCCGCCTGTGTGGAGTTTGCACGTTCTCCCCCTGCCTGTGTGGGTTTTCTCCGGGCACTCCGATTTCCTCCCACAACCCCAAAAAAAATGCAACATTAATTGGACACTCTGAATTGCCCATAGGTGTGATTGTGAGTGCGGCTGTTTGTCTCCAACCAGTTCAGGTTGTACCCCGCCTCCCGCCTGTTGACAGCTGGGACAGGCTCCAGCATTCCTCACGACCCTCGTGGGGATAAGCGGAAAAGAAAATGGATGGAATAATGGAGTTTGCATGTTCTCCCCGTGCCTGCGTGGGTTTTCTCCGGGCACTCCGATTTCCTCCCACATCCCCAAAAACATCCAACATTAATTTGACACTCTAAATTGCCCCTAGGTGTGATTGTGAGTGCAGCTGTTGTCTCTAACCAGTTCAGGTTGTAACCCGCCTCCCGCCTGTTGAAAGCTGGGATAGGCTTCACCATTCCCCACGACCCTCGTGAGGATAAGCGGCGAAGAAAATGGATGGATGGATGGATGGATTGTACGTAAAAACTGACAATGATGCTATTAAGCTAGGCTGGGGATTCATCTGACCCTACAACATTGTTGCTAAAGGCCATGGATATAATTTAAAAAGTCCATAATTGCTTTGATAGAAATAACTCAAATGGAAGGTAGATTAACGCAATTTGCAGCAATGGAAATATTGTATAATAATTGACTGTTGTGCTCATTGTAATGAGAGTGAATTAGCCAGCAAATAAGATCTTAGCTGTTCAAAGGCAATGCTATCAAAGGAGGGGGTGTGTTATTTAATCTCTTGCTCAGTGATCAAGTTTAAAAGCAACCTCTGGGTCTTAGTGTATGTGACCCCCCCCCCCCAAAAAAAAAAAAAAAAAAAAAAAAGATTGTTGTAAAACAAAGGATTGATAATCCAACACTATCCATAATCACTTCGATCTCATACAACGCTCGACATTGCAGTCGAGTTCTCACAACCTTTTCTGTCGTGAGATCAACACTCGATTATGATAATCTTTTTTTGTTACAAGTGCCCAAATAAATCTGACCTCATTTCCCTTTTACTAGTGTCTCCGAACCACATTATTTGTTGAGCACAAGGAAAGGCGTCAAGGTGACCGTCGAGGTGTCAAAAACGCCATGCGCCAGTCTCAAATCAAATAACACATAGCCGAGCGAAAAACACTTCCATCGATACACTTCCAAGTGCAAGGGATGGATTTTTAATCAGATTTATCGCAGTAAGTGCTTTGCTTCATAAATCGGGATTTTTTTTTTTTTTTGTGTGTGTGTGTGTGTTTATACTCGATACTCTCCGCTTAATGTTTGTCAAACTAACTTTGAGTCAACAAGGATGTGCAAATTGGGAACAGCAAGCATTCTGCCTTGGAAATGACTAATTACGGCGCTTGTCACAACTTTTCAATTAGCGTGCGTGCGCGAATGTTTTCTTCATGGGTCTCAAATGGAAAGACGGCGTTGCTGAGTAATGTTTTAATTGGCTGTTAAAAATTCATTGCTTGTGTGGAACTGGTTGCCAGTGGATCCTGTCTTGAAGTAATCGAGGTAAAATGGAGAAGAATCAGAATCAGAATAAGCTTTATTGGGCAAGTGTGTAAAAACACACAACGGATTTTTCTCCAGCAGTCGGTGCTGCCCTGGTATGACATTCAGAACAAAGGCACTATCAGCACTGGGGCACCCCAAGGTTGTATTCTCTCCCCTCTGCTCTTCTCGCTCTACGCCTCGTGGCAACCGACTGTCAAACTCCTGAAGTTCGCAGATGATCATCGGCCTCATCAAAGACGGCAACGATTGTTTATTTTATTCTACTATTTTACCATTATTTTACTATTATTTCCTACTATTACTATTTTATTCTACTACTCACACAAAAAAACAGCGAAATGTGGGCATCTCCGCGCGAAATCCACGCTGACCTCAATTATAGCAAAATGACTAATGTAGAATTATTTTGATAAACTCTGGAAGAGAAGTTCATAACATTCAAAGAAAAATCTCACACCTCTTTAAAAAAACGACTTAAATAAAATAATGGATGCTTCAATTTCTCCAGGATTGATGGCTTACAGAGGATAAATATATAACATAAACCAATATTTAATCATGCTTCCCATGAATTTCCTCCATTGATTTATAGCAATCGGCTAATAATGGTAGAATCAATAGATAAATAAATTACTTATTATGTGAATTATTTTCTATAATATATTTTGTATTGTATAGCAATCTATACAGTAGGGAACAAAGTGGTCTGGACAATTTTTTTTAACATGTCCCCTTTTAGGGTTGTAAAATAAAATGTATTTTTAATCCGCTGTGATAAAGAAAACGGTCATTGGGTCAGCAACAAAGAGCGCTAAAGATGCTAATAAAGATAAAGAAGTCAAGTCAATGGTCGCTAAGCACGACCATCGCTCGTCAGTGTGATAACATCAAATTCTTTCTGGGAATAATTGGCCCAGTGGAAGCAAAATACATTTTTGCCCAATATTTTTAGTAGGCCTATTTTTCACTGAACTTCTCACCTGAATAAAAAAAAAATATTCACTTTTATCGCTATGCAGTTGAAAAGTTGATTTCTAAATGAGATTTTTTTTTTTTCCCCGTGCTGTCTTTGCCAAAAGGTAATTCACAAATCCATACTGCGAAATAAGATTTACTTCCAATTCCTTACCATACCACATGCCCCGAAGATCCATATTTTTTATATTGGTTGTCTTCGTTAGAGTCACGGACAAGCGGGATTTTATATCCCACTGATTTTGTGAGATAATTTCAAGTCTTCAATGGACCTAACATGCGTGTTTTTAGTAGGAAGCACGACAACCAGAATACCCGACATCCACAAACCGGCCACGGCCAAGATTGGAGTCGTAAACCTCCAAACTGTGCGGCAAACGTGCCAACAACTTAATCAGAGCGCTGCCTGGACCAATAATCGTAACTCTTTCAAACAGCTGATAACATTCCGCCCCATTCAGCAAAAATTTGCCACTTCTACACACGTCTGTTGCGTTAGATAAACATTCTGCTGCGTGCTAGCATTTAGACCAAGTGAGGACTGCAATGGAGCCAAATGTATAACCGAGCGGCATTCGAAACACGCAAGAATTACGGGACTAGTGACTACACTTCCACTAGACCCCCACTACCACTATCACTCTTGCTCCTTGAAAGGTGGGAAGCAAAGCAAAGCAAATTTCGTTATAAGGCGCATTTCATACACAGGGTAACTCAATGTGCTTTCCATGATTAAACGCATTCGAAAACATTTAAAACGGCATAAAAACAATAAAAATGACAAATAAAATATTGAAAAAAAGAAGACAATTAGAACCGCATACAGTGCAAGTAATATGATCAAAAAGTGGATATATTCTAAAAAGCATGAGAAAAAAAAAGAAGACTTTTCAACCTGGATTTCAAAACATTCACACTTGGAGCTGACCTCACCATTATTATTATTGTTGTTATTATTATTATTACGTTTGTGTGCAGCTATAATAGCTAACTGCTGCTTCACCGTGTTTGCTTTGGACTCCGCGCTCCACTATTTGACCCGAGTCAGTCGATCTCGGAGCTCGACTGGGTTTGTATTCCGTAAGCAATTCTTTCATGTATTCAGGACTTAAATCATTTAGTGATTTTTAGACCACGAGCAGAACTTTAAAGTCCATTCTAAAGCTGACTGGAAGCCAGTGCAAGGACTTTAAGATTGGAGTTATATGGTCTAACATGACCGATTTGTTTTGGTCAGAACGCGAGCTGCAGCATTCTGGTTGAGCTGCAACTGTTTAATACTCTTTTTGGGGAGTCCAGTCAGAAGACCATTACAGTAGTCGAGTCTACTTGAGATAAAAGCATGGATGAGCTTTTCCTGGTCTGCTTGACACATACAAAACCTCAGTCTGGATATGTTCTTCAGATGGTAGAAGGCAGTTTTTGCAATTGATTTGATATGGTTGTTGGAAGTCAGGTGGGAATCAATCAGAACACAGAGGCTTCGGACTTGGTCCTTGGTTTTTAAAGATAGAGGAAATGATGTCAACATCAGAAGTAAACATCTGAATGGAGAGACTGAGTAATAACTTTCTATGGTGAGGAATTAGATTTAGCCTGGGTTGTTAGTGGAAGTAACTAACTCAGGTTACATTTTTTTTTTCAAAATTCAATCATATGTCACCATTTGTTTTTCCAGGTAATGTAGAAGGAAATTTAAGTGTTTTAGGATGATAATTTGTGGTATATTCATGGATTAGATTATTAATAGACTATTCTAAATATTCTGAAGGGATATAAATGACTTTTTTCCAACACTATTTGCAATGCACATGAATGAATGAAATATGTTGATTAATATTGTCAGGGGTATTTTTTCTTGCCATTTGCACTATAAATGAATAAAACAGATGGGCTAAATTGATTCAAATGTTCAGGTGCTGGCTTTATTTTTGTCTGGTAATGACTAAAAATCACTTTAAAATGACAAGTTCTCTTCTACTCGAGCCTACCTACTTTACAATGTCATTTTGAAAGAGCTCCACTGGGGGGGGGGGTAATTTTAGCAGGTGTGACAAGGCTTCCTGTCAATAATTATCCTCACTAACAACCCAGATTTAGCCTAGGTTGTTAGTGGAAGAGACTAACTCCAGTTAATTTTTTTTCAAAATTCAATCATAAATCACCATTTGTTTTTCCAGGTAATGTAAAATGACATTTATGTGTTTTAGGATGATACTTTGTGGTATATTCATGGATTATTTTATTAATAGACTAATCCAAATATTCTGAAGGGATATAAATGACTTTTTTTTTCCACCGCTATTTTACAATGCACATGAATAAATGAAATGTTGATTAATACTGTCAGGGGCATTTTTTCTTGCCATTTGCACTATAAATGAATAAAATAGATGGGCTAAATTGATTCAAATGTTCAGGGGCTGGCTTTATTTTGTCTGGTAATGACTAAAAATCACTTTAAAATGACAAGTTCTCTCTACTCGAGCCTACCTACTTTACAATGTCAGTTTGAAAGAGCTCCACTGGGGAGGGGGGGTAATTTTAGCAGGTGTGACAAGGCTTCCTGTCAATAATTACCCTTGATGCCGTTGCAGCTGCCAGCCGATTGGATCCGACGCCGGCGCGGCGTCAAAGAAGGAAGCTAACACGCATCGACGTCACAAGACGTCACCTCCACAAGGGGGGGGGGGTGTGGGGTGTGTCTGCGTGTGGACTAGCCCGGAGGAGCTGAATTGACGGGATAGGCACGGTTCACCCAGGGGGAGCTGTCGACCAAACAAGGAGAGGACGGGATGTTTAGAGAAAGTTACTCAACCGGAAACCTCTCAAAGATGCAAATTCGTACATGACTAACCCTCGTTACTCTTGCTAGGACTCCCCGAGGCTGCAGCGATAAACAAGAATAAGATCTTAGCGGAGTCGCATATTTGAATGAGGTTGAAATACGGAGAAGTTTCACACTCGAAGGTCATGTAAAGTTTGGCTGTCGTCTGCTCTGAGCCGCAACAGCGCGGAGCAAAGCCGCTCATTAATAATAATCCAGCTACACGGGGTCGGGGGAGGTGTGTTTGCCGTTTGGTTTTTAGTTTATCTGAGAAGTTTGCGAGGTTTATACCCAGTTGTTTGAGAAACTAGGATTTTATGCATGCTATTAGCTTCCACCAAAATTAACGTGTAAAGGTCACATTTCATGTTACTCCCTCGAGCTCGAGGAAATACACAATACAGTACATGGCATCGTAAAATGTTTATAGAACTTGCTGCTTTTTTTCCCCTGTTCAAGTTTTCTCCAAACTTATACCTGATACACAGCGTAGCATCGAGGACCAGGCAGAGCTATTGTTTTTGGACTTGAAACAGAAAACTGAAAGAGGAGGGGAGCAGCACCGGAGCTGCATAGAACATTGGTCTCGTTCGAGTGTTCCGGGAAGGCTCTGAAGGCGTCTTCCTGGTCACAAGGGCGAGGGATCTCGAGAACTGAACAATACAGTAATGACCAACAGGAAATGTGTTGATTCATACGCACGATTAGATGGTCATGGAATGTCCATGATAAACTGTCTAAAAAAAAAAAACAAAAAAAATGTATAAATCTATACCTATTCTGTATTTTTATGGCTATTAATATTATGCTGTTTGATACATCAGAGAATCCAAGACATCCTGTACTTTTTCAGGAATGGATCATATGGCAATGATATGATGGGATTGCCTATAATTCATAGAACATATTAAGCAGATGCAAGCGGCCAAAATGAGTTTCCTCCGCAGGGCGTCCGGGGTCTCCCTTAGAGATAGGGTGAGAAGCTCGGTCATCCGGGAGGGGTTACTCCTCCGAGGATGAGGTGGCTGGGGCATCTGATTCGGATGCCTCCCGGACACCTCCCTGGTGAGGTGTTCCGGGCAAGTACCACCGGAAAGAGACCCCAGGGACGACCCAGGACACGCTCGAGAGACTAATTCTCTCGGCTGGCCTGGGAACGCCTCGGGATCGCCCCGGAAGAGCTGGAAGAAGTGGCTGGGGAAAGGGAAGTCTGGGTATCCCTGCTGAAGCTACTTCCCCCACGACCCGAAAATCGGTAGATAATGGATGGATGGATATTAAGCAGATTGTTTTCATGTCATCATGACTGTTGAGATCAGTAGTCAGTCCATTGTGTGGAATTCACTGTTGGGTTATTCGCGCCTCGGAAAAGTCTCGCTCCAAAACTTCTCGGGGCTGGTGGTGCTCTTATATTTGAGCTGCGATCCAAATCCCAAGACACTGCGCTGCAGCCCCTTCCACATTAAACCTAATTTTATCGATGATTGATTTGCAGTCATCGCCCTTTCCCTAATGACCTGTAAAAGTCCGGCATACCAACGTATCCCCAGCCCCCTTGCAACATCTTGAATGCAAAATTCAGTCGTGGATTTCGAGACAAGTTTTTGGAGTTCATGAATCAGATGTTGAATTTTCCATTCAAATGTCTAAATACATTGTGCAGTGTGGCCTGGAGGATTTCAATTTTAATATACTTATTCTCTCCTCCAAACCAATTTGTATTCGCACATGCTCTCCGACAACCCACCCGGTGACACCGGGAGACATTTTCTGACAATTACGAAGGCCGAGGGCCTCACTTATCAGGCGGCGCCATCTTTCTCACACTTTCGAGTAGCCGTGGCCGTGAGAGAGCGGTACGCACTGGATGAATGTTCCAGGTCGTGTTAGGAGGAAGTTGCTGGATGGATGGCCGGATGATGGAGACAAGATGTGCTTGTCCTCAAACTGTTGCTCAAGCCCAATTAATTACACCAAAATGTCAATGATTTTTAATCAATCAAAGAAAAAAAATATGAATATAATCATCCCGTAGATGCTATTGCTAACAGACAAACAAATGGTTAATGGCTTAGTCCATTTGCTGACCAAATGAGCATCATAGAACACCAACAGAATCTCATCCATCCATCCATTTTCTTTGCTGCTTGTCCTCATGAGGGTCGCAGGGAGTGCTGGAGCCTATCCCAGGTGTCAACGGGCAGGAGACAGGGTACACCTTGAGCTGGTTGCCAGCCAATCGCTGGGCACATCGAGACAAACAGCCGCACTCACAATCACACCTAGGGGCAATTTAATTTAATCCAATTAATGTTTTGGGGATGTGGGAGGAAACCGGAGCTCCCGGAGAAAACCCATGCGGGCACGGGGAGACCATGAAAACTCCACACAGGCGGTGCCGGGATTGAACCCGGGTCCTTAGAACTGTGAGGCCAACGCTTTCCCAGCTGACCCACCGTGCCTCCTCCAGAATCTCATGTCAAACAAATTTGTTTTGTCAAGTACATTTTTAAAAAATCATCGGGTTTTGTGGAAATGCCGATGAGAATTCAGTTTGACACTCCACAATATTAAGTTCCTCCATTTTTATATTGTGGCAATTTATTACTTCCTAGCGACTTTATGCCACTGACTCTATGTTATGTTATCTCACAAATGCCACTGTTAACACACGGATATTAACAGGTAGTCAATTGAAACCAATCTATAACTAAATCAGCACAGAATCCATCCATTTTCTTAGCTGCTTATCCTCACAATGGTCACAGGAAGTGCTGGAGCCTATCCCAGCTGTCAACAGGCAGGTGGCGGCGTACACCCTGAACTGGATGCCAGCCAATCGCAGGGCACATCGGGACAAACAGCCGATTAATGTTAATAATTAATGTTGCATGTTTTGGGGATGTGGGAGGAAACCGGAGTGCCCGGAGAAAACCCCACGCAGGCACGGGGAGAACATGCAAACTGGGATTGAATCCGGGTCCACAGAACTGTGAGGCCAATGCTTTCCAGCTGAGCCACCGTGGCGCCCAGCACAGAATATCATGCAGTATATTGTAAACAATTCCACATTAACGATCTTGCATCATGTATGGATGGTGTCTTTACTGCCGATTAGTATTCCATCAGACTCTGATGTGTTTAGTCCCAAAATGTTGTGTGCCTCCGTGTTTTAGTTTCAGTGAGCTACTTCACTTCCCCCCGAAAGAAAACATACCTACTTCATTTTCAGAATAACATCAAGCGTTTCTGGGATGCAGTCCCTCAGTGGGTTAGTGTAGGAGGCAAAAATGGATCACTCCAGAAAGGATAACATGGCGGCAGTGACCAGAATGATGCATTTTCATTTTTGGATGTTCCAAGTCCAATTGTACAGCCAGAACACCTACACTTGAATTAAAAAAATAAAAAATAAAAACATGAAAATGTGCAATTGTTGAAAAACAAAATGCATATCTGCCAAGTGGAGAACACAAGAACTATGTAATTTTTCTGTTGGACGTTAAATAAATCTTCATTATGCATTTTATTTGAGTTCCAACACAAGAGCCTTATCCCAAATTCTACACGTACAAAAATGTGTACAAAAAGTTTTCACAGTGAAATGTCTGATATGTTCATGTTCTTGTATATATGTTGTGTATATGTTGTTGCTGTTGTCAGCTTTCCTCAAACTACATCGGTTCCATTAGGATCAAAGGATTCGCGTTGTGTTTTGATTACCATCTGTCCTACAATCTGATACATACGGGACGTCATGTGATCAAACACGGAAAGCGGGATTGCGGACTTCCTGTGTGTGCTATGCTAATGAGCAGGACTAATCTTTGATTATATTACATGACTGTTTCAAACCGAACTTGCTATAAAGTATGATTTTCTTTATGTCTTCAGACAAAAGTTAAATACATTTTTCATCACTTGTTATATCCATCCACCCATTTTCTAGCACTTCTCCGGGTTGGGTCGCGGGGGAAGTAGCTTCAGCAGGGATACTGAGAATTCCCTTTCCCTAGCCACTTTTTCCAGCTCTTCCCAAGCTATTCTGAATCATTCCCAATCCGGCCGAGAGACATAGTCTCTCCAGCGTGTCCTGGGTTGTACCCGAGGTCTCTTTCCGGTGGGACATGCCCGGAACACCTCACCAGGGAGGCATCCAGACCAGATGCCCCAACCACCTCATCTGGCTCCTCTCAATGCGGAGGAGCAGCGGCTCGACACTGAGCCCCTCCCAGATGACCGACCTTCTTACCCTACATCTAAGGGAGAGCCTGGACACACCATGTAGAGGAAACTCGTTTCGGCCGCTTGTATCCGGGATCTTGTTCTTTCGGTCCCGACCCACAGCTCATGCCCATAGGTGTGGGTAGGAACATAGATTGACTGGTAAATTGAGAGATTCGCCTTTCAACTGAGCTCTCTTTGAACCACAATGGGCTGATTCAAAGTCCGCATCACTGCAGACGCTGCACCGATCCGTCTGTCGATCTCCCGCCCCATTCTTCCCTCACTCGTGAACAAGACCCCAAGATACTTGAACTCCTCCACTTGGGGCAGGATCTGGACAGCCTGTGGCGGAAACTCATTTCTGCTGCTTGTATCCGGGATCTTTTTCTTTTGGTCACGACTCACAGCTCGTGCCCTTAGGTGAGGTTAGGAACTGGTAAATCGAGACTTAGCTCCCTCTTCACCATAACGGACCCGTACAAAGTCCAGATTACTGCAGATCCTGCACCGATTCGTTTGCCGATCTCCCGCTCCATTCTTCCCCTACTCGTGAACAAGACACCCAAGATACTTGAACTCCTCCACTTGGGGCAGGATCTGGACACCCTGTGGCGGAAACTCATTTCTGAAGCTTGTATTCGGGATCTTTTTCTTTTGGTCACGACTCACAGCTCGTGCCCTTAGGTGAGGTTAGGAACTGGTAAATCGAGACTTAGCTCCCTCTTCACCATAACGGACCCGTACAAAGTCCAGATTACTGCAGATCCTGCACCGATTCGTTTGCCGATCTCCCGCTCCATTCTTCCCCTACTCGTGAACAAGACACCCAAGATACTTGAACTCCTCCACTTGGGGCAGGATCTCAAATTTGGATCTGCTGATTCTAATCCCAACCGCTTCACATTCAGCTGAGAACCAGTCCAGTCAGAGTTGGAGATCACGGCTTGATGAAGCCAACAGAATCACATCAACAGAGCAGGGATACCCTCTACACCTTGGCTGCAGCTACAGGTTCTGTCCATAAGTTTTGAACAAAATCGCCCCCCGCTGTCAGAGTTTGGTCCGCATTGCCGACAATTAGGCGCACTCGTTTCTGGTAAGAGTTGAACTTGGAAACCTTTGTCCTTTGTTATACATATATGCCATATGTAAACATGTACGAAACCTAAACATGGAATATTGTCTTCTTCGGTGGCACTGTGGTGTGTGTTAAAAAAAGACATTGTAGATTTTTAATGGTCTTACGTTTGCTCTGTCACAAGCTCCTTGGCCGAACCGGGAAGAATTGCTGAGCCCAGTTTTGCCAAATGTTGTTGTATGCCAAATGTATGTTGCGCATGTATCGGACTGTTCTGTAAAAAAATGGCTGGAAGTGCAGAGAAACTCCAGCGTCACCACATGCAGCGCCACTCATAAAAATAATAATAACTTCCTTTTTCTAGTGAGTGACAGATATGACCGTGAAACGGATTCCTATTTTCATTTTTGCCAAGAAGAAAATGAAATGAGAAACTTTTATTTTGTAACTTCCAGTTGAGCTAGCGGTGGTGACAAAAAAAAAAAAAAAAAAAAAAACCTTTTTATGACACTCAGGGAGATGAGAGCTGCAGTTTATCAGGCCGCTGCCAAAATTGGATTAATACGACTCGTAAAAAATGTCAGTAAGTCTTTGAATCACATTAAAAGCTTCATGCTTGAAGTCACTTGATGACACCAAGACATCCATAAAAAGTCAAGAAAGTCAGAACAAAACAGTCATAATAGGTGATTTTTTTTGTCCCCCCTTTCGTTTAATTCCATTAAATATCTCGATGTCACGGTGGTTGAACGGTTTGGCGCTTTCGCCCCGCGGTACGGCCTTCCCGTGTGGCGTTTACACGTTATCCGTTTGCTCCAAGTACTCCGGCGTCCTTGCGCATTCCAGAAACTCTCATGTACAGTTCAACTCGGACAAAAATTGTCGGTAGAGAGTGTGTGAAATCTTATTTGTCTACACGTACGTACCGATATCGGCTGTCGACCGGCGCAGGATGTACCGCCAGCTCAGCCGCGATCCTAATGAGGATCAGCGGACGACGGGATCAACATTTCATCGACCTGACACTTTGTCCTTGGGTCGGGGGAAGATAAGGTAGGAGGGGTTCGACGACAGAAAAATGGTGTTTACGGCTGCAGTTGCTTCACACGTACGTACATACGCAGAAGCGATACCGGACCACCAACCGGCGGCGGGATTTACATGCAACGTATTGATTCCAGATCGCCGTCACTGATCTTTAATTATCTACAAAGCGAGCTGGGATTTATGTGGGAGGCGGCGAGAGCTCGCACCTGGAAAGCTGCAGCGCCGTGTGCGCGCGTATAAGCGATAACAAACACTGCCGGAGCAGCAGATGATGTATTGTTTTAAAGGTAGTTTGATATATGAAAAGATATGATAAAATTGTGTATCATCTGTTTACAGCTCACAATGGAATATTAAAAAAAAAAAAAAAAAAACAGGGACAGCTATTGTTTTATTGTCCTGAAATGCATGCATTTCACGGTACTGCTCTATTATTACGTGAATGTTGATTACCGAGACATGATTGCTATTGTACTGTTATAAAAATGTATTAGTCGTCATCTGAACTGGATCTCGATTGCAGTTCAAGTCGCAATATTCTAACGAAGTGTATCATCCTTAATGGGGCAGAAAGCTCCTGATTTTGATTACTTTCAAGCACAAGAATAGATGCTCTTTGGCGTCTCTCCATAAACTCACCAATATAGTAATCCCGCGCATATTTGCAGTTCCCTATTCACAAATTCACATCCATCCATCCATTTTCTTAGCCGCTTACCCTCACGAGGGTCGCGGGGAGTGCTGGAGCCTATCCCATCTGTCAAAGGGCAGGAGGCGGGGTACACCCTGAACTGGTTGCCAGGCAATCGCAGGGCACACGGAGACAAACAGTCGCACTCACAATCACACCTATGCGCAATTTAGAGCGTCCAATTAATGTTGCATGTTTTTGGGACGTGGGAGGAAACCCACGTAAGCACGGAGAGAACATGCAAACTCCACACAGGCCGGGATTGAACCTGGGACCTCAGAACTGTGAGGCCAATGCTTTACCAGCTGCCTCACCGTGCCGCCCATTTGACTTCACTTCAATGTATTTAATATGTTTTCTTCATTTTTTTTAATGATTCTGTGCAAAAAAAAAATGACTGATTCTTTATGTATTTTTTTCCTGTAGTGCATTGGAGCTAATAATATCAGTTCTACTTTTTCAGAAGAAAATGAATTCTAGCTAACACGCAAACGACACACAGGGCAGGGATTTGAACCCGGGACCGCAGAACTGTGTGCCTAATGCTTTCCAGCTGATCCACCGTACCGCTCTAAAGTATTTGCAGAAAAAAAATAAACCTAATCACATCGGTGTCAAGGAAGTATTTGGAAGTAATATATCCTGAATGCTTGAATGACAGACAATATTTGTATGTTGAGAAAGAGCAAAGTTAAGATAAGTGATTTCTTTATTTCCGTTGTAAGATGACTTTAAAACATTTTTAAACTATTTTTTGGGGGGAGCATAGTTTACAGTGTATGTATGGAGTTATCCCCACATATTTGTGATTCAGCGTTTACGCATTTGCCTTTTGAATTCTTTTTTTTTTTTTCTATTCAACAACAGCATTCTTTTGGCGCCCTCTGGTGGTATCTTGATTCCAACGAAAGCCAAGTGAGTTGAGGAATTTCATTTGGACAAAAGATCTCCTGTGAGTCGGCCAGTAATAGTTGCCTAATGGATTTTATTTAACTTTGTATTTGTTGTTTAGATTCAACACAAACCTGCATACATATGTGAGACCCTGCAGATGTTTTCACTGGAATAGGTCAAGTTTGCTCATTTTAGATATTTAGTACACTTAATGAATCCTCGTACTAATACTGTATTGTACATTTCCTTTTTGTTTAAAAAAAAAACAAAGCAAAAGGCACACAATCCCTCCTCATAAGGACAACGTGAAAATGTGTACCGTGTTCACTACTTGTTCCTCTTCTTTACTTGTTTCCATGGCAACCAGACGGCGCAATGAAAAGGTGCAGGGGGTGGGGCTACTGGCTCTCAATTTTCAGATGGCACTAATGAAAATGCTCCAGGACGTCTTTCCCCAGTTGTACTTTTGATAGCACGTCGGGCAGCCGTGGGCCTCCGGCCCGGCTCGGCGCGCGACGGCCTCGATGTAAAGCGATCGCAACGGTTCTCGCGTGCCGACTGACGTTATTGTCAGCTTTGATAAAGAGCCAGCATTATAGCCGCAGGACATAACTGTATTTTCAGATTATTTCCCAAGCAGGCTAATTTCTAATTACACGTCAGACGCGCAGTACATTGACTCCGTAATTATCACTGCGGACGGTCTCTGTTTAAAAACAATTCTATCCCGGTGCGCTTTTATATAAAATAAACCTACTCTTTAATCGAAACGACCTGCCTGCGCGAATCCGAGTTACAGTAATCGCACGATTGGTGCTTTGGAACAAACAAACGGCCAAATCTGAAGAGATAATTGTACTTGCAAAGACTGCTTTGAGAAGTGAAGTTCACGGGGAAGGATAATGTAACGCCACGACTGATCCGAACCGGCATGTTTCGGGAGTACCCGGAAAAAACCCGCACAAGCAGGGGAGATCGTGGCAAGTCCACACAGGAACGCCAGCGCTAATAATGCAGAGACCTCAGAACTGTGACGCACACACGCTAACCAAGCCCCAAATGTATTGGAATTATGAAAACTTTTTGTAACCTTATTGGAACAATGCACATACTTTATGCAACCCGGTTAAAAGTTGGTACAGGTAAAATTTCAGTATAATCGTGTTCTTTTTGCAATGTGGTGGAATATCTGTTAAACTGTGTGTGCTGACTATTTTCTTTTGGAAGGATTTGTATTTAAATGTGTTTGATTCATTTGTGAAAAATAAATACTTTTGTTTGTCATTTTATTGTTGAAACCATTGTTTAAGAAGGACAGGAAGTGACGTGTTGAGGAGACTAGGGAAAAAGAGAGAGACAAAAAAAGGCTAGACGGAGCGCAAGGTACAAGTGGTGGTCAGATGGCAACGAAAGGACAAAGAAAGTGAACGGTGGACATTTATCAAAAGTTGATCGACGTGTTCGACAAGGACTGTTGAACTGGGATAGTGTGTCGTTTGAGTGGACTACTCAAATCACGCCGTAACGTGGTGGAGTTAGCCGCTACCACAGGGGCTAACTGCATGCATGGGACTTGGCTTGGGCGCTAGCAACCAGCTAACGCTAGCTAGCCAGGCCTGTGTGTTGGACCACAAAGGAGAGGACAAGGGCGCTAGCGTCGAGCTAACGTGGCTAGCGAGGCTGTGTTTGGACTTCAACGAAGAAAAAGTGACGAGGACCGTGAGGACGCCGGACAGAGGAATAACCACCTTCACCTTTCTTCACTCCTGCCTTGGGAAGTACCCCAGTGACATTGGGATTTGAAATTTCTTAGCTTGCCGGCTATATTCATATTTGTTTGGGCCCTGAGCATGTGTGCATTGTGTACCTGTTAAAATGACTTTATTTGACTGTTGTGTATACATGTTTGATTTTTCCATCCTTTATTTTGTTATTAAATGTTCACACTTTTTGTTACATAACCAGGTTTATTATTTGACTATCTGCGAGACAGTTAAAATAGTGGTGAGTTTATTTGGTAGCTTGATTATTTAAATTAGGATAATATTAACTCATCAGGGGAAATATTATTTCAGAGACTTTTGATAGAGAATTAAATGCACAAAAAAAGAGTTTAGACATTGAGTAATTAACATTGAGTTAATTTATTAGTTTCGTACTTTGGAGTAAGAAAATAACTCAGGTGGCTACCTCGTCGAAGTATTTTATACTAGAGAGGCGCTACATTTACATTAGAAAAATGTGCCAGTATACTACCAAACAAAAATGCCACAAAAAGTATTATGTATATCGAAATGGTAAGTGGATTGCACTTCTATCGATATTACCACATCACATTCACACGGTAAAGGCCGACTGCTGCCACTGGGACCAAATTACGGTTCACTGTCTTGCCTAAGGACACTTCAACATGCGGACAGTCGAGGCCGGGATTCAAACCAACTATCCCGGACGACCCACTCTACCTACAAAAGCCGCGTAATGATCTCAAATTGGACCTAGCTGAACACAAAGGTTGATTGTTCCTTCTGCCATTTCGTGGAAGAGCATTGAATAGTTCTGCTTGTCGTGCTAAGTGGCTAAGTGAACAAAGATGCATTATTTGCAGGGAACAAATACTCATCTTCAGAGCAATTTTGTAAAATTGGATAATTTCCTTCACCTCAGTTGTTAAAATCACTGGCTTACCGTGTCACACAAAACCCCTACAACTAATTACATTTCTTTTTTTTCACCCTTTGTTTTAATATCAAGAACCACTGCTAGGAAAATATATATTTTTACTGCCTGCCAGCAAAGAAAAAAACAGAGGTAATAATTCCTAGCCTACAGAGCGCACCTGGTTACAAGCCTCACATTTGTAAAGGAAATACCATTTGGTACATAGATACGCCGCAGCTGTGTAAAAGCCGCAAGTGCCCACATTGAAACCCACATTGAAATACGAGATATTTACAAAGAAAGACGGTACACTGAAAAAGTTTAACGCTCGCGCTAGCACAGTGCTAATACTAGCGTGGCACTAACGCTAGCGTTAAACTCTTTCTGTGTACCGTCTCTTTTTGCAAATATCTCGTGTTTCAATGTGGGCACTTGCGGCTTTTACAGTCCCGGTTAAAAAAAAAAAAAAAGACTTACCGGTCAATAAAACTGAGACACACCAGTAACACAGCAGCAACACGCAAGCACAGCGCTAACGCTAGCGCAGCGCTAACAGGATTGATCAAAGTCACTTCCTCGGCACATATATTCCAGTCTGATTGTTACCTTTTCCGCTCGAGTGCCCCCTAGCGGCCGTTAGAAAATAATGCACAAATTAGCCGCATCACCGCATAAACCGCAGGGTTGAAAGCGTGTGAAAAAAGACGCGGCTTGTAGGGCGGGAATTACGTTAAGTGGATAAAAATTCACCCTTCTCGGGGCGCACACGCTGTCGCTAGCTAAAAGTGAAGCAACCGCGACATACATTTCACTCAACTTTGATCACCACACAACATCGGAGCCGCAGGACTGCACCGTGTCCTCGGATGATTCACGTCGTTTCCGCATGACCACGTTAAGACACGTTTAGCATGCGAACCTTCAAAGAGAAAGACGTCCACACCGAGCACCGCGTCCGCTGTTGTTGCACGCCAGCATGAGCATGTGTGCCTTTGCACGGACGACAAGGTGAAGTGGACTTTCATTATTGCCTCGCCGTAAATAATTGAGAATGCACTCATGTCCCGCAGTTTTCCCCGCGCTTGCTTTTGTCTCTAATTAAGAACTTATGGGCCGGCTGTAGGTTTCCCTTTTCATTCTGAGAAGCTATCAAGCTGCAGTCCACTTCTAAAAAAAGACAAGCCAGGATGCCAACAAAATACTCTACTCTACACAAATAGATCTCAGACTATACCAGGTACAGTGACGTCTTTTAATTTAATTTGTTAGTTGAATTTCCCGTCTTGTGCTGTGTTAAAATACTCATCTCGAATCGTCTTTCCCCATAGAAATGAATGGAAAGGACATTAATCTGTTCCAGACCGATGGCTACCTCCCCTGTTAAAAATAATACAATGTGTATTTATGGAAGGAACCAGGACGGCACGGTGGAACATCTTGTTAGATCGTTGGGCTCACAGTTCTGAGGACCGAGATTCAAATCCCGGCCCTGCCTTGTGTGGAGTTTGGACGTTTTCCCCATCCCTGCGTGGGTTTAAAAAAAATTTAAAAAGTAATGTTTGCATTTCTTATACACGTTTAAAATATGCGTAGTGTCTCAGTGGACAAGTTAGTATAAAACATTCATTAACAACAATTATGATTACTTTTTCCTTCATATATTGCATGCAATTTACATAAATGTTTGTAGACGGAAAAGAAATCCGAACCTTGGCCTCAAAATAATGATAATGACACACCAAAGCAAAAAATAACAACAACCGATACCCTCATGACACCTTGTTTACAGTGTGTCAGGTTGAGATTAAAATTATTTGATAACAATAATGAGGATATAATAGAACATATCTGTTTGTGCATTTGAATACTTTTTGTTATAATAGTTGTAAATACATTTATAAGATTAATTGAGAAACAATGGCATCGAACGTATAGCCGGGAAAGTGTTTACCACAACAACTACATGCCAGACACACACACACACACACACACACACACACACACACACACTGACCTTTATAAGACATGGAACATGTCAAGTGTGAGCGTGCGGCATCATGCTCAACATGATTCGACATCGTTCACCTACGATCGGGCGTCACAACGAGGTCACGAGCGAAGGACGCCGGGCGGTGACCTTCCCGGGCGACCGCTGCCAGCAAGGCCCGATTTGCATAACGACTGCTACCTGCACGTAATTAGCCCGGTGACCTTCAAGGGGGGGGGGGGTCAGATGAATGAGGTGTGACTAATTAGCCTTGCTGCTTGCTAGGACCGAGCCGTGCCAGTGAGACGCTCTGGGCCACAACTTTAAGGGGAGATGCAATACCTGGACAGTGAATTCCCTGTTTTTGGGGTTCGTGGATTGCATCCCCGCTATACCGTGGATTTCAAATACTTCTCTAACACAATCCGTTGCATGACACTGGTTTTTGTACTTGGTTTCCAATTGAAAATAATGTAATAATAATGTATTGTGGCCGTCGTAGAACCTTTCTGGCCCCGTAGGCAATGTTTCGATTCGCATTTGATTATTTACTGTCATGCAATTGTAAAGAAAAATCAGCCACTGAGATGAGGTGGCTGGGGCATTTGATTCGGACGCCTCCCTGGTGAGGTGTTCCGGGGAAGTCCCACCGGAAAGAGATCACGGGGGCGACCCGGGACACGCCAGTGAGACTACGTCTCTCGGCTGGCTTGGGAAGGCCTCGGGATCCCTCCGGAAGAGATGGAAGAAGTGGCTGGGGAAAGGGAAGTTTGGGTATCCCTGCTGAAGCTACTTGCCCTGCGACCTGACGCGGAAAAGCGGTAGATAATGGATGGATGTATGTTTAACAAAATTAAAATCTATGTAGCTATTAGCTGTAGCTACTCACTACGAGAAGACGCCAGAAGGATAAGTAATGTAAAGGGGACTGGTAGATGTTTCCATTGCAATATTAAATGTTTTGTCTGAATTCCATTATTGAATTATAACAGTATAGTATAATCCGCTCTTTGCGGAACGTCATGTGACCAGCGCAGAGAATGCAACAGCTGAATTTATCTGCATGTCCTTTTAACGACGAAAACTAGGATTGATGATATGATTGTTTGAAGCCAAAATGTTTTATGTGTGGCGGGGATGTCTTCAGACAGATGTTAAATAGATGTCAATTATTTATTGATACAAATATGATCTCATACAAGAGGAGAGAATCCCAAATGCTGTCATCTTTGATGGCTCTCTGGTGAGATTTTCTTTTAAAAAGGACATTGTAGACATTTAACCCTCTCTGGACCAAATAAAATTTGGCATAGAAAAATGTGATACTTTCAGAAAATGAACTGGACTTTTCGATTCTATTAAACCTGTTGCAAATTTGCAACCCCTGCCCGGAAAGGGTTAAATTTCCAAAAGGGTGCTTTGAAACGGTTCCCTTCCACATTCACCAGAGCGAGACAGAAGTGCTTTTACCTGATTTGTCGAATGTGGAAGTAGTTTGCACTCATACCCGATTAATTGTATTGCACATATTGCACTGAGCAACTAAGCGTGTTCCTAAGCAGTAAGTTACGTTTTGGGCTTTACTGTCTTATCTTTGGTACACTTCTGTTGTTGTTGTGTCACTCGAGGCGCCTGAGGATGGTCCTCAGAAGTGCCAGACTAGCATGTGGGAGGTTCCATAGTCCTCCGAAGAGAAGAAGAAGATGACGAGAGAAAGTCAGGAGCAAAGGATGACAGGGTGATAGATATGGAAGTAGAGGGGGCACCTGTGCCCCCGGTGCTCGCGGCGGAGAACCCGAGCAGAAACTGCAAACGTAGCCCCTTGAAGTCCCTTTGAAAATCGGGTCTGGCCGGAGCAGGTCGTGTGGAACGCCCGTCGGCAGGCGGTACAGGTGATCCAAGCGAAGTCACGGGGAAAAGGGCGCCTCCCACAGCCTGAGTCAAGAGTGAAGTGACCAGACTTCTTAAGACTCCCCAGGAGAAGAGGCCCTCATGGGACACCACGGCAAGGTACCTGGTCTTCATCCCGTACCAGGTACACAGCTAACTTAGCAAACAGATAAATACCTGGGGCTTTGATTTCTTGATTTCAAACAGTTCTTATAATTTAAGTCTTGAGTCACATGCTCAAAACACATCAGAATGCTCAATCTATCATGGGAGTTTTGAGCCCACCCCCCCTTCCCTTATCATGCGAGGACTATTCTATCGTCTTGCTGCACATGTGCAGATTCTTCTGGAAGAATAGCAAACAAACTTGTTGGTGCATTGTGTAGAAAATGAAGCTTCTCCTAGTTTTCCCAGTGGAATGACGAAGATGAGAAGGCGAGAAGGAAAACAGAAGGTTTTTTTTTTTTTTTTAGCAAAACGAGCATAGGTTTCTTCTTTTTCACTGTGAAATTGAATCTGTTGAACCGACAACAGCAAGAGGAAGGCGTGTTTAGTGTCAACCAAAGAGGATGCGGTCAAGATCAAGTGAAGTGTGACACGTGTCGCTTAACATGTCATGAATGTATTCAAGCAGTTGTGACGGTTAACTATATTAAATGACATTCTTAGAACTTATAAAAGCGTTGAGATGGCACACCGGTTAGAAAAGAATGATCAAGATGGATTTAAGGACGCTTTCCAATTCAGGAAATACAACAACTGTCTCAAATTCATACTTTCTAGTTTACGAAAAACACCGATATTCAAGAAGTTTTGTTTGACTTTTGAGCTATATTCCTTTTCAGTGCAACTCCAAACGGTACCACTCCATCAATATGAATGAAAATTCAATGAAGTGCAAAATGGACACCAATTAAAGAGACCTCCTGGATGGCGAGACTGATGAATAAGCATCCAATTTGCCACCTTTTCGCCCGGCGATCAGGCCAAACGAAGAAGCCGGGCATCGACGAGAGCACTTACGCTTCGCCCTCAGCGAAGTAGCGCCCGCCGCAGGGATGGATTTCACTATAAACAAACCCGCGGACCGGCCCGGCATTTCAATGAGATCTCACCCCCCCCACCCCCACCCCCACCCCTCGGCCTCGTCTCCGGCAAAACCTGATGAGAATTTAACACGGACCCATTAAATCTCACCTGCGCGCACGTGTCAAGGGGAGATACGTGAGCGACGAGTCACGAGAGACGCTGAATCAACATGTCAGCCGGTACGAGGAGGGATTACGACTAGCGATCTGCATGCATTAAGCGCGGAGAAAAGCTACGCACTTAGCCCCGGTCATGGCGAGTCCACACCGGGAGACCGGCGTGGTCAAAGCGCATGAATAAATAAGTGGGAAGGCACTATGAAACCAACCGCGAGTGAAAGCACAGCACAAGTGCGCAGTGCTAGCGGTGGATGAAAAGATGGAGCTCGCTTGCCTGCCGTCGTTCCGTGTAGCCCTTTCCTCAGATGACATATTTATATGATAACATGTCAAGAGACCTGGAAGCAGATTTCTCAGATATATGTCCCAGAGACCTTTATTTACTCGATTGCATATGGGAGGTAGAACGTAAAGACGTCGCTTGTAAAGAGATACGAACGGAGGGCGAGTTGAGTCAACATCTTAACCTCCACTTGACAAAAATAACAGTTATTAACTGCTCGAGCCGTAATTGCTACATAACCCGGCAACTGGAGGAAACTCGACGAAGGCACAGTCCATTGGTAAATGTCTCCATGTTGCTTTATTCTCGCAAATTTTATCAAAGTAATATTGAATGATGTTGCGATTTCTGCTGGGTTAAGATGTAGTTTCGAAATGAAAGGACTGATGCAGCTAAAATTCATTTTCTTCTGAAAAAGCTGAACTGTTATTATAAGACCAAATTCAGTACAGAAAAAAAAATCAGTCAAAATGTATTGCACACAAAAGTTTACAAAAATTAAGAAGCATATTAAATATATTGAATTGTAGTTAAATGGGCGGCACGGTGGAGCAGCCGGTAAAGCGTTGGCCTCACAGCTCTGAGGTCCCAGGTTCAATCCCGGCCCCGTCTGTGTGGAGTTTTCATATTCTCCCCCTTTTCCTTCGGGCACTCCGGTTTCCTCCCACATTCCAAAAACATGCAACATTAATTGGACAGTCTAAATTGCCCCTAGGTGGGATTCTGAGTGCGGCTGTTTGTCTCCATGTGCCCTGCGATTGGTTGGCAACCAGTTCAGGGTGTACCCCGCCTCCTGCCCGTTGACAGCTTGGATAGGGTCCGGCACTCCCCGTGAGCCTCGTGAGGCAAAGAAAATGGATGGATGAAGTTAAATGCAACTGAACTGTACCTGGGCAGTGACTCGTCGGCATTCCGCAAGAATCAACCCTCGTGCCACTCGCACTTTGCGAATCACTGATGTACGGCAACAGTGCTTTATTTCAGATCAGTTGTGAGCTGCCATATCGAACCCCCAGTGAAAAGCACGAGAGGTGTGAGTGGAGCAGCAGCAAACTCAGCAGTACTGCTCTCTGTTCCCATCTTAAACCTTGTAATACGCAATACCCCCCACCGATCTCGGCAGGAGTCGCAGATCCAACCGGCTCTTCATGGATACAGAAGACAGAAGATACTGTAAAGTGACATATTGACAATACCCGTGCTTCTTTGTGCCGGATGTCCATTAATATCAATCGTATCTTTTGTTTTGGTACTAGGAAATTACAGTATTTTGGGTTGTTTGTGATACCAAGTAATGAAATAATCACAAAACGATGCTTGGCGCACTGACAGATTTCCTAACCCTAACCCTTGGATCATATTGTGGGATCTTTCCATACCCATAGTGCACTTGGTCTGAAATCAAATGATATTAGTTTTTATTGTTCTTTCCCTGAAAAACTATAGATTATAGTAAACGAATGTATGTGTTCTTTCCCAGATATCGAACCATAAGCAATTGAAAATAAATCGAGAATCAGCTTCGAATGCTCCATGGACAACAAAAATGTGAAAATGTTTACCACGTACTAGTCGCCAACCAATCACAGGGCACAAATAATGTTTTGGTTTTTTTTTTTTTTGGGGGGGGGGTGAACGTGGAAGGAAGCTCCTTTGAATTTAATAAAAAAATGGACTTTTGCAGTACCGTGGGACTATAAGATAAGTGTTCTTGCCTCGAAGGCTGAAAAAAAAAACAAAAATCAATTGACATTTGGAGACATTGGACAGTACTGCACAGTGCAGCGGGATCCTTCGATAGCAACAACGTTTTTACCCTGAGATTGAAAAATAACTGACTGTTTAAAGAAGACTGATTGAAAAATGCTGAGAGGTGACATAATTGTTCGTTTCACCCTTGATTCCAATCAAAAGGGCTCAAAATCAATCCCATTCTCGCTCGGCCTTATTGCAGTGAAGCTGATGATTAAAAAAGGCTGAACTGATAAATATTCCTGACCAGAAACCGTCAAGCCCATTTGGCAAATTAACACGGCAAGCGTGCAAATCCCAAGACTTTCATTTCGTCAAACTATTTTTCAAAGCTAACTTATTCGTCGCCCTAAAATGAGACACGGGGCCAGCGCGGCAAACATTATTTTAGTCACACGCACTCCCATCGCGCAGCTGTGCAAGTATCAATTTAAAAAAAAAGGGAGCTTTAGAGAGCATTTCAAGCAGATGTTAACAGCTTCCGCAAAACCGGGGCAGCAGGTAAATTGGTGTCGTAAACTGTTTTACAGATCAAAAGACTTAGCGGCGCTATGAACGTTTAGGGGGCGCTGAGATCTTACAAGCGCTAGAAGACACCAAGTCCATCATTCTCTGTTCTTCCCAAATTGTCATCTAAAAACAGCCCCGGCGCTTTGCCGAGCGACGATATCACCGGTTCCTGGCTCTCTAAACGCTTTCACTTTGAAGGTCAATCGCCATCCGACGGCTTCCAGGCAACAAAAGCGCCGGCGACAATCGAGCTAAACTCGCTCGACAGCCCGCTGAGTTGCATTTCAGAGGGTATCGTTTTTCCAAATGTCAGCAAGCGGGAAAACGAGAGACGCCGCGATTCCTTGATTTGTTATTCGCATTTTAATAAGGAGCAACTCCGCTTAAGGTCGCATTTAAGTAGGAGTTGGCGCGCAGAAACATCCAGTTAGTTATACGGGGGAAAGCGTGAATTGCCTCTCTACAAAGATAACGTTGCACGATTCCCCAGAAGCAGTTTGGTCAGAACCGGACAAGCAAAAAGACGGCTACTGTGGAACGAATGCGCCTTTAAGACATCGATATCGCCGATATCTACGACTTCCGCTCCCGCACATATTGTGAACGTCGCGTACATCAGAACAGGATCAGAGGGAGGACGTTTCCATCACGGTTGGCAAATGGCCCCGCTCTCACGCAAAGTTCATCTCATTTTGCTTTCAAATTAAATGTGGTCACACCGAATATTAATGTGCTCTGTTTTGTAATGTCTTCAGGGATTTGTATTCATAAAGTATATTTCCAGCCATCCATCCATCCATCTCTGTCATCTTTCCGTTTATCCAAAACACGTCGTATAAACCTTTTCATTTTTACAATAATTACAATTGCTGGTGAAATTAAAGACCACAAATCAAAGGAAAAAAAAATGGGAAAAAAAGGAAATAAAATGGTACTGTGGAATGATTTAAAGATTGTAGTGTTGCATGAATAATTTTGCAGTCTTGAAAAAAAAATTAATTTCAAGAGAAAAAAAAGAACAAAGTTATAAAAATCTTGATTTTGTTTCCTCGAAAATCACTTATTTATAAAAAGAAAAAAAAAAACATTTTACAAGAAAATTGTTTTAAAAAGTAATGGATTTACACATTTTTTTCATGAAAATTGTTTATGGTGTTTGTATGATTAAATGGAGTTTAAGAACAGCAAAGGTTTGACAAGAAAAATGTGACTTTCTTCCGAAATTCAACTGCAATTTTTAAGGGGGAGCATGGGAAGAGTAATAATGTGACAAAAATCGTGTCATAATTTTAATTTAAGGAAATTGCAAGTTTCAACATGTTTAGGACCAATATGAAAGGAGGAATATGAAATTGTTACTTTAAACATAGCCTGCACGCTTAAATATTAAATATAATATTTACCATTGGGGGAGTTTGCATGTTCTCCCCGTGCCTGCGTGGGTTTTCTCCGGGGATTCCAGTTTCCTCCCACATCCCAAAAACATTAATTGGACACCCTAAATTGCCCAAAGGTGTGATTGTGAGAGAGGATGATTGTCTCTATGTGCCCTGCGATTGGCCGGCAACCAGTTCAGGGTGTACCCTGCATCCTGGCCGTTGACAGCTGGGATAGACTCCAGCACTCCCTGCGACCCTTGTGAGGATAAGCGGCAAAGTAAACGGATGGATGGATGGATGGATGAATTGATATACCATTGGGAAGATTTCCAAATATTCAATTTCCTAATCGTAGGACAATTAATGGAGGGACAACTTGTGTCCAACCGCCGAGGATTTTTCTGCACGTCTCCAAGTGCCATGTGCGAGCGCTGCAGCTTTTTCAATATTTCCCCCAATGATTTCTCGAGAGCGAGCGTTCCAGGATGTTGGAGTGTGTCAAACACACTCAGAAGGGGGGCTGAGAGAAAGGTCTCAACTAAATATGTATTAGTTCTGATTGATCTCCAGCTGCGAGGAGGAGGAACGGCGATGTCGGACCGATGTCACAGATTTAATGGTGATGTCAAAGCTGCCGAGCGTGCAAGGCCGCGCTTGTAAACGTGCATCAATACAATAAAATGTAGCCTGCGTTTGTGTCCATTTGCAAAAGACAAATCGGGTCCATACTGCTTGGTTTTTCGTCACCAAGCACAAATGTTTGAGCTGCACTAACCAACTCCTCTCATTGGAGCGTTCCACTGATTATATTGGTAATGCTCACGTACTACATGGTTATAACAACTGCAATTTCGAACATGTACCGAAGTGGGCTTTTAAAAGATATCCTAGTAAGTATTTAAAAGCAAATCAAATGTAAAATATGATTAACGAAGATAGAAGTGATCGGGTAATGCTTAACCCTAATAAACTGTTCAAATCAAATTCGGGCCATTTTGACAGCTTTAAAAATAGACTTGAGAAAAAAAAAAATATTTCACTAACCACTTTGAAGTGACCGAAAATATACCTCCCAAAATACTCTCCCAAAAAAAAGTACACAGTACAGCCTACTGGTGCGACAACTTTTCTGTTTCGGTGAGGCTTTCCGGGTAAAATTTGACACCCGTCTTACTTTAAAAGATTTTTAAAGATTCATCACTGAGTGTTAAATCAAGCAAAATGGTGGGAGTCTTTCAACTCGAAATACCATAAAAGTCATTATTCCAATTTTAATTACCTATTGTTGTATTGTTACATGACAAATAATTATATTGAAATTGATATGAATTGTAAAATTAATTACTTTTATTATCAGTTTTATTTGGTTTTATTTGACGATTTATTTTATAATCAAAATGTAATGAATGCCTTGAGTTATGTAACATAAATATGTAAAAGGGGGGAATGGGAACTGAGCTGTTGTAATGTGATTGCATTCAGTTTGACTTAAAGTTGTGTCATGAAAATATGTACAAACATAAACTACATGTTTTTTCAAGCGGCGAGCATATGATTAGCGAATGCTAAAGAGGCCGACCAACTACAGCCATTCTCGTTGATATGTAATCAGAGGAGAAAAATTGATGAGAGAACTGGGAAACAAAAACTTTTTTTTATTATTTTTATGTGGAAGAGCCTCACATCTGATTAGCACATGCAAATTATTGCACTACACTTCATCCCTTATCGGTCTTAAACACAGGACAAGTTCAAATCGCTGGCAGTTGCAATATTCATCATAGATTATGAGACAAAAAAAAAAATGAGTAACTCTAATTAAACATGGTGCATTCGGTGTTTTTATAATGTAAGATATGTTTCTTGATTGTCCTGATCTGGATCATTTTTTGTTATGTGTGAATTAAGCCATCTGTAAAATGGATTGGAGTTCCGCAGGGTTTTGTTGTCGGCCCCCAAACGATCAGCTGTAATGGATTGTTCTAGGTTTATGGATGGATGGATGGATGGATGGATGGAGAGAAAGACGTTAGGTACCTTACCTAGATAGAAGAATTTATGGATCAATAGATTGATAGCTAGATGTAAGGTACTGCTTCTATTACATTACCTATAATCAAATAATTTCCCTTATTCTCATTTTCTCTTTGTAACATACAATTATTTTGTCATTCATGTTCACTATTTTATAAATAGATTTTACTTTTGTATATTTCATTAAAAGCTGAATTTTTTGTTTGTTTGTTTTTTGCACTATGTATTTTTTTCATTTCTTTTTTGGTGGTGGTGGGGTGGTTTATAATTTGTTTTCAAAACCATTTTCCCTTACAGATGAAAATACGCCAACGGTGGTGTTTTCCAGGAGGCGGTAATGAGCGTGGAGCACACATTCGGACATCATTAAGTGTGATTCGCCGTGACAAAATTGCCAAGTTCATTTCATGCATCACGCTCAATCATACAGCCGCATCGGTAACGACCATTATTTGCTGCAATGGCCTGGAGAAGAATTGCGCGTAAAATGAGCTGTTAGCTCCTCATGTTGGCAGAGGGCATCATCAGGGCAATTGGAGGGAAAGGTGGCTGGGGCAAGTCCCGGGTGGTGGTGGTGGTGGGGGGGGGGTGTCACCATTCATGGGTGCCACACTGTGAATCACCCTTGGACCACATGGCTCACTCAAATAACTTTGTTCATGCGTTTATGGCATTCTTATAGAAAATAGAGCTCTTGGCAGCAACATTGACCTCTGATTGACGTTTCAGATCATACACATGATGGATAAACATAAAAAACAAGGGAAGGAATACAGGATAACTCAATCACATCAATGTATTTTTTAACATAACATCACAACTGTTATGTTATTCATTAGCCCGTCTACAATGTTTTGCATTGAGAGCGAGCTAGCGGAAGATTGATTTAAATAAAAAACATGTAACTGTCTAAAGCGCAGGTGTCAAACTCAAGGCCCCCCCCGGGGGGGGGGGGGGATCTGTCCCGCCGCATGATTTTATGTGCCCCGCAGAGGCAAATCACGTGTGTCAACTTCCATGATTTTTTTGTTCAAATCTGTACCAAAATTTCAAATTGTCATATCATAAATGATAACACTGAGCTATCACAAGGATTTTTGTGTTACCATTACCCATTACCCGAAACTAGTTCATAAATTTCATGTGTAAATATGATGAGGCGGTTAAAGATTTTTATCATTTCACAGCCATAGCGGCCCCACCCTGAGGGAAACCGCAAGTACGATGTGGTCCTCGACCAAAATCAGTTTGACACCTCTGGTCTAAAGCTTCAACTGGGAGTCGGAATAAAGAGTGTCAATCCTCTTTTTTTTTTTTTTAATTTCTTGACTATCAGTCGAACTTTTTGTTAAGTGAGTTGAGTGAATTTCACCGTCCATACAAAAATTTCTGATTTCAGCTTTTGCCCGCAAGGCAAAGAAAATAATTAGCATAGCTCATAAAACTCGTCAGTCATTGGGTCATTTGTATGTCAAGGCACCATCGGACGAGTTTTTTTTAGAGTTTCTGCATGGATATTGTGTCGTAAGAGACGATGAGACAAGCAGAGGTTCTCAACTGGTCTGACTTAATGTCCGAGCTCTTCAGACCCATTTTTACAGCAGTCTAGGCCACACAAGTAAGCACACCCAAGATGGACCCATTGTCACCTGTCATTGGCAAATGCCACAAGTATCGGAGGGGGGAGGGAGCAGTTTCTCCCTGACATGAGACAGGACCGCCCCCTTAAAACTGCTGAGCTTTTCTCAACAAGGCTCCGGAAGGAAACATCTGGGAACTGTCTGAAATTGTTGGATACAGAGAGTTTCTTTCGGCTTGTCCCGGTAGGAGTTGCCACAGCGAGCCATCTCAGACAAAACGCTCATATTTGTTTGGCACAGTTTTTACGCCGGTTGCGCTTCGTGGTGGGAGCGGAGACCCCAGTGAGATTCCAACTCGCGACCCTTGGTTTACCAAACCAATGAATACGCTAACCACTGAAGTATGGGGCCTCCAAAATTGTTGGATACAAAAGCATAATTATCTCCTTTATTGCTATACTTTGGCGAGCAGTCAAGGGTGCACCCTGATGAGGACAAGCGCTATTATAAAACAATGGATGACTGGCTGCTTCTCATTTACAAATAAAGACACACCTTGGATGGGATTCTACACAACATCCATATTTCAATCGTAAACCTACTTAGCAATAGCCCGTTAGATGCAAACTGGATCAACTGCGTGTATTTTTGTGGCACATTTTGAAAATCAACGGAAAGTTACCGCGAACGCAACATGAGCGAAAAAGGTCCAACCCAAGGTGGATCTGATTTAATTTGATCTTTTATTATCCCCCCCCACCCCCCTTCCGGTGGAGCTATCAGGTTTTCTCCTCTTGAAATGGGGCAATGCGATAAATATTGATGCTCTTCACTGCCAGAGTGCATCCACGTGTCGAATCAAGGCCGGAATATCACGTTCCCCTTTTTCGGACGCGAGTAAGCCGACTCCCGAGCCTTAAAAGCACTTTCCCGGCCATCTTAGCGCCCTACACCCCGCCCGCCTCCCCTTACCCGTATCCTTCTACTCTTTTCTGTAGAACTCCCGTCCATCTTCCGTTGCCCTCTCGCTACTTTTCCCTACTAATCTCTCTCCGTCCTTTTTCCGCTTTCATTAAGCGACGGTTGGATCCTGACACTTTTCCTCCCGTCTCCTCCCTCCTCCCCTGTAGATTCCACAGAGATGAGGAGATGAACGGAGAATTGATAACAAGATCGCAGATATTAGAGTGAGAGTCGGGGGGGGGGGGGGGGTGCTCATCCAGCATACAGAAATAGCAGCATCTGCTCTGAGTGAGGCTGACAAAATGAAGGATAACAAGAGGGAGGGAGGGGAGCATTAAACAAGGCGCTCTCGTCAATGTGGTAGTTCTAAGGGTAATTATGCAATCCCATAAAAGCAGGTTCGGTTTGACGGCTCACCCGTCCAAATGGATTATGGACGCTCCGCCACGCAATCGGGACCGTAGACAGTACTTAAAGTCCTCCCACTTCAAATCGGCTCGACCATGCAAAGTTGTCGTCTGCAAACTCTCGGTGAGAAACGTGCAAAATGAGGCGTTTCCCAACCTTTGGTGCGAATACCGACACGTTACGCTGGGTTTCTGGACTGCTGGGTTCGGTGCGCCTTCAGGATGTCTCGTTGCACCTGCCACTGTGCTCTTGACAGGTAAATTAGGCGCAGAGAAGAGCGAGGCGGGGTTGTCATCCTTACCGGAACGTCAGCGAAGAACATCCGCGAATAAGGCTCGCTTCATTCCATGCACGGGATGCTTGTTAAATTCCAAGGTGCTCAAGAGGAGACTCCGTACGTCAGGGGTGGGGGGACAAGGAGGGGTTATTTATGCCTTTATACGAAACGGGGACGGCGGATATCCGAGTCGAGAATGTGTCCCGTCCGCAGCCGAGCCACATGTGCGCGCCGGGCACATGCGCTTCGCACAGCAACGGGCAGCGCACGCGAGGGGGGTGGGGGGGGGGGTGGAGCACCAGTGTGCGATGAGAGACGGGAGGCTGGGTGGGGTGGGGACGGCGAGGCAGCCGGGGGGGTGGGCACCCCTCCTCATTTGTGTCGCCGTCTACACTGCAGTCTGATCGACACAATCGGGAGAGCTGGGGGGAGTTGCGAGCCTTTGTTTGTTTGTGTTTAACACAAAGATGGAGGAGAACACGGAAATATGAGCAGATTGTCAGGTTTGTTTACCCCCCAAAAATTGAGATGTTCGATACCACTTTATTTTTCAGTCTGATATCAGTACGAGTATTTACTCTTCAGTACAGATACAACTACATTTGATGTATAAAATTTTGACTAACACGAGGGGGATTCTTTCTAACCCACGTACATGATGATTCGTCAATGTGTCAAACCCCTGGAGTCTAGCGCCAACTTCTGGTGAGGAGGACTTACTCGATATCAGATTTTATTGGCATAAGTGTTGTGCGCGGGTGAGGGAAGAATGGAGCGGGAGATCGACAGAGGGATCAGTGCAGTGTCTGCAGTGATGAAGACTTTGTATCGGATCTTTGTGGTAAAGAGGCAGCTAAGTTGAAAGGCGAACTTTTCAATTTACCAGTCGATCTACGGTCCTACCCTCACCTACGGGCATAAGCTTTGGGTCGTGACCAAAAGAACAAGATTCCGGATACAAACGGCCGAAATGAGTTTTCTCCGATGAGTGTCCGGGCACTCTCTTAGAGATAGAGTGAGAAGCTCGGTCATCCGAGAAGGGGCTCAGTGTCGAGCCGCTGCTCCTCCGCATTGAGAGGAGCCAGATGAGGTGGCTGGGGCATCTGATTCGGATGCCTCCCGGAGATCTCCCTGGTGAGGTGTTCCGGGCACATCCCGCCAGAAAGGAACCCCAGGGACGACCCAGGACACGCTCGAGAAACTAATTCTCTCGGCTGGCTTGGGAACGCCTCGGGATCCCTCCGGAAGAGCTGGAAGAAGTGGCTGGGGAAAGGGAAGTCTGTGTATCCCTGCTGAAGCGACTTCCTCCGCGACCCGACCCGGAAAAGCGGTAGAAAATGGATGGATGGGTTGATGAATGGATGGATGGATGGATGGTACTGGCAGCCTTCATGAGTATCCAATACTTCAAAATAAGTCTGGCATCAGCTCGATACCTGGTATCAGTACTCGCCCGCATTCTCATAGTAAAGAAATCTTCCGTGTTACGTGACCAAAGAAAAGCCATTGAGAAACTAATTGACATTTATTTTTCTTTGTTTTACAGGACGTACTGTTAAAATTGTGCCACTGCATTTTAGTACTTTAGCACTCATTACTATTATAGGAGGCAAATGTATCACAGGAATGAAGAAAAATGTGTATAGTACATTCAGTAATGGCTCTGAAAAGATTTAAAGTTTTTGAACGTGCTCGTATGTGTGTACTTTGTGAGATGAGTGTGTTTTTGTTGTGCAAATTGTCCCAAACTTCACCCGATTCATGCTAATGTACATTATGATAGAAGCAGGACAAATATGATCGAACGGCTTTTAAGATCCACCCACAGACCTCTAAGAGGCACAAATAATAGAATTAGAGGAGGAGGAGGAACCGTTATCACCTTTCCTCGAGCCGCAATAATATTCGGTGCACATCACCCGTTGGAAAACAATCAATACATTTTCTTCACGCTTTGTTGATTCGACAGCTCGGCTGCTTTCTCGTCAGTGTCACTATTCTGAAGGAATTGGGGAGTAATATTTTCATGACCGCTATTGACGAGATGAAAAGTTTGACGGGAAAGGTTCAAGAGATTTCGAGAGACCCAATGCTGGAGAAAGTGTTATAAGCGCAAATAACTTCCACCACGATCGTTTTGGTTATGACAAAATGAACACTTATGTAATTTCCTCCCACGTGTTTAGAGTACTATGAGACTTTTCGAACATTTCCATTTCCGGTGCTGATCCATAATGCCCTCGTAGTGTCCTCGGAAACAAGCAACCAAAGCAAGTTTTTCAACTTAAAGGGTGCAAAGGCTATATTGGATTTTTCGCAAGAATGCTTTCGATGTGAGTCGACCACATTTACTGAACTAGCCGCAAAACTGCATTGATGAAGTGTTCCACTGAGAAAATAATACTATGTGAGCTGCTACCAGCGCTACTGAATGTTGGTTTAAGGTCACGGTCATAGTTACAGTTGCGGAGATACAAGTTGAATTGTGACCCCAATCCGTAACTCAAAACACAAATTAAAATTCACCATTGAAATGAAAGAAAATGTTATGAATGGCATTCCAGTACCCCCACTCCCAAAAAATCAAAGAAAAATGTTTGTGATGTGCGTAACAATTAACGAGGACGTAACGTTTAGGTATTTTTTTTTCTATGCTTCAATTCTGCATATATCGTGCTCCTACTTGTAGCATGCCTTGGCCACCTGCGAGCAGTATAATCCAGATTTACTATACATGACAAAGATGGTCATAGATTCTCAGTAGGCGCAGTACTAGATGTGGTTCTTTGCAGAGGATAAAGAATATATGCCTCTAGGTACCGTAATTTCTCGAGTATAATGCATCCTGAAGTATAATGCGTATGCGTGCATTAATGCGTAGAATGAAGTATAATGCGCACCCCCAAAGTTGACCTGAAAAAAAAAAAAAAAATCAGGAAAACCCTTCTACCAATGTGCAATGCGGACTATCAATTTGCTGCTATCCATATGCTCGAAATATTTGTAGTTATCTGTATTTCTATTTTGCTAGGTTTGTACTTTTATTGTACTTGTGTTGTTTTACAAAAACTGTCCGGACAACAATCATTAATAATAATATTTGTGCATGTACTGATGCAGCGGTAATTTATATCTCGAGACTGGCCACAGGACATGCTTGTCCTCATCCCTGTAATTGCCAGAACAGAATTTCCCCCACCCCCATCCCCCAAAAGGTCAGAGTTCAGGTTGGTGGTACACATTACCGTAATATATATAAATATGTAACATAAGACATTGAATATCAGATAGAAATGTACATCTATACCTTTTTGTTACCACTCTATGTACCTGTATACGTTTATTTTTTATTTTTCATCCATACCTAAGTATAATGCGCTCTACTGACATTTTGAAAATGAAAATTTTGAAAAAAATTGCACATTATTTTCAAGAAATTATGGTATATTATATTATATTATGTGTCGAGATCTCTTACTTCATCGTTGTTCAAATACAAGTCTTAACACCATGACTTGTAAAGTTAAATAAAAACCAACAAATAAACACCTCACTAGTAAACTAAAGTTTTACTAAATTTCAACACGGCTGAAATATTAATTTTTCACTCATCGTTATTTTGAGGTTTAGAAAAATGCTCCCAGGGTCAGCGGCGTCTCATAAAATTAACAAATTAAAAAAATAATAATCAATACATAAATAGATCCCCGACATTAACCCCATTTTTAAATTGATCCCCTTCCGCCCATCAGATAGTTTTTAAAAAAGCCGACGGCGAAATGTGCCAAAATACCGAACATGAAGACAGCCGATAATTGGTGGAATCCCTAATCTCGTGGTGTCAAGAGAGAGCAATTAAAAGGGGTAAAAACCCCAAAGATACAAAAGTAGTTCGAGTCCAAGGAAGCTCTGTTCACCGTGCGTCTTTCATCAAAATGAATGACGCTGAAGCCAACTTTGTTCCTACACTGTAATAAACAGACAAAAGTGTCTGCCGTCTCTTGACTTCCCGAGGCAATGAAGGTGATATATTTAGCCGCGGGACTTTCGCTCTCGACAACATCCTCTCCCGATTCCATCCAGCGCCATCCAGGCAAAGTATTCCTGCCAACACGCGCTTTGAAACGGCACAGCGGGCATCCCTAGGCTGACGTGACTCACCGCGTATAATCCCACACTTGATGAGTCACGCTCGAAAATGAGCCAACACTTTGAGGCAGAGGTGGAGAGTATGGGTGGCATCGGGGGGGAGATGCCTCGATTTACATAGGCAGGGACTCTTTGGAGCGGGCAGGGGTGGTGGTGGGGGGGGGCAACCTACGGTATTGGCACGTACATCACAGGGCATGTATAGAAACACGCGCGACTGCTGACTGAGTGGGAACTCAACCCACGTGTGTGCCACGACACCATTTCCATTGCCAAATTGCTCATAACGTGAGAATAGTTTTGAAATTGTTTGAGTGTGCATTATATATTTCCATAAACTTAGCTGTTTCATATCTCTCAGCGCCCTTGAACAAGCCCTGCGTTACATCACCATCACGTGACCCCACAATCTCAGCTCCATTTTCTTAACACCAAGACTTGGATTTCCCCTTTGGGCGCTGAAAAAAGTGCAATTACCTCAGCCAAGGAAGTGAGGTTGACTTCATTGCCTCGTTAGTGAGTCAGCAGGATTACACAAGAACAATCCAATTAATTGCATCTTTTAGAATGATGAGCACAAGCAAAGGAAGATTTACATTTGTTTGATTTTTTTTTTTTTTAATATGGATGGTGCACAAATATTCATGACGCAATTATAGAGCAAAAACAGGCGACGCGGAAATGTTAATAATGTAAAATAAAATCCGCTAATTTACCACAGAGAAACTTTTGCCTTAAGGTTCGATTTTTCAGTCCATCTTACGTTTGTAATATGAGTGTTGGAAAAATATCCATCCATCCATTTATTTTGCTGCTTATACGCACAAGGATCGCGGGGAGTACTGGAGCCAAGACAGACAAACAAGACAGACATTCAAAGAGATCATTCTATAGAATACCATCTGAAAAGACGAGAAAATATCGATGGATTTCGGCAATTAAACATGATGGATGGTGCGCAAAAAAATACACACGACTGTGTAGCGATTGCTTCATTTCAGGTCGGAATTATTCTTCTCAATCTCAAATTCCAAGAAGTATTTATAATGCCAAGTTGGCTCATTTGAGAACAATGCGTATTTAAAAAAAAAAAAAATGACAGCGAGTAGTCTCTAACGTACACGGAAGCATGTTGCGGCCACATGTTAAACTTCGGTAAACCTCTCCCTGAAAGACTTTTTTTTTTTTTTTAGTACGCATTGTTCTCAAATGAGTCCAATGCGTATTTAAAAAAAAAAAAAGAATATAAACCGTCTCTCACAGAGAGGTTTACGTAGGTTAATGTGTGGCCGCAACACGCTTCCGTGTACGTTAGAGACCACTCATTCTTGTTTTTTTATTTATATATTTTTGTTCTCAAATGAGCCAACTGCGCATGATAAATAGTTCTCGGTAAACACTATGGAGGAGCCGACTCGCTTGTCCTCTTTTTTTCCCAATCATAGTTAATGAATGCGAGTTTGTGTATTGAATACCAGCTGAAAAGATCGATGGATTTCGGCAAAGGTTAACGTGTAGCCAAACGCACGTCCGCATTCACGAGCCGTCTCCCCGATGAGAACAGATCCAGGAACCAAGTATTTGTATGCGTCCAGACTTTTCTACGCTTTCAAACTCTGTGTAGATCCAGTTGTCCAAGACAAGCGGAAGCGGGTTAACAGTCCAATTTCTTATCGACGAAAACGACGATTTCGGTATTAAATATGGGTCCTCAATCCCAAGTGTCTCTCATTTTTCCACGTAGCTTTGTTTATTATCACCTTCTAAATGTTTAACGGTATCGGACAAAACCCTGGGAGACGTATTTTCGTGTCATCTCCAACCGACTTAGCGTTGAAGAATACTTTGCTTGACCGGCAATACGGCCAGTTACGGGATTTCGGGTGACGTAGGTGCACGAGCGCTATCGCACCTAACTGCGGGCAAAAGGCAGACCGCACCCTGAACTGGTCGCCAGTCCGTCACAGAAAAACATTTTTTTCAGAAACAGAAAGGTCCAAAACTGCACTGAAGCGTTGTTATGCTTTGTGAATCAAAACAAATAACTGGTCAGTTTACAAAAACTACCGTCTCTTGAAGTGACCCTCAGCTTCCAATCAACCCTTCAACCGAACCCTTCAAAGTGGGCGACGAGTCACATTGATTGCACAGACTCGCCTCCCTTCTTCGCTGCCGCTGTCCTCGAGATCCTGTTGGGCCTCTTGATTGAGACCAAAAATCAGCAGGGTTATCAAATACAAATTTGAATGATGCCGTTATAAGCGGTTTGCTATTTGGGAGGGGGGTCTAAATACCACTCTGTTATTATAAATGCAGTAATTTTTTTCATTACTTGGAACAACACGTCGATATAATGACTTTGGATAATGAACTGCGTGATACTTCAAAGAGCAAATAGATCACAATCTGATGCATGCAGAAAACTGGTAAATATCCATTTACACATATATTAAAAGCGTCCCGATTAATCACAAATGGCTTCATCAATTTAAGACAAAGAGACACATTCTTCAAATCAATTCCTCTCTTTTTACTTCAAGAAAAAAAAAAAAAAAAAACTGGCAACTGTAATCAGATCCATTCATAATTCTCACTTCTGTCCACATGCTGAACTCATTGGAACTTTGTTGCTGACCAAAACAGCAGCATTTACTACTGCATTTTGAAAAAGGAAAAAATGAAATTATGGAGTCTTTTAACGCATGGTGTGAAAGATTTACCTCCACAGTATCAAATAGAACATTACCGGTACTTTACTGTACATACAGATGTCATCTTTCATGAAGATTAGCATCATGTTGTCACTCCACCATGCTGCGTACACCCTTTTGCTAATTAATTGGATCACCAGAAAATACCACATTTCAAAGTTCACGACTATCTGTTATGTTTCTAGTATGTTTATTTTTTTCCCCCTCCAGCTATGCAAAGTCAAACCCTTACATGTTATAAAACCAGCATAGTTTTGTGACTCCCGAGTCCATCATCCCTCTCGGTACTGCTCACTGGTGTACTCCCGCCGCTGAAATCTAAGAATTGTACCGCGGAACAATGCCGAAAGGTGATATTTAGTGATGAAAGTCACTTTTTTTTTTTTTTTTTATCCCGGGCTAACGCAGTCAGCACGTTCAAAGATCAGACGGGGAGACCCTAAAGGAATCTCACGTCAATCAGTCCGTAAAACATCAAGACGTCTAAGATCCGAGATCTTCTGGGGCTGTTTTTGGTTACCAGGGATTCGGGTCCGCTGCATTCAGTTGAAGGAATGATGTATTCTGAGCAGTGTTTGGAAGTTAGAGAGAGGAAAAAAAGTAAAGCCAGGGGAGAAAAAGAGATTTATTGATGGTTCAGGAATATTTTAACGGGACCTCGCCCCCTGTGCCGTGTCTAAAATTGTGACTACATTTGGACAGATGTTTTACATTGGACTGGAAACTATGGGAGCAAATTAGTGCCACCAGGATTTGAATTTGAAATGCCACAGAAAACAGGATTTGAATTTGATATGTAAAGTGATCACATTTTCAATACTCAAATTCGTTGTCTGAAATTCAACTGGCTACAATTTGCTGTCTAAAATTCACCGTCTGTGCCACCAGGCAAAGCAAAGCAAGCAAAGCAAATTTATTTGTATAGCGCATTTCATACACGAGGTAACTCAATGTGCTTTACGTGATTAAAGGCATTTGAAAACAAAGAGATAAAACATTTAAAATGTGATAGAAAACAATAAAAATGACAAACAAAATATTGAAAAAAAGACAATTAAAGTGGTAATATGATCAAAAAGTGGATATATTCTACAAACGATGAGAAAAAAAGAAGAATTTTCAACCTGGATTAAAAATATTCACACTTGGGGCTGAAATCACCATTATTATTATTATTATTCCATTTGTGTGCAACATAATAGCTAAACGTTGCTTCACCGTGTTTGCTTTGGACTCTGCGCTCCACTATTTGACCTGTGTCAGTCGATCTCGGAGCTCTACTGGGTTTTGTATTACGTCAGCAATTCTTTCATGTATTCAGGACTTAAATCATTTTGTGATTTATAGACCAGTAGCAGAACTTTAAAATCTATTCTAAAGTTGACTGGTAGCCAGTGCAAGGACTTTAGGATTGGAGTGACATGCTCTTACCGCTTTGTTTTGGTCGGAACACGAGCTGCAGCATTCTGAATGGGCTGCAGCTGTTTAATACTCTTTTTTGGGGGGAGTCCAGTCAGAAGACCATTACAGTAGTCAAGTCTACTTGAAATAAAAGCATGGATGAGCTTTTCCTGGTCTGCTTGACACATACAAGACTTGACTTTAGATATGTTTTTCACATGGGAGAAGGCAGTTTTTGTGATTTGATTTTATATGACTGTTGAAAATCAGGTCGGAATCAATCAGCACACAAACCTTTCGGACTTGGTATTTGGTTTTTAAAGATAGTCCAGGTGTTGACTAACAGCAATTCTCTTATTTTTAATTGCCAAAAAACAATTGTCTCTGAAAATTTTGCCTCATCCAGTTATTTATCTGATTCAGACAGTGGCATAATGCATCAATTGAACTGTCGTCATCTGGAGACACCGCTATATATATCTGTGTGTCAAACAGCCAGCCAATCCAGATACGCTTTCTTAGTATGTGACGTCACGTGACTAAAAGTGAAACCGCGATTGGCTGGGTGTTCGGTTCTGACCTGAAGTAACCCTATCTGGTGGCACAGACGGTGAATTTTAGAAAGCGAATTGTAGCAACTATTGAAAATGTGAGAACTTTACATTTCAAATTCAAATCCTGGTGGCACTGATTTACTTCTATAGGACACTCACCAGATGTCAATCCGATAGGAAATCTCTGGTCAATTATTAAGTAGCGACTGCGTTTAAAGGACTGCACCAGAAAACCGAAACTGATTGCGGCCACAATTCAGCTGCGGCACAGGGACCCGAGGATCAGCGAAATCTACCAAGATGTGGTCAACTGTAAGCCAAATCGAGTGAAATTGTTCCGAAAGAATTGCGCTGGGCATATCACATTTGCAACATTATCAAATTTGCAAATGGGTCTGTTACATTCCCAGTAGCGACTCCATAATAGTGATCTAACGCTGGTATGATGTCCTTCAAAAATGTGTTTCAAAGCCCTCCCCCTCTTATCTACAGTCGAGTAAATAAACGCCCCCGGTCACTATTTGCAGAGACACGGTAGTGGCTGTATGCATGCACCGACACGGGTGTAATACTCCTTTTACTCTTTCAGAATGTCAGCCGGAGCCGATTTTGTCAAGTCAGAGTTTACCGAGGCTCCCACGCTCCCGTAATAAATTGACGGTTAGCCGTTGTTTAGAGCCGCAGAGAGCCCGACGGATGCGGCCGTAAATAACGTTTTGCCACGCAGCTGGGGCTGTTCCTGCCGGATGTAAATATCTGCCGGCATACCAGCGCCTCGCCATGCGAGAAAACAAAAAAACAAAAAACTTTGTGCTTGTAGGGAATCACACAGAATCATAAATGCTCAAACAACACCTCCAGGAAGGCTTGAACGTTCTGTCCATTAGGACGCCGCTCAAACCCCAAGAGGCCGGGCGCGGTATTGTCTCCTGTGCGTGACAACCGTCTTTCTCACCAAACGTGACGACGACATTATCCCCGCGGATCGCGCAGCCGATGTAGCGCTTTATCTACGTGCGCGTAGAACAGCTACGCTAGCTCAAAATTGTCTCCGTCCAAGTCGTTTGGAAAGAGCAGTTTGTTGCTAGTGCTGAATTTTTTTATGTGTGAAAACTGAGCCATTAGTTCTTTTTATCCCGTTCTTAAGCCTTCTATAGTTCTCAATTTTCTTAAATACATAATATGTTCCGGGTCATCATTAAATTTCTGCAACAAATTCTGAACTGTTTCAAGATTCCCTGATTAGCCTTCAAAGACCTACAACCTGGACCTGTGAAAATGTGGTGGACATACAAACAGTTCTTGGTACAATTTCAAGCTCCTCCGTTAATAAGATTTCCTTCTTCTTTTCCTTTCGGCTTGTCCCGCTAGGGGTCGCCACAGCTTGTCAACTTAGATGAACGCATATTTGTTTGGCACAGTTTTACACCGGAGGCCTTTCCTGACACAACCCCTCTGCATTTTAGCCATGGAGAGAAGCTTACAGTACCTGCCGTTCCCAGGCGGTCTCCCGTCCAAGTACAAACCAGGGCCAAACCCGCTTAGCATCCGAGATCTGACGAGATCGGGCGTTCTCAGGGTAGCGTTGCCGTAAGCCGTTAATACCATTTCCAATGTCAAATAAAAAGTACACGCATGTACTGAACATGACCGGGACTCTTTTACTATATGAATACTCTCCATGACCCTTCAAAGACCAGTTTCTGCGGAAACCCGTGAAAATTTGGTGGAAACGCAAACAGTTCTTGCTGGGCTTGCTCCCTCATGAATATTGTTCCATAGTAGATTAATTCAGATGATAATACATCTTCCTCTTTTCCTTTCGGCTTGTCCTGTTAGGGGCCGCCACAGCGTCTCATCTTAGACGTTTTGTTTCGGCAGTTTTACGCCAGATGCCCTTCTTGACGCAACCCCTCCAAATTTAGCCGGGGAGAGGAGCTTACAAGACCTGGTATTCCCAGGCGGTCTCCCATCCAAGTACTAACTAGGACCAAACCTGCTTATCTTCCGAGATCTGTCGAGATCGGGCATTCCCAGGGTAGCACGGCCGTTGGACTTTAATGCATACATTTGGCAATGTCCAGACAAGATATATATTTTCAAATATTAACATAAATCAGACCAATATAAATGGCAAGTAAGTGACGCAATGGCCACAGTAAAACCTAAAAACCAGTATTTATTTAAAGGAGGGCCCGTAGCCCGGTGTTTAGATCACTAGTTTGGTTAAACCAGGGGTTGTGAGTTCGTATCTCACTGGGCCCCCGACTCCCCGAGAGGGGTTGCATCAGGAAGGGCATCCGGCGTAAAAACTGTGCCAAACAAATATGAGCGTTCATCTGAGATGTCACGCTGTGGTGACCCTAAACGGGACAAGCCGAAAGACACTTGCTCTAGTATTTAAAAATCAGGAGACTTTATCCTTTCATATTTGAGGAATACAGTAGTTGGTCCTGGCTGAGCAAGTTCCTCACGCTCTGATTTCTGACTTAACTTGAGACACCTCCACTAGCTCCGATGAGGATCCTTCAAAATCACTCGGGAGCCTGTTCTGACAACATAATTCATAAAAGAAAGCTCTAGAATTCAGTCTGCAGAGGTGTGAAAAAGAATATCTAACTCAGCCATTTTTTTTAGGGTGGGGTCAGAATTATGATCTTGCTTTTACCAAAAGAATCCCGAAATGTTTGAAGGTTACTTCTACAACTCGCTTAGCGTTGTAAAGTGAGCCAAAGTCCCGAATTGGTTGATCTTAAGACTTTTCAACATCGTGACAGCTCCACGGGTGAAACGGAACAACTTCTTTGGGCAATTTCTATAATTTCTCGACATTATAACTCCAACGAGCTTCCTTCGGCCGTTCCGCTCAGAAATGACTCGAAATCATTCCCCTTTTAAACAACGCAGCTCATTTGTTGACGAAAACCGGACGTTCCTCAAATGGCTCAAGCCTTCTCAGAAAACCTCAACGTGAGGCGATCACCACGTGGCCATCGCTCAGGAAATGAGCGCTGTTGAGCGGGTTTGCGAACGTCCGCCGTGCATCACAATAACGAGCGTTCGCGGCCATCGTGTGCGCAAAACTCGCCGGGAACACTCTGCTCACTTGGTTTCCGAGGAAAATGTGTCCCAAGTACATGCGCGTAACGCAAATTTGCCTCCACAACAGAGTTATGAAACTATTCATTTGAAAGACCGCCTGTAATTTAGAAGAGGATGAGTCATGAATAAAACAATAATCAATGTTTTTATATTTGGCTATTGTGAAAAATGGTGGAGGAGGGGAGGGAGGTGTCCATCCAAATGTCAGTAATATCGATATCAACACTTGGACCGAGAGTGGTCAATCGTGTAATGAGATCCGTACAGTTTGAGGTTGTCTCCTGTTTGGCAGTTTCACAATGGCTCCAACAATCCATGCATCCATCCATCCAAGCCGCTTATCCTCACAAGGGTCACGGGAAAGCCAGAGCCTATCCCAGCTGGCTTCGGCCGAAAGGCGGACTACACCCTGAACTGGTCGCCAGTCAGTTGCAGGCCAGATATCGACACCATCACCTACCGGGAATCGATCCCACGTTGCCCGCACCAAAGTGTGTACCACTACACCATCAATGACTCTCAGGTTCCAACTAATCTAGGTAAAAATTATCAGGTGAATGGATGATCATGACGATGTATTTATTTTGTATAAACAGAATCTGAAAACATTTGGGAAGAAAGACCATTCCAAAGAACAGCAAAAATAGTTTGAAATTAGTGGCCAGTTTGAGGCTCCGGAATGTAGCGCCTCAACTTGGTCCTATCTTACTTCGCATGTCAAAATGATTCAAACGGTAAACATTTGTGTACCTAATACTAGAAACGCATCATGAAACCAAACAACGGAGATAAATGTACTGTGTACTATTAATCCTTCTAATCTAAAAACAGATACTTGTACTTACATTTTTTTCTCCTGGTAACATCCACCCATACATCCATTTTCTGAGCCGCTTATCCTCGCAAGGTTCACGGGAGTGCCGGAGCTTATCCCAGCGATCTTTGGGCGAGAACCCTGAACTGGTTGCCAGCCAATCGCAGGGCGCATACAAACAAACAACCATTCGCACTCGCAATTACACTTACGGACAATTTTGAATGTTCAATTAATGAATGTTTTAGGGATGTGGGAGGAACCCAGAGCACCAGGGCAAAAACAATGCAGGCACAGGTCTTCTTCTTCTTCTTTTCCTTTCGGCTTGTCCTGATTAGGGGTCGCCACAGCGTGTCATCTTTTTCCATCTAAGCCTATCACGTGCATCTTCCTCTCTCTGTCGTCATGTCCTCCCTCACCACATCCATCAACCTTTTCTTTGGTCTTCCTCTCGCTCTTTTGCCTGGCAGCTCCATCCTCAGCACCCTTCTACCAATATACTCACTCTCTCGTCTCTGAACATATCCAAACCATCAAAGTGTGCTCTCTCGAACCTTGTCTGCGAAACATCCATCTTTGGCTGTCCCTCTAATGAGCTCATTTCTAATCCTATCCAACCTGCTCACTCCAACCGAGAACCTCAACATCTTCATTTCTGCCACCTCCAGTTCTGCTTCCTGTTGAGTCTTCAGTGCCACCGTCTCTATGGTGCTGGGATTTGAACCCCAGTCCTCAGAACCGTGAGGCAGATGCTTTAACCAGTCGTCCCACCGTGTCTCATATAAACATTTTTAATTCATTTTTCTGTCTTCAAGGAAAGTAATGTGACGGCTGTCAATGGTGGCACAGCGCCCAAGCGCCCACTATTGACCGGCCTCCACTGTTTACAACACCATGATGCAACTAGTGGTAAATTTAATTTGCCTGTTTAAATGTCAATTTTGCTAACATTCAGACTCCCCAGCACGGAGTTTACCTCGTGTAAGATCTTTTCAACTGACACTAGAAACATTTCAATTACAGTTGGAAGGAATGCTAAAATGATGATTCATGCCATTTTCCGTGTTTTTTAAATCGCACAAGTGACCGTCATGGTGAAAATGTCGATAGTATTGGATTTTACATCTCTTAGCAGGAAGTAATATCAGTGGGAATGTCATTCTGGCATCGAACTGACATTTCTAACACGTTGCCACTCTCGTGCCGCCAAATAGCCCGACGCCAGTTGCTCCGCGCGGTGACGTCGTTTGTCCAAACACGTTTAAAGACCAGCCAGAAAAGTTGGCCGTCGTCCGTTGTTTACGTGGAGAAGCTGCTGTGTCACATTGCTTCGACAGCAGCAAGATGCGGCGTGGCTGCACGCGGCTTAGCACTCAGCGGCACACGCAGTTAAAAGCGGAGCTGACAAGGCACCTTTCTGAGGATTAGCTTCAAAATGAAAGCTGCAGTCCAGAGCTTGTTAAAAAAAAAAAAAAAAAAAAAAAAAAAAAGCATCATTTCGCACCTGGCCCTGATTAAGATTCAATCTTTGTCGAGCAAATGCCGTAAATAACAACAACATAAAAATGTGGCCGCCCGACAAAGGAGACAACCGCGGAAGCTAGCCTCCCTCGACTACTTCCCTTGCGCTTAGCCTCTTAGCTCGCCGTCTTAATAATCCACAATATGTGACCCATACATATTTATAAAGCCCTCATTATGCCATCAGTGGATGTAATCATTAAGGGACCCCCTAGAGCACTTTTTGGGCACAGCGCTGCCTTTCAAAGACAAAGTATAATCAAATGAGCCGGGAAGAGTTATAGTGTTGTTCAAGAACAAGAAACCATTTCTGCACTTGCACCTCGAAAGAGGACATTATGAATTATTATTTTTTGGTTTGTTTTCTGTATGCCTACAATTCAATCGAAGATGAGTTTTTTTTCCTACAATGCTTATCGACCTCTAACTTGTTTTGCTTTAGAGACAATTTTAGCATCAGAAATTCTGAAAATACAATTATAGTAAAGGGCAAACACTTGAAACTATAAAACATTTCTAATTGCCTGTTAGTAGCTTAAACCACCAATACTGTATATCACAAACTATGATCCCAAAACAGATTCAAGTCATCATACATAAACCCTAAACCAGTCGATTGCGAGGCAGTCTTGGTCGATCGCAGGACAGCGTGCCAAAAAAAACCCCAAAATACTACGTCAGCCAATGTTCCCACTAAACTGCGCGCCTGCGCAATTGTGCACCGCTGATGCTGATGATCTCTTTGCAGATATTCTGCGTTGCGCACAAAAAAAAATAATAATCCAATGCAAATTGAAAGTACAACATACAGCTATTCAGTTTGTGGCATTTTGCAATGTCATTCAATGAGTGAGAGACGACTGGTTGTTACATCCAATGGCACAATTCACATACGTACTGTCAAAAATGAAAAGAAGAAGCCGCTGGTTTCTTTTAGGCAGCACACGGAACTTTCTCCAACAACAACCGCTGCTCTGCCACACTCTCTTTTTCCTAGAGTACCTTACACCCCCCGCTCTTAAAGATGTACACTTATAATTACAAATGTCACAGTACTTACGCAGCCCATCAATGTGTTTTATAATGACGGCATCCACAGTCTGGGCAACGTAGAGCAAAGACGAGCTAGACATGCCGCTGATGTTCAATTTCGATATTAATGGAGAAAGTTAAAAAAAAGAAATGCTGTTGTTTTAAGATGCAATGGCTGTCGGAGAAAAAGTGGTTAAACTGGACGAGATTTTCTCTTTTCCGAGTGGGAACGTTCTGGTCTGAAGCCAAAGTAGAAAGTGCAGGATGAGATTTTGTGTAATTTTAAAATTCCACCTTGGCACAGCCTGACCCAGGATGAAAGCACAGACAATACAGTGCACAAAAAGATAATTCTGTATTTTAAATATAGGAGGCTACATAGCATTAAGCTTAAAACGGTTTGGGAGCATCATCACGTCCCTGTCGTCGGTAGCTCGCGAGAGGCTGGGTGCTTGAAAAGTAGATCTTGGGGTAAAAACATCTGGGCACCCCTGCCCTAAACAATGGCTGAGTAATCAATTTTTGAAAAAAAAAAATGCACATTTCACATCAATAACAACACAGGCTAAACTTAGATCCTCACTAATATACACAAATCTTAATCATTTAGTCAGGATATATCACTTTATCAATAAAAAATTTTACAGAAAGAGCACAAAATTATGTAAATATGTAAATTCGGAATCAATCATGTGCCAAGGTCAAATTGGTGCCATCGCCATAGTTCATAGAAATACAAATGTTTCCTGTTCTTCGTTGTTCTTGTTTTGTACGTCGTACCAGGGCAGCACCGACTGCCGGAGAAAAACTCCAGGTGTGTTTTTACATACTTGGCCAATAAAGCTGATTCTGATCATAAAATAGTTTTGATACCATTTTAACGATCTTAACGGGCAAACAAACGCAACATTTGTTCAAAAACTTTGTTCAACTCACCATTCAGAGGTTCCACCTTAATTGCAAAAAGCAGTAAAGAAAACGGACCGCGTTAAGTGTGTATCTTTGTGCAATGTTGTGGAGCATAAATGCAGAAAATAACTGGATAAATATCACAAGTCGCTTTTATGATTTAAAGGGAAAAAAATAATCGCAGGTTGACATTGACTTTGTGAGGAGCTTTTGATTCGCAATAACACTCATCACTTTTTATGCTTTCCGAAAGTGCTCCCAGTGTAAAGTAATCCAGATAGATGAGGATTACGATTTTAGTCAAAACAATAATCTACGCTAGTTGAGTTTAAATGCAAATCCCCACGGGGGAAAAAAAACAATGTGCCGTTCATTCCCCTTAAAAAAAATAAAAAATAAAAAAGACAATACGTGGAAAAAAAAGATCGCTGCACAGATGTTTCGCAAAAGTGAAAAAAATAAGAGCAGGAAAGTGTTTCGAGAGCGGGGATTTGACGTTTCATTAATCTATCCCTCGATTTTCGAGACAGATTGTCCTTGTTAAAGTGTTTCATTCATATAGAAAAAAAAAAATATATATATATGTAAATTGTTAGAGAAAAGCTTTTCAGGGTAATTGTGGAGAGGCTGGACCTAAGGTGATGAGTACCATGCAATATTTTTTATGTCGTATGTATTCACGGCTGAAACGCAAGGTCAGCGTACGGACTGGTTGCATGCGAACGATACAACGCCGCAGCGGTTGAAGTTGACGTGGGGCGGAAAAAAAAACAACTGAAGCAACAAAAGTAAAAAAAATGAAATAAAAATAAAGTATTTTAGGTGGCACGGTGGATCTCCTGGAAGGCATTGGCCTCACAGTTCTGAGGTTCAGGGTTCAATCCCGGCCCCGCCTGTGTGTTGTTTGCATGTTCTCCCCGTGCCTGCGTGGGTTTTGTCCGAGTACTCCGGCTTTCCTCCCACCTCCCAAAAACATGCGACGTTAAATTGGACACTCTAAATTGCCCCTAGGTGTGATTGTGAGTGCGGCCGTTGTCTGTCTCCATGTGCCCTGCAATTTGCTGGCAACCTGTTCAGGTTGTGCCCCGCCTCCTGCAAGTTTGACAGCTGGGATAGGCTCCAGCACTCCCCGCGACCCTCATGAGGATAAGCAGCTGAGAAAATCGATGAATGGACAGTTCAGTGTGTACCCTGCCTCTACCCTGTTGACAGCTGGGATAGGCTCCAGCACTCCCCGGGACCCTTGTGAGGATAAGCGGCTAAGAAAATGGATGGATGGATGGATGCTGGGATATGCACTAGAATCTCTGTTTTTCCACAAAAATACCGTTTTTTCCCCACCTTTAAGTATTTTTACCCCCAAATTATATAATTTGACAAAAAAGAGATATAGATATCCCCCCCATCCAAATGGATGAATAAAGTACTTTATTGGCTGTGTATGAATGTAATGACTCTTCCATTTAAATTGTGGGGCTGAGGTAAAAGGAAGGACAATATAAGAAAGTATTGTCCTAATTTGCCTCAGGGGGAAAAAAATATACAAAAGTGAAAACATCGCAATGTGCTGTATTTGTTTCATTGTCGAATAATGAGCAATTATTAGCAAATTACTTCCACGTTCAAGGAAATTGTGATCAATGATGATTAAACAGATGAAACATTTTGGCGTGGGCGAACAAATTGTATCAGGTCACATAAAGATAAAATAAATATCAATAGTCAAATGTAAAAAAATAATATAGAAAATAGAAATATAGAAGACTATTTTTTCATCAGCTACTTCCCGTTTCATGGAGAAAGACAGTACCTGTACCAGTTTGGCGCGAGCTATTATGAGTTTCATGAGAAAAGAAGAAAAGTAGTAACTCTTAAAAGTGGAAAAAAATCATTTTTAAAAATAAAAAAGGTTCATTGGGTCATAGGAGGTTGATCCATTGTAACCATCGGACCATTTTTGGGGATGACGTAAGTATTATGAGGCATCTGCAGTACTATATAAAAACACTTTGTATTGTCAGAAACAATCGGCCTTGGAACTTCGCTAAACTTTCAACATGACGGTAATAATCGAACGTGCGTCGAACGTCGATCGCTTAAAGCGAAATAACAACCGTCGCGGGGGAACCGCTGCAAAACGGCCACTTTCGTACCCCGGCAGGCACTTCCTTCCATCCGCACGCATTTACAAAAGGAACACGGCGTTCCGGCTGAACTCAGCCTTCAAGAGTGCGCCCTCCAGGCAAAAATCCTATTGTCCGCGGATGCGTCCTAATACGGCGCGAGGGTTTTTCAACCACATTATTATTATTGATATTTTCTTTTGTTTTGCGTTGTGCTTGGGCTAAAGTGCGGTGCTGGGGGTAGGGCATGGGGGGGGGGGGGGCTGCAGGGACCGAATGAAAGAACACATTCTATGCTTAACATTTGCATCACAATCGCTGGCCTTTTCAATGACATTTAATATGGACCCTGAATTATATTCCGCCCAAATAACGAAATGAGAAATACCAAGCGTGTCAGTGAAAGGTTCCAACGAACGCCGCGTGACTACTGTCACTTTCCTGTGTCAAAATACGACTAACGCAAACTGTATGTTTTTATACACACCGGCCGCATTATTAGCTACGCAGCGCTCTCGGTATCAAGCTTAAATATCCATCCATCCATCCATTTTCTTTGCCGCTTATCCTCACGCAGGTCGCGGGGTGTGCTGGAGCCTATCCCAGCTGGCAACGGCCAGGAGGCGGGGTACACCCTGAATTGGTTGCCGGCTAATCGCAGGGCACATGGAGACAAACAGTTGCACTCACAACCACACTTATGGGCAATTTAGAGTGTCCAATTAATGTCGCATCTTTTTTGGGATGTGGGAGAAAACCCATGCGGGCACAGGGAGAACATGCAAACTCCACAAAGGCGGGGCCGGGATCGAACCCAGGACCTCAGAACTGTGAGGCCATCATTTTCCACCTGCACCACCGTGCCGCCCATGCCTAAAGATAGCAAACCACAGCAAATGTATTTGTATAGCAAATTTCATACACAAGGCAACTCAATGTACATGATTAAAGGCATTTGAAAACGTACAGATAAAACATTTAAAATGGGATAAAAACAATAAAAATGACAAACAAAATAAATAAATATAGCATCAATTTCCAAATCCCCCCCTCCCCCGCCTAAATTGACATGATGAAATTATGGTCGGTTTAAATACATGCATTTTTTTTTCAAAAACAAGGTTTCCAACAGTATGCTTAGTCATTCTGTCAATTAAAATTATGAAAGTAATTAGCTCAAAATGTACCTCAATATAATTCCTAAATATAATTAATTCAGATAAAAAATTACAACATATCAGCCAATGAACAATTTGGCGAAGAATATAATACACAGGTATTATTTTGAGTTGAGAATCTACTTATTGTGGGCTACAATATACTGTACAAAGGAATAATGCACAAGCATAAATGCGCTTTTGATTGAATGATGAAACAAGTTGAAAGTTACACAATTTCCAATTGGACGGGAATTATTTGAAGAGCAAAGGTGTGTATTCTGCTCCCTCATTGGCTAGCAAGATCCAGCCAATGGCAAAGTGTTGCCATTTTTTTTTTTTTTTTGTCGTAGTCAACGTGACAACTTCATTTGGGTTCAGCCCTTCGTCGTCGTCATGAGAGCTTTTCATAAGCGCAAACAAAATGTCGCGTTGCCATGGTAACTGAAACGGCGAATGCCACGGGCGGGCCGCGTGATCGCGCCCATACATTCTGTATGCACGGAATGCGAGGCGCACCGGCTGCGATTTCCCTTCGCCCACAGATGCGTCCCTCGGTAATCCGGTTTTGCAAAAAAAAAAAAACAAAAAGGAGACGACAGCACAATTAGAAGACAAAAACAAATTGAATTAAAAAACACCATAAATGCCTCTATTTATCTCTAAAGAAAGATAATATGAGTTGTAAGCGTAATGTGAGAGACTATAGACTGCTGAGGACATTCGTTGGCCAAAACAGCAGTACCTATCGAGGCACATAAGAGACTCTCAGATTCATTTAAGTGTGGACATTTTATCCATCCATCCATTTCCTTAGCCGCTTATCCTCACAAGGGTCGCGGGGAGTGCCGGAGTCTATCCCGGCTGTCAAAGGGCAGGAGGCGGGGTACACCCTGAACTGGTTGCCGGCCGATCGCAGGGCACATCGAGACAAACAGCCGCACTCATAATCACACCTATGGCCAATTTAGGGTGTGCAACTAATGTCGCATGTTTTTGGGTTGTGGGAGGAAACCGGAGTGCCCGGAGAAAAGCCACGCAGGTGCGGGGAGAACATGCAAACTCCACACAGGCGGGGACGCAGGGGATTGAACCCGAGTTTTCAGAACTGTGAAGCCAACGCTTTACCAGCTGAGGGAAAAAAATACATAAAAAATAAGTTCACTCAGAGCATCAGTCTTTTGATGATCCATTCTGATCGAGTGTGTTTATTTTCTCATTCACTCAATTTTTATTCTCAATATTCCCTCTTCTCAGAATGGCTCTTATCTACAGTACATTCTACATAGTGAAAGAAGACATCTCCATTTTTTTTTATGAATTGAATGAAATTATTATATTTCGGGTTCAAGGTTAAAACTAATCATTTTTAAGTCGGGTTTTCGAAATTATTAATAATTAAGGGGCAAATTCAATAAAAATCGAATTAATCTTAATCTGACTTTCAATGAAAAGGTCTTTCAAAGAGGTCTTTGATGTAATTTCATTGCAAAACCACAACTCCAAGAAAACTATTCATCCATTCACTTTTTAGCCGCTTATCCTCACGAGGGTCGCAGGAGTGCTTGAGCCTATCCCAGGGGCGATTGGGGAGGAGGCGGGGTAAACCCTGAACTGGTTGCCAGCCAATCGCAGGGCACATTGAGACAGACAACAGCTGCACTCACAATCACACCTACGGGCAATTTAGAGTGTCCAATTAATGTTGATTGTTTTGGGGGTGTGGGAGGAAAACAGAGGCGGGCCGAGCATCGAACCCTGGACCTCAGGACTGTGAGGCCAACGCTTTACAGCTGATCCATCGTGCCGGCCCTAAAAATACAAAATATTTTTCTCTTAAAACAATGTTTTAAGTTGCACTCACAATCACACCTTGGGGCAATTTAGTGTCCAATTAATGTTGGATGTTTTTTGGGATGTGGACAGAAACCGGAGTGCCCGGCGAAAACCCACGCAAGTACGGGGATAACATGCAAACTCCACACAGGCGGGGCCGGGATCGAACCCGAGACTTCAGAACGCCATTTTATTGCCATTGTTTTATGATAATTTTATTTCTTTTCTAGTTTTGAATCAATTGTTTTTTTAGTTCACGACTCTCCTTTTTTCAATTAAAAAAAAAAATAAAGTTTTACAATTTCAACAATAAAATAATTTTCCTGACTATGATTTTCAGGATTTTTGTGAGGTAAATTAGCACATTTTAAAAATTCATGAGCACCGAATGTATTTTAGCGCTGAAAATTTTTTTTTTTTTAGTTCATAACTGTACATTTTTTTAGTCAAAAAAAATAGTTTTACATTTTCATCAATAAAAAAAAATGTCCTGACTATGATTTTTGGGATTTTTATGAGGTAAATAAGCACAATTGAAAAATTTGTGACCACCGAATGTATTTAAAGTGCTGAAAATTGTTTTTTTTTAGTTCATGACTGTACTTTTTTTTAATCAAAAAAATAAAGTTTGACATTTTCATCAATAAAATAATTTTCCTGACTATGATTTTCAGGATTTTTGTGAGGTAAATTAGCACATTTGAAAAATTCATAACCACCGAATGTATTTTAGTGCTGATTTTTTTTTTTTTTTCAGTTCAAGACTGTACTTTTTTTAATCAAAAAAATAAAGTTTGACATTTTCAACAATAAAATAATTTCTTCTGACTATGATTTTTGGGATTTTTGTGAGGTAAATTAGCACATTTGAAAAATTCATGACCACCGAATGTATTTTAGCGCTGAAAATTGTTTTTTTTTAGTTCATAACTGTACTTTTTTTTAGTCAAAAAAAATAAACTTTTACATTTTCATCAATAAAAAAAAATGTCCTGACTATGATTTTCAGGATTTTTATGAGGTAAATAAGCACAATTGAAAATTTTGTGACCACCAAATGTATTTAAAATGCTGAAAATTGTTTTTTTTAGTTCATGACTGTACTTTTTTTAATCAAAAAAATAAAGTTTAACATTTTCATCAATACTTTTTTTTCCTGACTATGATTTTCAGGATTTTTGTGAGGTAAATTAGCAGATTTGAAAAATTCATGACCACCGAATGTATTTTAGCTCTGAATTTTTTTTTTTTTTAGTTCATGACTGTACATTTTTCATCAATAAAAAAAATGTCCTGACTATGATTTTCGGGATTTTTATGAGGTAAATTAGCACATTTGAAAAATTCATGACCACCGAATGTATTTTAGCGCTGAAAATATTTGGATTCAAGGGCGAGTTCCAACTGGTGTACTAAGAACAGACACAGAGGAGTCCAGAAGCTCGCCAAGCGCAACGGTAGCTAAATGTCAGGAGCCATCGTACGACTACGTGCGCCATGGCGCTCTCTAAATAGCGCACTCCAACAGCAGCAGCGCGACAAAAGGCCTGACTGGACAAGCCTTCACCTCCTATTGGGGTTAGCGGCGAAACGAGCGCACGGCGACGCGACAGGTATCGCTATTCATCGGCGGCTTGACGGCGGAGCCGCCGGGCCGACGCGACACCGCGGCTTCAAACGACGAGGGGGAGACGGCGCGTCGTCCTCGGCGAGGTTGAAACGCGATAGACGCCATATTGGCGACCTCCCGCGGCGGGCCGCTCTCGCGAGTGACACCGACGGGAAACTGAGACGCAGGCTCGCCGTATAGACGTCAACGAGGCAAGACTTCAGCTCAGCAAGCATGTAAGCGTCAACGCTACACGGGTCCATTTTAACGCTCATCTAAGCGCCGGTACCTCAAATTAAACGGCGACAGACGGCGAAACAGCGACGTTTAGACACGCCGCTCTCTTATCGCCTTCCGGAAAGACGAGGTCCCCGCCTTGTACAAAACGCTTCTTCACCCAGCGGGGAGAAGCCAGTCAGGTCGCCGCACGTCCACGTGACGCGCCGCGACTTGCCGCGAAGCGTTCATCACAAATGGATCAACGAGGCAAACGTCTCCGCCCTCCGCGCCAGACGCAATTCACAAAGTAGCTTGAAAATTGCAGGGGAAAAAAAAAAAAAAAAAAATGAAATAAAAGTCCAAAATCAAGCCGCACTTCTAAACGGCTTGTTGGCAGCGATGCTGTTTTGCACTTGACGGGCCTTGGCGCCGCCTCTCGCCACGGGGACAAGCTTGATTAGCATTAACGGTGACGGATCCGAGCAGTGGCGGTCGTTACGTGCATGGCTCCTTGCTTCATGCTGCTCTAGCGTAGCGCTGCTAACATTAGCATTATTTTGGGCCAAATACATCATTTGGAAGGGGAAATAACACTCGTAGGGCAACATAGTACAGTGTTTCAAGGCCAACATGCAGCGCACAACATAGCACTTTTTGGACAACGTAGGGTGTTTACAGCAATCCGGGGATAAGATTTTGCATTTTGGAGGGCTTCGTAGCAATTATAGACCGATGTGTGCTACTTTTGCGCTCAATTACATTTTTATAACAAAGTATGACATTGATGTCATGAGGAGGACCCAAATGCAGGACTCCGAAGCAAAGGCATAATGTCCAGTGGGTTTTATTTTAGAAGTCGTGTCCGCGAACAAATACAGTGCAAACTAACTCACTAACGCAAGGCAACGAACTGGCAAATGCCAGTGGCAAAAACTCTACTTTAAATGCTAATTACAGTCCCAATGTGAAACATCTGTGAGGGATGCCAGGTGTCAACGCCCAGAGCAGTGGTGTGGCCACGCCCCTCTTGCTCATGACATTGAGAGGTCAAAATATCGCACTTAATGGGCAAGATACGGCATTTTTTCAAGCCATTGTGATATTTTGGAAGGCAAACTATAGAGTTTGTCAGGCAACATTCAGTGTTTTAGGGATTAAAACAAATTTTAGGATTTTTTTTTTTATCGGGGGGGGGGAATATGTCACTCCTTAATTTGTGCTAGACTTGCATACTCGAGCTAGCAGAGTAATTTGGCCCCCAAATATAATATTTTGGGAAGCAAGAGAAAGTTTCTAGAGCAAAATATGGTGCTTTAGGGCAAACATAGCATTTGAGGGAACACGGGCGGCACGGTGGGGCAGCTTTAGAGTTTTGGCCTCACAGTTCTGAAGACCGGAGTTCGTTCCCGGCCCCGCCTCTGTGGAGTTTGCATGATCTCCCTGTGCCTGAGTGGGTTTTGTCTGGGTACTCCGGTTTCCTCCCACATCCCCAAAAAAACACGGATTAATTAAAGACTCTAAATTGCCCCTAGGTGTGATTGTGAGTGCAGCTGTTTGTCTCCATGTGCTCTGCGATTGGCTGGCGACCAGTTCAGGGCGTACCCCGCCTCCTGCCCGTTGACAGCTGGGATAGACTCCAGCACTCCCGCAACCCTCGTGAGGATAAGCAACTCAGAAAATTGATGGACAGATATTGTATTATGGGGGCTGAAGCAGTCTCTTTGGCAGGGGTGGGGGTCGTATCTATATCTCTTTTTTATGTCAAATTATATAATTTGGGGGTAAAAATACTGCATTTAAAAGTGCAAAAAAAGGGATTTTAGTGGATATTACAGCATTTTGGGGGAAATCTTATTTTTATTATTATTATTATATTATTTAAATATATTTTTTTATGTTTGGGGCAAAATACAGCGTTTATGGGGCAAAAATATTTTTTAGTAGCACAACAGTGCAATTGGGACATAATATTGCATTGAAGGATCTCGCAATTTCAGCCTACAAGATACCATTTTGAGGGGAAAACATTTGTTTAAGGGAGAAATGTGTTTTGGTGAAAAAATATAAGACTTTGGCACCGAAATATAGCTTTCACCACAGCTTCCCGTGTTTGTTGTAAAAGTTTTGAGCATTATTTTCGATCAAATTATCATGAGATTTTCGATCGTCAGAGCTGTCGACGCAAGCCCTGTTTAAGGTCCGATCAGGATTCGAGCCAGACGTGAACTCCCCAGGGGAGGTGTTGCGGTCGCACTCGACAAGACGGAGACCCGCAAGACCCCGAAGGGATGAAACGGATTATCTGGCCTGGGAACGCCGGAAAGTTTACCCCCGAGGACCGCGCACGGGAGGGCGTTTGCTGGGAACACCTGGATTACGCAACGCTGTCTGTTGCAACCGCGGCCCAATTCCATGAGAAAATGGATGAGAGGGATTATAGTCAAAGCACAAACAGACAAGTTAAGCAACCGAGTGAAACGACGAAAACGGTTTGAAGATGAGGAGGAATTAACGACAGATGGAGGGAAAGTTCCGGAGTAGCTGGGACATCAAGACCTGCTAAAGCATAGCTGGAATCGACTCACCACCAAGATAAACCAAAAAAGTGGTTGAAAATGCAAACAGACGACCACAAACAAAGACTCTTGCTGTTTAAAATCCTTTTTTTTTTTTTTTTTTTACATAATTGCATGATAATTAATTCAATGCAGCTGCACAGTATTATGTTAAAAAAAAAAAAAAGGTATTGCATTTTGGGTTGATAAAATCATGTTTAGAGCAAAATAATATGCAGCTTTTGTGGGAGAATTAAAGTGCTTTCGGAATAAGATTAGAGCATTTTGTGGGGGAAAAAATGGCGTTCATCGGGCCAAAATACAGTGCTTTGGAGCAAATATGTATTGGTAAGGGGAAATATTTTAATTTGGAGGGGGGGGGTGATAAATGTGGCGAAGTTACTGTAATTTGGGATCAGAATCTAGCATTTGGGTGGGTGGGGGGGGGGCACACACACTGTCAAACTAATTTTTCTCACGGGCCACACTGTTGTTCCGGTTTCCCTCAGAGGGCCGTTATGACTGTGTAACAAAAATATTGAATCATTTCGTCATATTTACACCATCATTTATGAACAAGTTTTGGGTTCAGAAATCAAGGGTAACACAAAAAAGCTTGTAATATCTCACCTTGATCATTCGTGATATATGTCAATTTGAAATTTTGGTACACATTTTTACAAGAATCATGGAAATTGACACTCTAGATTTGGCTTCGCGGGCCACATAAAATCATGTGGCGGGCCGGATCTGGCCCCCGGGCCTTGAGTGTGACACCAGTGATTGACCATATAATGCAAAATACGGCGGCCACAGTGGATCAGCTGGTAAAGCGTTGGCCTCACAGTTCTGAGGTCCTGGGTTCAATCCCCGACCCACCTGTGTGGAGTTTGCATGTTCTCCCTGTGCCTGCGTGGGTTTCCACCCACATCCCAAAAACATGCAACATTAATTGAACACTCTAAATTGCCCGTAGGTGTAATTGTGAGTCCACCGGGTTTTTCTCGATGTGCCCTGCGATTGGCTGGCAACCAGTTCAGGGTGTACCCCGCCTCCTGCCCATTGACAGCTGGGGTAGGCTCCAGCATTCCCGTGACCCCCGTGAGGATAAGCGGCTAAAAAAATGGATGAGTGGATGGAATAATTGTGGGGAAGTTACTGTATTTTGGGATCAAAATCTAGCATTTTTTTTTTTTTGGGGGGGGGATAAATTTATAAAACAATATACAGCAGCTGGTCAAGCGTTGGCCTCGCAGTTCTGAGGTCCTGGGTTCAATGCCGCAACCGCCTGTGTGGAGTGCGGCTGTTTGTCTCGATGTGCCCTGCGTTTGGCTGGTGACTAGTTCAGGGTGTACCCCGCCTCCTGCCCATTGACAGCTGGGATAGGCTCTCCCCGAGACCCTCGTAAGGATAAGCGGCTGAGAAAATGGATGGATGGAAAGCAAAATATGATACACAGAAGCAGAAAACAAGAGAGTCGAGTTGGCAGAGAAGCACATCGTATATCATCAGTGTATAGTTTTGTTCTTGAAGCTGGCGCCGTCACGTTAGTATATAAATAATTTGACCTTTAGCGCATTAAAATGTTGACCGCACACATGTTGTAAATCCCTTTCGCAAGCCAACAAGACGGGAGTACGCGTCTCCCGAAATAGGCGACAATCAATACGACTTTGGTCCGACGTGAAAAGCAGAATAAAAGCGCCGCAAATCCGGCTCAGTCGGAAGCAGAGTCAACTTTTAAAGGCCACAGATTGCATCTCCAGACAGGTTTAAGCGGCGCTCATCTTCTCTCTGTCAAATGCCAACGAACGGCACAGATTGGCAAGCGAAAACGCCAAAACTCAACATTTAACTGCTCTATTAGAGCGTAAGCTCAAGCTTGGGGACAAAAAAAGCAACTTTTATGAAGCTAATTTATCGTTACTCAAGTCTATGTGTCATATTAGTGCAAACTACATCGACATAAGACAAAAAGTCTATGGTCATGTGACTCGGGAGTCTTAAATGAATAGCATTTAATTGGCACGTGACAAAATCGGAGTTCGATGTGCAGTTTAGGGAGGCCGTAAAAACGCATCCAGTCGTTCGCCTGCGTAATTCTTTCCACACGTTCACCGAGTCTTGCAGGAAACACCGGAGGCGAGGCAACAAAAGAGAATTGAAATGCATGCAGAGACGGTAAAAGTAGGGAATAAAGAGGCTCAAGGGCGATAAAGGGGAATATAAAAGAGCAACAATAAAGTCACGACGTAATGTGAGATGTTGCGCAGTTCTGGCCATAAATTGAGGAGTCTTTATTCTTCGCCGGCCAGAACGGAGGCCGGCGGGCAAACTCTTGTCATTTATGACGCCGCATGCGGTAGACGTTCGCCGGCAAACGTCAGGCGGTCCCGCACTCAAGCAATATTGAGCGAGGGGGAACGACCCGGTCCGTAAGCAGGCTGCGTTCTCGGTTGACGGAGATCCCGATTGCCTTCGGATCATTCGCAAGTTTCGCATTTTTAAGGCACAGATATGAGGGGAAAGTTATGTGTTTGGGTGCAAAATATAATATTTGGGTGTGGAGGCATTTTGAGGCCAAAATATAGCATTTTTTCAAGTAAAAACAAAACATTGACGTCATTGTTTTAAGAGAAAAATATTGTGAATTGAGTGTAAAATATATTTTGAGGGAAAATTATTGCATTTGGGGAAAGATCGAGCACTTCTTGGGATAAACTAGAATTTTCTAGGGTGTGATAAATGTTTTTTTTTTAAAGGCAAAACAGCATTTCTCGGGTACAATACAGTGAGTGGGCGGCACGGTGGGTCAGCGGGAAAGCGGAGGCCTCACAGCTCTGAGGTCCCGGGTTCAAACCCGGACCCGCCTGTGTGGAGTTTTCATGCTCTACCCGTGCCTGCGTGGGTTTTCTGCGGGCACTCCGGTTTCAAGATTTTATTTGGGGGACAATATTTTGGAGTTCTGGGGAGTTAGGGGCAAACCATAAGATTTTTCTGTTCAGTTCTGCGAGTCTGCACTTCATTGGAGTTTCTTACGGTTTTATCATACCCGAGCGGCACGGATTTGACCGCGACCGTTTCGTGCGCTTTTCCCACACACGCACACAAGCAGGAACTCTTTTGATTTGAAAGGTCTGCGTTTATTTTCGTCAAAGACGCCCACAATCTAGGGGGATCAGAAATGAGTGAATAATCCTTCTGCTCCCCCGGCAAGCGTTTGTTTTGTGCTGAAGCTTTTGCTTCAAAATGAAGAAATCAACAACAACAAAAAATCACGGCTCCCCTTCTTGCTTTTCACTCCAGCTAACGTTTGATTTAGGCCGATTAAATCTGCCGCTTGGCAAGGAAATCAATGCATTTAATGATATTGTTAATGAGCTTAAGGTTTGACACAGACGCCAATAAAACAAATCTTGTTAAAGTATAATAACGAGAGATAGCGATTCCCATCAGAAAATGTTCTCTCCGAGTCTTAAGGTACCGCTGCTTTTTATTATTTCCGCAAATTGTGGGCCGGAATTAACAGAGGCCATGTATCAATTACTGAGGTAGGTACCCGTGATCCAAATCAAATCAAACAAATCAAGGCCTCTACCCAAACGGACAGCTCACGTTTCTTTTCAACAGAGGACGCTACTGTCTAGCATTCCCTTTGGAACGCAGAAGCAAGGATCCAAAGGACATCTGTTTTCAAATTTATCCATAAACAAGCATCGTACTACCGTATCTTCCCGACTACACGTCGCAGCGGAGTACAAGTTGCAACACCCATAAAATCCATATATACGTTGCACTGGAGTATAAGTCGAATTTTCAAGGCCCGTCTTAAGTTTGTCAATGACCATTTGGTTGATACAGAGGAGTCACGGGAGAAGGTTTTGTGGTCAGATGAGACCAAAATGGAACTTTTTGGTCATAATTCCACTAACCGTGTTTGGAGGAAGACGAATGATGAGTTCCATCCCAAGAACACCGTCCCTACTGTGAAGCAGGGGGGTGGTAGCATCATGCCGCCATCATGTTTTTCTGCACATGGGACAGGACGACTGCACCGTATTAAGGAGAGGATGACCCCGACCATGTATTGTGAGATTTTGGGGAACAACCTCTTTCCCTCAGTCAGAGCATTGAAGATGGGTCGTGGCTGGGTCTTTCAACACGACAATGACCCGAAGCACACTGCCAGGAAAACCAAGGAGTGGCTCCGTAAGAAGCATATCAAGGTTTTGGCGTGGCCTAGCCAATCTCCAGACCTAAACCCAATAGAGAATCTTTGGAGGGAGCCAACACTCCGCGTTTCTCAGCGACAGCCCAGAAACCTGTCTGATCCAGAAAAGATCTGTGTGGAGGAGTGGGCCAAAATCCCTCCTGCAGTGTGTGCAAACCTGGTGAACAACTACAGGAAACGTTTGACCTCTGTAATTGCAAACAAAGGCTACTGTACCAATTTTTAACACTGGTTTTCTCGGGTGTTCAAATACTTATTTGCTGCTGTATCACACAAATAAATCATTACATAAAAAAAAAAAACTTTTTAGATTATCTCCCTCACAGTGGATATGCACTTACGATGAAAATTTCTGACACCTCCATGATTTCTAAGTGGGAGAACTTGCAACATAGCAGGGTGTACAAATACTCATTTTCTTCACTGTACGTCGCACCCATGGCCAAACTAAGAAAAACCCGCGACTTATAGTGCGGAAAATGCGGGAATAAACAGTTCTCTCAAACAGTCTCCCTACTTGAGTTGCCCTAAAGGGGGTTGGGGGGGGTGAATCCATCTCCAATTTTACACGAACGCAGCAATTCCGCAGACGTCTGTAGCGAGCCACGGCGAGGCAGACAAATTGAAATATTTGAACATATTTTACAGTTGTTTCATTCGTAAACTCTTTTATGAAATGCACACTTCTCTTTTTCTTAACGGGAAAAATTAGTCACTATATCCCACACTGTAACACAGATGTCGTAATAAATCAAATGAAGTCATTACAAGTTATTTATTACACCCCCTCCATTTGTACTCTTCAACCCATAAACTCCGCTAGATTAATTTTCATTTATTTTCAAGGGAATTGAAAGAACGTAAACCTTTCAGGGTTTCGGTTTCAGTTTAGGTCAGCACCGGTCAATTGCTTTTCTGCCTGCCCGCGTATTGTTTACAAACACCACGAGAAGGTCTTTCATAGCACTCGTCTTCAGTAATTAATTTGTCCCCTGAAAAATGTCATTTTTGCAAAAGTTATGGTGACGAATGAAATTGGTCACAAGCAGAGGCAGCAGAAACCTTTTAAAGAGACCCTCAGGGTTTTAAGTCTGTTGTGACTCAGATGGATTTTCTGTCTCTTTCCTGAGTGAAAAGGAGCTTTGAAGGAGGGGGTTGAAGTCTACATATATATAAAAATATGAGAAATAAAATAGCATGGAGTATTCATGTAGTGAAATGTACCTTTGAGCACCGGCGAGGAAGTGCCGGGTCGACGAAGAGCGGCGGTTAGCGACCCGACTAGCATGTTTGGAGTCCGGCGGATCGAGTCCAAGCTTCAGAGCGTATTAAGAGTCAGCAGACGGCCTGGGGGGAAGACTCGCTGACCCGACCTCGACGAGGTCCCGACACACTTCTTCAACCATAAAGTGTGCCGTCAGCACCTGGCCTGTTGGAAATAACGCAAAGCAAATGCGAGGTGAAATATTGCGAGTGGACGGGAGGAAAAAGTTCATTCGCTTTGACGTCCTCGCTACCATTTTTTGCTCAGTTGTGTGCTCAGTCGGTACACAGGATCCGGTTGATCCAGGACTTAACATTTTAGACAAGACCAGAGTCTGAAGTACCTTGTTTGAACAGCCGTGCCAACAAAATCCATTCATCAATTGAAAGAGGGGCGGCTTGGCCAAAATTACATATTTGTTCACTCTGAGAAAGTTCAGGTTCCTGCCGACTGCTAAGACCAGACCAAAACTAGACATGATTACCTCGGCAAAAAGCAAAAATTTACAGATTTGACATCAGATGCCTTTTTCCGTCCAAAACAGACAAACAAACATCGCACGCAAAAACAATGTTTGTTCCGCCGTGGGCCAAACAGCGACGCAACGCCGAGCTATCTTTAACCTCCGACCTCGGCCGTCTGACTCAGCGGCTGCGGCGCTTCTGGATTTTGCGAAATGTCACGCCGGGCAACATCTGTCGCTTGGCAACGCTTTTCACCCGCGCGCGGGAAAAGTGAAGGACGGCGGATGCATAAACAGATGAGAGAGAGAGAGCGCAAAGGGAACAACAATGAGAGATCGGCGACAAAAAGGCGGCCATATGCTACACGACGATAATGGTCAAAAATTCCATGCTGTATGTAATAACAATCAGTGAAACGTGCGTAACAACGGGCTGCTGCTCAGCCTATTTCTACTTCCCAGTTTACCTGACACCGCCCACCCCCCGCCCTCCGTTCTTAAAGGCATACACTCATAATTACAAACGGAACACACACCAGCAACTTTATATCCGCGGGCATGACTGGCGGACCACATCCGTAACTTTATATCTGCGGGCATGACTGACCACACCTGTACATTTTTCAAATGTGAACGACTGATACAACTTCAGTCACGGCGTATTAAGAAGTCACCATCGGGGTCAATATTTGTCACGCCACCATCCATTGTTTTGAAACAACACAAGATCACGGGTCACTGTCGGGCTCACCGGGGGGCATAAACGGTTTCTCTTCTTTGCTTTGATTTCATCACGGTTTTGGCATTTTGACTCATGTCTAATACACCCTGTCAGTAAATGGAAGATAGCCGCTATTTCCCCTATGATAAGAAGGTCAATGCATACCGCAGCTGCTGACTTGGGTTTTCCATCGAACTACCAAAATTCCTGTGATGAGAGGTGATGCAATCAAGCAGCATTTTTCATTTAGACTGTACGCGTTCACATTTGGTGGCAATCGGATGGATTCCAGGAGATGTCCGCTCAGGTACGACACCCTTGTAAATTGGTAGTTCGTTGAGTTTATGTTAAGGAGAAACCGTCATTTTACTCCTTTGTGATCATTTCTGTGTGTTTGGATCAACTGAGTACCTCATAAATTTCCCAAACGGTTTTGAAATCGGACATGCCTTGGTATTCATTGTCACGTGTAGGCTGTATTGTTCATCGTATTGATTTTTCCTCCTTTAACAGCTCAGCAGAGTCCAGCGGCGTCGATCTTGAATTTTGCGGCTCCGCCTGGAAGCCGGACCTCGCGCGACCTTGGGTCGCCGCGCACTTGGAGCCGCGAGGGCGGGGGTGGGGGATCGGCTGTCGGGTCTAAGCGTACCGATGCTAATCCAGCGGCCCTCTGTGTACACTTGTTTTTCCCTTCCAGGCGCCATAATTAATCGGCCTTGATGAGCATGGAGATGCCGGTAATTGGGCGATTAGGGATCCCTTAGACTTCATGTTTTAACATGGAGATGAAACACAGCATTTTAATGCATTTTATTGAAATACTCCAAGTGTGTTCAGCACTTTGCGGAAAAAAAAAAAAAAAACATTTATTTAGCCTGAGGTTTCATTATTGCCACCCCCACCCCCCTTTATATATATCTTTGACTTTCTGGGCCTGTTGTTTTGTAATCAACCGACAAAATCCTTTCAGGTTTTAACTAAGCTGCACCAGATCAGATTTCTCGGGTCGAACAACGAGTCAAACCAGTCACAGAGCACATGACAAGATGAAGCAGTATATCTATATAAATATTATTATTATTATTTATCGTTCCATCCCATGATCCCATTTGTAACAGCAAAAGGTTCGTAAACTAAGGCCCAGTTTCCAAATGAAATGAATGTAAATCCAACCAATCCGTTCGAGTCTCAAAACTAAGTTATATTTACCTTTTTTTAACACTATGAGAAAGAAAGAATAAATTATTGCTCATTAACAAAGCAGTGGGACAGGGAGGAAAGGATTACAGCTCCACATTGCAGAACTCTTCTTCCACAATTACACAGGAATTTAATGTTGGTGTTGTTTTTTTTATTTGTCTTTTGTCTTCTAATCCATTCGTTGATTTTGGAACAACAACCTGGTCCAGGGAAACTTGTGTTTTTCAACTTTTCTCTTCAGAGAAACATTCAGAAAGTGGGATGTCACATTGTTATTTAAAAAATGTATTGCGATAGCGTCACGCATGGTATCACCAGCGAGCGGTCGGTTGGTTGCTTTGATTTTTTTAAAGATAGTGAGTCCAGGTATTTACTAACAGAGATTCTCTTGTTTTTATTGCCAAAAACAATTATCTCAGTTTTGTTGATATTTTGTTTCAGAAAATTTTGGCTCATCGAGTTATTATTCCGCATTAGAGAGTGACACAAAAACTGTACTCATCTGGAGACACTGCTAAATAGGACTGTGTCATCTGGATAGCTATTAAAGTCAAAGTTCTGAAGAATTTGACCCAAGGGTAGCATATACAGGCTGAACAGGAGCGGTCCAAGAACTGACCCCTTGACGGACCTCATAGGTCATTGCCATTCGCTGAGACCGAGCACCTCCAATGGTCACAAAGTAGCTCCTTTCCTCTAGGTAGGACCTAAACCGTTCCAATGAGTCCTATCCACCTTTTCAACCTGTTCAGCAGTATATTATGGTTTACCATATCATTGAGATAGAGCAAGACCACAATTGACACATTTCCCAAGTCAGTATTCAACCGTATATCATATAGAACTTTGACAATGGTAGATTCTGTAACTGAATGTCTCTTGTTCTTTGTTCTCGTTAGTGTGTTTGTCCTTTGTTCTGATTGTCGTTCCAGGTCGGCACCAATTACTATGTTATTACACATTTGGCCAATAAAGCTGATTCTGATTCTGTACTGTGATGAGTTTGGAAACCTGATTGAAATGTCTCAAAAACTCAACTTTAATTCAACAAATTGCTGAGTTGATTAAAAAATAACTCGAAAATCTTTGGTATGAAAGGGAAATTCAAGATGTGTTTCTAGCTTGCTAATATGGAAGAGTCAAGCGCTCTTTTTTGTTTTGTTTTTTTTAAGAAGAGACGTCGCGGCACAGTGGCTCAGCTGGTAACGTGTTGGCCTCAGAGTTCTGATGACCTGGGTTCGATCCCGGCCCCCCCTGCGTGGAGTTTGCATGTTCTCCCCGTGCCTGCGTGGCTTTTCTCCGGCCACTCCGGTTTCCTCCCACATCCCAAAAACACGCAACATTAATTGGACACTCTAAATTGCCCATAAGTGTGATTGTGAGTGCGAATGGTTGTTCGTCTGTATGTGCCCTGAGATTGGCTGGCAACCAGTTCAGGGCTTCCTGCCCGTTGACAGCTTGGATAGGCTCCAGCACTCAATGCGACCCTCGTGAGGATAAGCGGCAAAGAAAATGGATGGATGGATGGATGGATGGAATGAAAGACTTAAATGCAGCTACTATAAGAGCTTTAGGAAACTCGCCAGACTGAAGTTAGCTAGCACTGATTTCACAATAGTTTTGAAAACGTCAGACGGTATTGAGGAGAGACATTTTATTGATGGTTTCAGATGCGGAACCGTTTTTGAACAGTATCTCGGTCTTGGCACAGTACAGAAAACTGTTGTTGTTTATGAACCCTCATTGATGAGCACTTTTTGTCTTCTTCCAATTCGTCACGTACCCGATGACGACTTTTCCCTGTGCAAAATTCAGAGCAGCCAACTGGGGGGAGGAAGTGAGGGTGGGGCAAGGAAGCGAGGCGAGGAGGAGGTGTGAGGTGCAACGCCAGCACGGCAATTAATGAATCCCCCCCCCCCCCCACGTGAACCTGCAGAGGACGGACAGATGGCGCAAGTCACTGCGCGTCATGCGCTTATGCCATAGCCTCCGCATATAGGTTCCGACCCGCCGCCAGTGGGTTCCCGTTGAGATTTAGCATGCTGAGATGAGCGATTAATCAGCGCAAGCTGGACTACGCGCGTAAGCAATTCACTTCCTGGTGAGCGCTGCGAAAACCTGCTGACAAAGCAAATGTGCGGCTATGACATCATTCATTTTGCCGCTCGTTTGAGTCGAGGAACGTCTTAACACACATTTTAGAGAAGGCAGCGCCTCTGTAGGATTCCTCGCTATCGCCGTCCATTGATTTTCTATACCGCTTATCCTCACGAGGGTCATGCTGAGCTGAAACCTGCCCCAACTGATCTTTGGGTGAGAAACCAAGGCACCCCTGGACGAGTTGTTAAATCTAATCGCAGGGCACATGCTGACAGACAAGAAGTCATACGTGAAGACAAGTTACAATCTTTAATGAACATAACGTTGTCGGAATATTCGAGAGTTCGAGGCAGAGTAGTGGGAGAAAAACAACGAAAGTACGAGAACTCCGAACTCCACACAGGAAGGCCAGAGCACAGATTCGAAGCCTGAACATCAGAACGAAATTAAGTGTAAAATATGCATACATTCACATTTTTTTTTCTTTCGTCCATCCATTATCCAAGCCGCTTATCCTCACAAGGGTCCCGGGAGATCCGGAGCCTATCCCAGCTAGCTTCGGGCGAAAGGCGGACTACACCCTGAACTGGTCGCCAGTCAGTTGCAGGACAGATATCGACACCATCACCGAGCAGGAATCGATCCCATGCTGCCCACGTGTGTACCAAAACACCATCAGTGACCCCACATATTTTCTTTCAGATAAATATTTCAACAGAATATTACATAGTTCATAGATAGGAACAGATATGAACGAAAGAAACGCCTTGCAAGTGACTGAGAGTGCCTGCATTGCTCGACTGTATTCTTTATTCACTCCGTGAACTGCAACATAATTTCTCACGATTGGAAAAGAGACTACACCAATACATAATTTCATATACACCATACATATGGATACCGTGTTCAAGTGTCCCTCAACTTCTCCGAATTCCATCCATCCACCCATCCATCCATCCATCCACTTTCTGAACCGCTTATTCTCACGAGGGTCGCGGGGAGTGCTGGAGCCTATGCAGGCTGTCAACAAGCAAGAGGCGGGGTACACCCTGAACTGGTCGCCAGCCAATCGCAGGGCACATCTAGACAAACAGCCGCACTCACAATCACACCTACGGGCAATTTAGAGTGTCCAGTTAATAGTGGACGTTTTTTACATGTGGGAGGAAACCGGAGTGCCCGGAGAAAACCCACCCAGGCACGGGGAGAACATGCAAACACCACACAGGCGGGTCCGGGATTGAACCCGGGACCCCAGAACTGTGAGGCCAACGCTTTCTACTGGCGCTGGAATACTATTCAATGGCTGTCATTTTGATGTACAATAAGTACCTTCTTTAAGATATTTATAAGTGGTGTTTGGTAGAGACCTGATAAGATCATTTAAGACCATCAGAGATCCTTACTTTTCCAAATCATAGCCTTATCCATGATACAGTCCACATTTCTGGTATACTTTTATACCCGTAATATCTCTTATTCAATAAAATGACAAGTAGAGCAAAGATAGACTGCAGCCACCTAAGAATAAAACAAATACAAAACTCAACTAGCTTCAATTTTAAATAAGAGAATATGTATTGTGTTTAACTCGCACCTTTTGGCCTTCACATTTGCAACGACGTGAAATCCAGGTTGGATTACACGTTCGCCGTGTTAATGAGGTGAGCAGTAACTCCACCTCTGTGTTTGCAAAAATATCCGTATTGAGTTTCGTTATGATATGCGGAAGAGCAGTGAAGTATCCCCGCCAAAACCTGGAACATTTAGTGTCATGACGTGTTATATATACACATTTATGGCTTCCACTTGAGAATGGTACCGTACAAAATAAAATTCAAAGTAGGGGCGTAAAGGCGTAATTGTCAATTTCATGGATGCCATTAAAAGACGAGTCATTCGACATGTAGCATGGATGAAATATAAAAAAAAAATGAAATATTGCCAGTTTTGATTAAGGATTTTGAATTGTAGGTAGAAAAAAAAACTTTTAAATGTCAAAGGTCTGTCCAAACTTCAAGCCATTTTTTTGGTCTAAAATAAAATGTTGCAAAACAATGTTAAAAAAGATAAAAGACATTAAAAAAAAAAAATCCGAATGTGGTTTGCAACTTTTTACGTGTTGTATTTGGCATTTTTCATTCTCGCTAGTTGAAGCCAAGCTCCATTTTGGTGAACTTTTTACTTAGAAAAAAATAAACACCTCCCTCAAATAAATAAATAAAAATTGGGGTCGTGTGTGTGTGCATGTAAAATTGTTTTCCTTTAAATACATAATTTTCTTGGTTTTGTTTAGTCTAATGAAAAAATAATAAAATAGAAATAAATAAAGATCACCCGAACAACTTGTATGCGGAGTCACTGCATGTCATTAGCAAAAATAAATGCAATATATATATATATATATATATATATATATATATATATATATTCTTCTGCTAATAAACATCTGTATTTCTTAGAAGTCAGCATTTGGCTTAAAAAAAATTTGAATGTGGTTTGCAACTTTTTACGTGTTATATTTGTAAATTTTATTCTCGCTAGTTGAAGCAGAGCTTCATTTTGGTGCACTTATTATTTAGAAACAAATAAACACCTCCCTCAAATAAATAAAAATTGGGGTCATAAGTGTGTGTGTGCGTGTAAAATTGTTTCCCTTTAAATACACAATTTTCTTGGTTTTATGTTTAAACAAAAAATAATCAAAGAAAAATAGATAAAGATCGCCCGAACAACTTGTATGCTGAGTCACTGCATGTCATTAGAAAAAATAAATAAAAAAAATATATATATTCTTCTACTAGCAAACATCTGTATTTCTTTGAAGTCAGCAATGGGCTTAAAAAAAAAATTTGAATTTGGTTTGCAACTTTTTACGTGTCGTATTTGTACATCTTATTCTCTCTAGTTGAAGCCAAGCTCCACTTTGGTGCACTTATTACCTAGAAAAAAAAATAAACACATTGCTAAGATATATAAAAATTGAGGTAAGTGTGTGTGCGCGTGTGTAAAATTGTTTCCTTTAAGTACATAATTTTCTTGGTTTTATGTTTAGTTTAATCAAAAAATAATAAAATAGAAATAAATAAAGATCGCCCGAACAACTTATATGCTGAGTCATTAGCAAAAATAAATTTTTAAAAAATATATTCTTCTGCTAACAAACATCTGTATTTCTTTGAAGTCAGCAATTGGCTTAAAAAAAAAAAAATTGAATGCGGTTTCCAACTTTTTACGTGTTGTATTTGTAAATTTTATTCTCTCTAGTTGAAGCCATGCTCCATTTTGGTGCACTTATTAGTTGGAAAAAAGTAAACACCTCGCTAAAATAAATAAAAATTGGGGTCGTAAGTGCGTGTAAAATTGTTTCCCTTTAAATACAGGATTTTCTTGGTTTCATGTTTAGATTAATGAAAAAATAATAAAATGGAAATAAATAAAGATCGCCTGAACAACTTCTATGCTGAGTCATTAGCAAAAATAAATGAAAATAATATATATATTCTTCTGCAAACAAACATCTGTATTTCTTTGAAGTCAGCATTTGGCTGCACGGGCCTGAAAACGTCCCAAAGGTTTTTGTCAGTCAGGCGACTGCCACGGCCCGTTTAGAGCGCACAACTTGACAGGAGAGCGCAGAAATGACATATGGTGTAACATGACAGAAGCCGTCATCAGAAAGCACTTTTAAAGGAATTGGCCTGGCGGCGAGCGACAGCGACCGATGTCGAGCACGCCGACTCGTTGCGGACTCCATCAAAGCAGAGGCGGACCTTTCTTGACTGCGGCGGGAGACTGCGACACTTTAAATAAAGTCAAGTCGATTAAGAGATGCCTTAAATGCCCGGCGGTGTGCAGGCTGACCAGAAGGTTATGAGCTTCACTAGACCTTGATGTATTTTTTTTCTTTTTTCCTGAACCACAGAACTGCATTCCTCAAACAGAATATGATGAAAGGAGTTGAAGTTTTCTCAGAATTTATTGGCCCGTACAGCTTTTCGCAAGTGTCCCTGATCATCGGTAGCAAAGAAAAATCTCCAATGTGGAGGGCATAAAAGGGGACTTTAAAAGGAGAAGATTTGCAATGTTTTATATCAGTGATTGGCTGGCGTCTAGTTAAGGGTGTTAGCAGATAACCATTCTGCTCTATGTTCTTAATCAGTAGAGTTGTGACAGCACCTATTGAAAAACAATTCTGGTTCTTGCATTAACCAATGAATTTCATTCCTGAAACCTGAATAAATAATGCGAGACTGGTGGTAATCGCCCAATATCGTGGTTAAGATTTCTCACACAGCTAATCGCTCCCAGATGGAAGACTTACACAAAGATCAGAATTTGCTAAAACAGGGGAGTCCTCGGTCTACAACTGAGATCTGTTCCTACAGTAGTGACTTAAAAGTCAGATTCCACCATTAAAGTCTGAATAAACATCAAAATACTTTGTATAAAAACACAAATATATTGACATAAACAAGATGAGGCACTTAGCATTACTGCTGAGAGGTGGATGGAGAAGAAGAAGGGGAGGCCGCGCTTAGCTGTTGCGAAGGAACCTGGTCCTCAATCCTCTCCATCTCGACAAGTATCAAAGAACCTTGTTTTGTTATCATTGTATCCGACATAGGAACGGAACTCTTCACATGCGGTAAAATACGGGCGTTGTCTTTCATAATTGTCACCACGGTTGACCAGATGAAGTGGCGGTAGCGTTAGCCTGGCGGCACTAGCGTTAAACTCACAGTGTGCCGTCTTTGTAAATACCTCGTGTTTCAATGTGGGCACTTGGGGCTTTTACACGGCTGCGGCGTATGTATGTGCCAAATGGTATTTCCTTTACAAATCTACTCGGTGAGGCTTATAACTTACGAATTACGGTAATTGTCACCCTGGTCGACCGAGTGAAGCCTTGGTGGTGTTCGTGTCTTTCCTTTCTCCAATCTTTTTATGATTATGAGCTTCGTTTGCGTGCTGATGGATTTTCTTTTGGCTGCAGAAGCATTTCTAAAAGAGACAGCTTTCTTTCTTGGCGCGATCATGTCTAAAAAGGAGGGAAAAAAATGCAAAGATACTCCCGGTGTACAAACATTAGCCAGACAAAATGGCGGATGGGGGACAGGTGTTGTAAAGCTGAAACCTTGTAGGTCGAGACCGTCTTAACCTGAGGACTCCTTGTAAGCTCTTTTGTTGAGAGTTACATTAGCATGAGTCCATTTTTGTCCTATTAACTTTAGAATTTATGGCTGCAGATCAACACTAGGGAAGACACATTTAGAGCACAAAGGAAAACTAGCAAGCGTCACATTTTTATTTTTTTGCCATTCGAAAGGCAATGTCCTCGAGGTAAAAGGGACATAGATGGACCATATGAAGGTCATCATGTGGCCTACTAATAGGTAGAGGACTCCCCATGGTGCCGCTGGATAAGTGCCTTGTTCTAGAACAGCGATTTCCTACAATGAAGCAATTTAGAATTACAGCGGTGGCCCGGCGGGGAGAAGAGAACCACGTAGGTGGCAATTTCGACCCAAAATGTACGGTGAGGATTAAAGCAGAATTGACCTTTATTGCGGCATGATTGGTGCCAACGCCGTCACTAATGTCTTGAGAACAAAAGACGGAAACTTTGTTCGTTTTGCACCTTAGTGACCTCTAATTTTCTCTTCATTGATTGAAATGAACGCAAGGCCAAAGGGTCTCCAAACCTCAAAGGCAAAGGAATCGCCCACCAATGGACGACTAAAACCAAAATTATTTGTCAGGGAAAGGATGTTGCTGTTGGACTCAGCAAATTATACTCCAATGAATACAAAGACGGAGTATTTCTGGACCTTTTTGGAGTCCCGAATACAAATCCACGGTTTAGCCTCTAAGGTCTAAAATGTCACATTTTCTTCTACCTTCAACTCGAGACCCTGCAAACAAAAAATTATCAAGTTCACTTGTATTCCTCGGTGCAATATTCACTATATTTGTTAGAGGAGAAAGATTTCTGGCTCACAGAAGCACAACAAATGTGCACCTGAATTTACAGATTCGTCACAAATCGCTTACCCGGTGCAGAAAATATAAATAACTTGATAAACAAACTTTCACCTGATAAAAACAAGCTTCACCTCGTTTCTGAAGCAAAAATTAAGCTCAGCGCTGCTGTTCGTCCACTATTTGTGGAACGTTACGTGACCGAAACCGCAAAAAAAGGTTAGCGGACATCCTGCAGTTAAGATATTTGTCAGGTTTCTACATTTTAGTCGTTGTGTTTTAAATGATCAAACCCGCTTAAAAGTCAAGTGTCATCCCTATCAATATTCTAAAATTCATATTGTAATGAAAAATGTATTTTACTTTATTCACTTCAATGTCTATACGAAAAAATAAAAATGAGCGGAGAGCGTGTCATCCACGCGCAAAGTTGCGGAAGTCTCCTTTGACATTCAAGTGGTCGTCATATTGGCTGCATCTTCTGTCCGTGAGGTCACACTGGGACATTCGCCATTGAAAACACGCTGTGCCAACGACTACGGGAGACGAACACACCCCTCCTGAAACGGAAACGCTTTTCGAAGAAGAGAACATCTCACAACCGAGTGAAGTGACCAGGGAAATATTACCCTATCACTTCAAGCCATATTTTGATGATATGCGGATCAAGGCCAATCCGCATGCGGCCAAACCACCTCCCACCCGATCCACCTCCGCGGCGGCAATGAACAACAGCGGCCGCGAGCGACAACGCGGCCAAACCGTCTCCCCGTCTGATCCGCCTCCACGTGGCGGTGATATAAACAACGCCACCCGTGATCGACGACAACGGCGCGCCCAAACCGCCTCTACGTGCAATCCACCTCTCCGCGGCGGTGATAAAACAATGCCACCTGCGACCGACGACCCCGCCGCAGCTAAACCGGCACCCCGTGCAATCCACCTCTGCACGGCGGTGATAAAAACAATGCCGCCTGCAAGCGACGACGTCGCCGCGGCCAAACCGCCTCCTTGTCCGATCCACCTCAGCGTCCTACTCACAGACACATTTAGCACCCCTGACTTACAGATTGCACCCCTCCCAACTATTATATTTTTTAGTCGCTCTATACATACCTACCTGTCGAAGTTCTTGTCCTTTGCACCCCTGCAATCCAATTTTCACGACGAACCGGGTCTTTTGGAAAGGTATGAAGAGCAAATCCGTCCTCCCGAGTGTTCCAGCAATATCCAGCAATACAACGAGCTGGCATTTTGGCTAACACGAAGGAATAATGCGCTACCTTCCAGCAGCTAAAACTAATAGAAACAAACGAGTCCGCTTGAGTGCGCTACTGCCCTGTATGTCACTTCTTGCTTCTTCTGGAAAACAAATCCCTCGAGAGGATTTTCATGGCGGGAGTTACAAAAAGCCATATACGTCAAAATCATGTTTTGCGGTGAAAAAAAACGGATGGGTCCATACCGGCTGGCGTTTTTTCATTAATAACATACTAAAAATCATGCATTTCATGACAGTGCACCTTTAAGCCTCCAACAATGAAATTTTCAAAACGACTCACTGTGGAGATGAGCCCGGTGAACAGAAACAGATTCTCGGATCTTTGCAGCTAAGTACGAATAGTGAGTAAAGCAATGTCTGGAGACATAAGTGAGGACTGATCTGCTGCGGCAAGGCAGCAGCTTGTGTTTTGGCGGGAGCGGAGGAGGGGAAGCGTCGCGGAGAAGAGTTCCCGACCTTGATGAATGAGCCTCGCCGGAGCTTGCCGCACAAAACATTTTTCCCCCGCTCAGCTGTGGTGACAAAGTGATTAATATTTGCATGGAATTAGTCCAATTCATCACAGCCCACGTGCGAGACCGACGTCACGCGCGAACGCCGCAAGTCCAAGAGCGAATATTTGGCGAGACTTCAAGCCAAAACATACAAATACTGGAAATGTACACGAACGCGGCAATGTTCTGCCAAGATTTGGACTTAAGAATATGAGGAAAGTGGCGTATGTATTTGCTCAATGCTGCCAGCTAACACTTTCCCGTGCCTCCTTGAAAAATGACTCCCAATTTGAAGAGCGGTTATGGAGAGCAGGGTGGGGGTGGGGGAGCTCCTGCTCACGTATTGTAGATATTGCTTCGCTTCTGCATTATGAGCAAATCTCACTGATGAATTGTTCTACATTTCAGAAAGGATGCGCACTATATGAGAACAAATGGCTTAAATGAGCTGTTCAACTGCAGAAGCCAGATATTTATCACGCATAAAACGGTCTGATTGTCAAATCTGGCTTCTTTGTTTTTTTTTTTTTTGTTGCTTCCACTGCATGACGGTGCCTCATCACGGTAATCAAAACGGCTTTCTGCTGCTCCAGGTACGGTCGGTGCGCTTCCTTCATACGCTGCCTGTATTTGCAAGTTAGTAATCGACAAGCACCCAATACTTTTCCACTCCATTGCCACTCAGAAGATCGAGCAAAATGAAATACATTTTGCAGCTGATGTCGACCAGAGTTTCCCGGTCAACCTGGGGCCCTGAGATTTCCATCCATCCATCCATCCATCCATCCATCCATCCACTATCTACCGCTTTTCCATGTCGGGTCACGGGGGAACGCATGGGCATGCAATTTAATAATATTCACAGAAATCATCCTCTGCAATGACAAATATTACAGCAGATTATAGAGTCACAGTAAATGAAACTCTTTCTTGGTGGGCATGACTACCAACACACTGCCAACCGGCGGCCATGTGGCGCACAGCAGAAGAGCTGCAATGAATTAATCATGATGCAGTTTACGTCTTTTCATTGTATTTATTCGATATTCCCATGTTTTTGTAACGTACAATACAACAGGGCTGGGTTTTTTTTGTTTGTTTTAAAAGCACAAAAATCACTTTTTGGGAGTAGAAAAATGGATTGATGGAATTTCCACGGATTTCAATGAGGAAAGATGATTTGAGTTATGACCGTGGCTATGGAGTGAAAACTTTTTGCGGGGTGTCATATGGTCATTGTCCTACTTTACTAAAAAAAAAAAAAAAAAAAAAACAAAAGCTTCCCTCTTTCCTCACGACATGAAAATCCTCTGCATTTTGGATGCAGCGTAGGTGTTCCATACATAAAATCCTGCAGCGGTAGGGCGAGCGGGCAACATGTATTCCGTCCTTGAAGGGAGAGTATTTCTTTCTCGCAAACAAAAATAAGGATTTCTGAATTCCCATCAGGTGGCCGATTCTTTCGCCACAAAATGGATTATCTGTCAAGAGCTGGTTTGTCGGCCTGCCGGATGCTGCGGAGGAGATAGCATTTGTCTTTGTCTCGCCGGAACACCTTGCTAGCAAGCGCTTCTCCTCTTTGTGCGAAAGCCGGCAAAGAAATTCCATATTCGAAGCGGTCATTAGCCCGTATTTTGCCTGAGAATTCCCACAGTTTGGATACGCCGCCGCAGATGAATGGGAAAGCCGCTTAGGGGAGACGCGGAGTAGGATCTGAAAGCTGCTCTGTGCTCATTTTCGGAACAACGGAGGAGATTCCAAGCGCTCCGGCGTCTTCCGTTTCTGGCGTCGGTCGGGCCGCTTCGGTGCGGCGGGAGCGCCGAGCCAGGTGGTCGTCGCTTGGCAGCAGAAGCGCTTTCTGGAGTTTAGAACCCTCTTTGGACGACGCTAACAAAAGGTCGTGATGAGATGAAATATCATGTATTACCCGCCAAGGTAATCACAACGTTGCAGTTATTACCATGGATCTCGACGTGCAGAATCACGAGTGCCCAATTACGTCTCTATTGACCGGTGTTATGGTTTTTTTATTCGGAGCACAAGCTAAGAATCCAAACGACTTGGGCTTCTCATGCCTGATCTCTGACTGCAACTAACAACATAGAAATTCATAGTTATTGGAGTTTAACATTCAGTTAGTATTTATTTTCAGATTTTTTTTTACTCATACCCTTTAAAGTTGAAGACAGATATCGGTACGTTGTATTCCTTTCATTGTCAAAATGGGTGGATTACCACCGCGGATTATAACACCATTTGAATAATATTCCAGCCACCAGAAGCTTCCACCAGAGGTAATTTCGCAGCTCAGATAGATAGTTAAATATCTCCCTGTTTTTTTTTTTTTGTTTTTTTTTTTTTGGACTAATCAATTACAGTGAATACTCGGTTCTCGAACGTCCCTGTTCTTGAATAAATCGGTTTTTGAACGAAAATTTCAATTTTTTTGTCTTGGTTCGTTTTTCAAACAAATATCCAGTACTCAAACGCTTCAGGGAAAAAAACAGAAATAACATAACGTGTGCGGCCCGGCCAGCTAACCCACGACGCGCTTTGTTCTTGTGTATAACGCTGCCTCTGTACGCAGACGTGTCCCGGTTGCTACGTTTACAGACTGATTTTTTCTTCCTAATGAGAACTGTTAACCCCCAATTATGGCTCCAAAGAAGTGACACTAGATAAGTTCTTTGGGAAAAGAAAATAACTTCCAGGGGGGGGGGAGTCACCCCCACCGAAGAGATTTGATACAGTAGTTGATAGTTTTGCATTGCTTTTTCTTGTGAACTTTAATAATGCTCTGTTGCATTAGGATTTTGTTTCATTAACTCAAGTTACAAGTTCATGTTGTTGTATGTTACTTTTTGTAAAAATAAAAAAAAAAATATTTGCTTTTTTCCCCGTTATTATTGCTTGCTTAAAGTTATTCTCCACTTTTGTAAATTAACAAAAGTTTACAAAGCTGGGGGCCGAGTCGCAACAGATGCGGCAATGCACTCCCAGCCTAGCCTACTCGACTATTAAAGCATACATTTTAAGCAATAAATTAATACATTTCTCAAGTTACTTCATTATATAAAGTATTTAAAAGTATTTAAACTGTACATATATTTCTACTATGCAGTTTATTATCAGAAAAAGCTAAAAAAATGCTTTAAAAAGCCTATTTTTTTGGCCTTGGAACACATTAGTTCTTTTTCCATGAAATGTAATAGGAAACATTGATTCGGACTTCGAACAAATCACTCGTCGACCCACCTTCTGGATCAGATTGCAGTCGAGAACCAAGGTTGTACTGTATGTCATTTTTTTCAGTTATTTAGCTTGCTCACTATCCTCATGTAAAGGCTGTACTAGACTAGACTCGTTCATTCAAGTCACATTCAGAGGTCTCCTTGAGCTCACCAAAAGTCAAAACGAGGACAACTGACAACAATATGGAACATACGTGGCAGGTGGCTACTTGCTAATGTAGTATAAAATACAAGAGGGAAGGAGTTGCAATAATGCATGGTCGCAAACTTGGGAGTTGCGTTACAGTGAATGTTGTAAGAGTTTTGTCAAAATAGACAATCTGGGGCCTCGAAGGTGTTCGTGATTTGCGATTGGATGAGTGAGTCAGGGGGGAAGGACGATTATCCACTTACATTACAGTTTATATCCATTGTCTGCATGAAGAAGGACGACATTTGAGAGAGACCAATTGAGCATTTTCTTTAGCGACTTAAACGCTTCATTTTTACAACACAGAGCTTATTGATCGACCACTTCAGCATATTGTCTCCTGTCTTGATGTCATTGATCGGCTCCAAGAAAGACATTTACTCCACATTTACTCCTATATGTGAATCCAAATGTTTATTTTCATTTAGCGGTATCTATATCATTTTTTTTTTTGTGTGTGTGTCTTTTGATGTAGAACTATAAATATATGACAACTAATAAAAATGTCGAGGCATGAGAGAAACAAGACGGCTGAAACAAGATGACGTATAATGCGCAGATTAGATTACAAGACAAATTACACAATGTCACACTACTGGAATAAAGTTAAAAAAAAAAAAAAAAAACTTTGCCAAAAATCTCATTTTTTTGGCATTTCTATTTTGAGTTGTTACTACCTGAAATAAAATTATGTTCAAAGGATTTTTTGTAGCGATTTTGTGGCGCATCCAGGAGGCCACGGCACCCTTAGCATTTTCCATTATTGTCCATTATTGGCTCTAAAATTAAAGAAAATTGTAAATTCCTGAGTTTCACGACAGGAAACGACAACCGTGGTTATTTCGTTTTGTTACACACTAAACTAATAAAACTCATAATTACTTACTTTCACTAACCAAGTGCAGAGGTTGACTTTGGGACCTACAAAAATTGGACCCAAGGATTATTTTGTTTTACCAAACCAAGAACCAAGTTTGACTTTGGACTCTCTCGTCACCTTGTTTCAATCCACTAAATCCAAGGTTTTTGATTGATTACCAACAGTCACTGATTCAATGTAGCTAACTTGTTTTTTTTACATGCCAGTCAACTATTGAAATGAAAAGCTCTTATTTCAAGCTACAATGACGGCGCTTGACAGTCGCGATCTTACGAAAGCAACGCGGGTGGAAGCTGTCTCAAGTATCCTGTGCTGTTTCAATGGCCGTAATAAAGGGTTATTACTAAATTGTGTACCATTAATTAGCGTCACGTCAAGTAAATCAGGGCGAGATTGTAAATAACGGGGAACAATACGAGATAGCAGTCGCTGATGTCAGCCTGAACACCAATTTTAATGCCGGGAAATGTTTTCTCCTCTTAAGGCCACAATCAGTCAAGAATGCGCCAGCGGACACGGCGAGCGGTCCCAACAGGACGAGCGGGGTGGGGGCGGGCGTGGGAGGGGGTTGATTTTCTCCATTTGCTCACTTTGTCATCAGAGCCGACAAAACCGATAAGGATAAATCCTGAAACACGATATGGAAAATGGCTCCTGCAGTCAATCAGGCGTGACCTTTTTGAGGATTGGAAGCATAAATAATAATAAACAACAAAATGGAATGTGCCGTTGGAAATCAGTAAATGTGACATTCTGTGATACATTCATTGGACACATGGTGGGCGTCTTGACACAGCAAGACTAAGAACTTCAACTGAAAAAATAAGAGATGATGAAGATGTTGAAGAATCGACGCGATACCACCAGCCACATGCAATCCGGTCTACCGAATACAGTACACGTCCCCAATGTTATGTTTGTGACTGGTATTTCTGCTGGACTCTTAAGGTTGAGACCAAATATCAATATGACAATAGAGCTCGTGCACCTACATCATGAAATCACGTGACTTTTGTTTACGTCGCCATGTTGCTGGTCCAACAAAGGATTGTTCAATGCTAAGTCGGTTGGAGACGACACGAAAATATGTCTTGTAGCACGACGCCCAGAGTCTTGTCCGATACCGTCAGACATTTAGAAAGTTACAATAAATTAAGGTACGTGGAAAAATTAGATCAACTCGGCAGAGAGGATCCATACATAATGCTAAAGTCGATGTTTAAGAAATTGGACCGTTAACCCGCTTCCGCTTGTCTTGGACAACTGGATCTACACTTGGATGGTGAGTGAGTCGTCGAGATTTACATGGAAAAGTTTGAAAGCGTATAAAAGTCTTGATGCATACAAATACTTTGTCACTGGATCTGTTCTCAATCAGGAATAAATCCCACATAGTGACGGGTTGACGGCTCATGAACACGGAAGCGTATTGGGCTACACGTTAACATTTGGCGGAATCCATCGATCTTTCCCGCTAGTATTCAATACAAATACCAATATTTTAATAAATGACCCCTGGTTTTACACAAACTCACATTCATTAACTATGATTGAAAAAAAAAAATGAAGACAGACTCGTCTCCATGGACGTACATGGAAGAGACTGCGGCCACAGTTCACCGCCGTAAATTTCTGCGACATAGTTTTTTTTAATACGCATTGTTCTCAAATGAGCCAACTTGGCATTATAAACAATTCTTGGTAATTTGAGATTGAGAAGAATAATTCCCACCTGAAATGAAGTGATCACTACTACACAGGCCTATGTGTATTTTGGTTGGGTGCCATCCATCATGTCTAATTGCCAAAAAACAACGATATTTTCTGTTTTTTTTTTATCTGGTATTCCATAAAATCATCTCTTTGAATATCTATCTTGTCTGTTGTGACAACCAACAGCACAACAGGTCTCGAGCAATTTGAAAACTCTGCTCTGGTTCAACAACTCCCGCAGCAGCTCGTTTTTGCCGGCAATATGGCGCCGGGCAAACTGTGACGTCACTTGCACGAGCTCTACACTGCAACTATCGCTCACGGGGGAATATCAATATGTTGAAACGAGATTATAAACCGGAAAAAGAACCTCATGGTTTGAATGGATTTTTATTAAGTGACCAAATTCTGTTCTTTGTTAGACAAAATAGCAAAACACTTTGGCTACATTCATGTTATGGCAACGAATTATTATGATCAGTACAACATTGGCACCAAATCAGTTCTAATTCAGAGATTCTCCAGTGGAGGACATTTGGTCGAATACCCGTCTCGAGTGCGAACACATCTACGGACCTTGTGTGTTTTGCTTGAGCGCGTTTGTAACCATTAAGAGGATATATTTGTCCAATATAAGGGTGAAATGCTGTGAGGCGACGCAAGTGTATCGCTGTTTATTACTAGATGATTGGAGTGACAATGGCGCCTTAATGGAAACAACCAAGTAAATAGTCCTGCTATCTTGTTATGAACACTCGTGAAGCATTTGTGTGCATCCTCAAAGGCAAGAATACCCCCACCCCAACCCAACCCAACCCAACCCCCACCCCTTCCGGCCCCCAGGCCGTGAAGGTGCCAGCTAGAAATGGCTGTTTATCGGGACGGTAGAGAGCCGGCTTCACGCTGAGGACCGCATTACAGACTGTCACAAGTTCCCGAGTCGGGTTCTCTTTCGCCCCGGGGCTCCGCCGGCGGAGGGAGTTCCACCTGCAATGTCAGGTTGATTACACAGCGGGGAGGAGCGCAGCTTATTGATCACATTTGCTACTGTCGACTGGCTGAGTCTTCCAAGGCTTTCCTAGTCAAAACTCTGCGAGTATGAAGTGTTTCAGCTCAATCGACTGCAGCAGCACAACAGGCTTACGGTTTTTCCCTTCAGAAGCTCAGAGGCATGGGCGACATTAGCACGAGGGAACCAGATGTGCAACTTAAGACGTTTTTTTACACTCTTTACTCGTCAGTCTGTTTGTCTTTAATCAATATTCAGTTTTAAAGTGTATGTCAAGACCCCGATGCAACTTTTTGCTAATATTAGACCTTTTTTATGTTGAATCCGAATGTTAAATCCGTTATGAAGGAAACATTTTTATTTTTCGATTATCTGCAACAAACGATCGCACATTGCTGTATCCGCCGGAAAAGGTCGGAAACGTCGCAGAAAAAGCCGATCAGGGGCGTGACGTAGACCGTTGTGACAAAAACATGGATCCGGTAGGAATACACCGGGAGAAAGGCGATGAATTTTCCGATAATTCGAGCGATGAACATTATTCTGAAGGGCCCACAAAGACGGTGAATACGAGCTTTATGAAGGCGTTAAAGGTTATCAATCTGAGCCAGTTAGACAAGACACACGTTCGAATTTAGACGAAGTAGCTGGTGATGAAGAAGCCGACGACACAGCGGTCAGACCCATCATGGAGGATTTGCCAGGTAACTGGTAAGCGTTGGTGAAGTTCTTGTTTGGTTTAGTCAAAAACTGATGAATAGCAAAAGATTCGATATTCTGAATGTATATACGAACTTTTCGGTCTTGTTTTGAAATTATGAAAACGCTGTGTATTTAGTATGCGACAACTGCGGCTACTACTTTGCGTGTAAAATGCTTATTATTGGACCAAAACTTCTTGTTCTATCATTCAACCATGTAAACAGATTTCATTTTCAGGAAAAAAATACACACCTCCCCAACTTGTCTTTTAACAAAAGTGTGTGTGTATGTGGGGGGGTGAATTTGTCAAAGTGTGTCCTGGTTCAGCGCATGATCCAAGTTCGCGTTTTGTCCCTTGAGCAACAGCGGTCCGTTCTGGTTTCTGAACCGGCTGTATCGTAGGCACTGCTCTACGTTCTAACAGTTTTCTTAGATTTAAAACCCATTTCAGACATGAGTCCCCCAGTAGAAGAGTCCGGGGTAAAATATTCACCGCATATGGCAGACTGCTGAGCGGGTTTGGAAAAATTTGTTGTCTTCATTTGCACAAACCTTACCCACTGTCTTCTGAGGCTAAACTGTGACCAGTATAATTGGAATTTCTCCAAAACTGAACCACACACGTCTTCATTTTTACGGATTGGTTTCAGTTTACAATCACTAAGGAATTCTCCAAACAAATGGGTTTTTCCTTCAGCATGGATACAAAAGACTCCCATCTTATAGTCGTTCCATAACAGCCGATCCCAGATTTTATGATGTCAGAGGTCCGCCCACTAAATGAGTCCTTTTGCAGGTCAGAGAAACTAGGTCAAAGTTTGGGGACTTTAATTCGTAAAACTAACAACAGCATATGCATTTTGTGGAACAGTTGAACATATATTTTTCTCTAGATAAGATAATTTGCATTAGAAATTACACATTACATACAGTTTAACGGAGGCATAATTTGAAGAAACTTCTGGAAAATGTACATTTATCGCTCAGGATACAGTATATGAAATATCAATACTTTTGCTGTCTGGTGTCATATACTCTGTTTATTTGTTGTCAAAAAATAGAAATGTCATGTCATTATCCAAGCTGCTTATCCTCACAAGGTTTGCAGGAAAGCTGTAGCCTATCCCAGCTAGCTTCGGGCGAAAGCCTGACTACGCGATGAACTGGTCGCCAGTCAGTCGCAGGGCAGATATCGACATCCTCGCTGAGCGGGAATCGATCCCACGCTGCCGGGACCAAAGGCAGGCGTGTGTACCATTACACAATCAGTGACAAAAATAGAAATGACATTTGTCATTTTGTTCAAGTAACCTAAGTGCTGAGTTTGACCTTTTTGACCATCAAAGAATGCAGCTGACCAACGTCGTTTAGTTTCGATAAACGCGATGACAGGTTTGACCGTCAAGCATGGACCTGACCGCCATTTTTTGTTTGAATAAACAAAGGGTGGGGTTTGAATTTTTAACTGTCCTGAATTGAGCTGACTGATTACTGATGCCCAGTTTTCATTTTTGGCCTTCAAGAACACAGCGGACCGGTAGAAATGGACTTTTGGATCTTTGGGAACGGAGATGAGCACCATTCGTTTGTTTTCAGAAATGAAGCACCGAGTTTGACTTCTGGTCTTTCAAGAACGCAGTTGATAGTCACTATATTGTTTCCATACGCCAAGTGCAGAAATTCTCTTTTCGACGTCAGCACTTGGAGCGAAACGGCCTTTACTTTGGATTAATCGTATTAATAAACGAGTACCGAGTTTGACTTTTGCTCGCGCGTCATACAAGTTCAGTAAAGAGCAAGAACCAACAAGACTTGAGTGAAGACTGCTGACAGCTTAAGTTCCCCATGTATTACCTGGAGGCTGACCCAAAAGCACACTCCACCGCTGCGTAATTGGACCGACTCTCTTCTCAGCCTCTCCGGGCTTTCATTTCTCTTACTGGAGGGGAAACCAGAGGCGTGGAAGAATGGAGTCAGGTCAAAGTAATGCTCGGTTGGGGGATTTGGGGTGGATCGGAGAACATCCGGAATGCATCATTACCTGCAAATCCGCACCGAGTCACACACACACACACACACACACACACAACCCGAAGCTCGGGAACTGACATCTGATTTAGAGCACTGTTTGTTGTAAGGGCGGCAAACAAACGCACGCTCGTCAACACTCAAACAAGCGAGAGGGAGGCGGTTTTCACTACAGCTTTTCACTCTCCAGGTTAGGAAATTGAAAGGAATTTGTTGTTTTTGTGTCAAAAATATTGAGGTACGATGATCAAGAAGCCCTCACTCCTCCCCACACACCCCAAAAAGTGCACAACCAAGATTGTATTCATCTTGGCGGCTTAGGTTTTGAGACCACGCAAGCATTTTAAGCGCACCAGTCGAACATCTCTGTCGACTTCTTGGGATGCTGCCTCAGCTTCCTTGTCGGGGATGCGTGAAAAACAAACACTCACGAAACCCAAAAAAAAGAAAGAACATTGTGGGTGAATAAAGTTACTCTGCGTTTATTGCGCTTTCAGCAAAGTTACAGTAGGAAGTTTGGGGAAAGCGCTGTGAACATTTCTCAAGTGTCTTCAGGAGGAACATCAAATGCTCCGCTGACAGCATGAGTGCCGGCCGTGCAGCAAATGGACCGCTAGCGAGTCGGCGGCTTGGAAAGGACGTAATAATGCTGAAATACAAACATATTGTTGCAATTCGCTGTTAAAAACACCTGTAATTTTTTTTTTTTTTTTAATGTAAACCTAAATCAGCAGGACTCTGTTGTTTGTTTCTTTTTTTATCTTCTTGCTAACGAATTACCTTTTTTCCACCTCTTAACCTCCCCCCCTCCCCGCACTTTCTGGTGTTCCTGTTGCCATGACAACCAAGCCATTAAATTTAACTCAAGAGGAGGGAAATGGTGTTTCCTGTTGCAAGACACTCAGTCACTCTGGTAAACATGTAGCAATAAAGACGTCATATTTTGCCACATAAACATTTTCCATGCGTTTAGAGAGGTTGAAAATGATTTGAAATCACCCAGTAAGAAATCAAATGAAGTTTTAGCACGTAGGTCGATGTGCGCATCAGAAGGCTTCCGTGCAGCAGCCGCTGAAGGACGGCCTCCGTGGATCGCCACCGGCCTTGTCGACACGGCTTCGACCGGGTTGGCTCATCGTGGCGCCGGGCCGCAGCGGCTCACCGCCGCCGCGGAAGTGGATCGGACAGGGAGGCGGTTTGGCCGCGGCATTATCGTCGCTCGCAAGCGGTGTTGTTTTTATCACCACCCCACAGAGGTGGATCGGGTGGGGAGGTGGTTTGGCCGTGATCTGCATATCATTTAAATATGGCTCAAAAAATTAGGGTAATATTGCCCCGGTCACTTCACTCGGTTGTGAGATGTTCTCTTCTTCGGAAAGAGCTTCCGTGTCAGAAGGGGCGTGTTCGTCTCCCGTAGTAGGTGACACAGCGTGTTTTCAATGGCAAATGTCCGGGGTGACTTCACAGGCAGTAGATGCAGTAAATATGGCGACCATTTGGATGTCGAATGAGACTTGCGCAACTTTGCTCATTCCACTAATATTTCTTTTTACGTATACACATTGAAGTGAATAATGTTAAATGTATTTTTCATGACAATATCTGGATGGGGAATATAGGGATGACACTTGGGCTTTAAATTTTGGTTGTGACCGGAAAACCGTGACTAGGCGTTTCCTGTCCCCCATTTTGTGCTTTGAGTGCTAATGACATAATGTTGACAAGGTGGCCCCAAAAGTAACCCATTGTTTCGGTTTTAGCGGCGATAAACAGAACGTCCAAATGACTGTGGTCAGAGGAGCGAATACACACCGAGATAGAGAAATGACAGCAGATCACAATAAATGTGTGACTAATGACTTGCTAAGAGAATATGACACGAGCTGGTCAGCGTACATACAGAGCAGCTAATTGTGCTTCATCAGGGCGCAACGAGACTGATTCCATAAAGAAATAGCGGGGACCTCCTGGCACAACTAAATTAATGAGATTAATGGCAAGGGTGCTAAAAATGGATCGCTCGCTGGACAACTTTATTCAGTTTGCATGCTAGCCAGGATGCTTCGCTTAAATTACCCAGCGATAAACTCGAGCAAACGTTTTATACATGCCTCTGTGCAACTGTTTTTCACAAACTCAGTGATGCTGACTTGTTCCTCTGTCTTGCAAGCTTCTCTGTACAATTATTTATGATATTTCTGTGAGTTATCCTCAACAAAAACCTCGAACTTTTTGGGTTATTTCTGGCACCGCAACACTAAACACTAGACGACTTCCTCACCAGATCCATGTGTAGATCCAGTTGTCCAAAGACAAGCAGAAGCGAATTAACACTCCAATTTCTTATCGGCGAAAACGCCAACTTCGGCATTAAATATGGGTCCTCTATGCCAAATATCTCGCAGTTTTCCACGTACCTTTGTTTATTATCACCTTCAAAATGTTTAACGGTATTGGACAAAACTCCGGGCGTCATGCTATAAGACGTATTTTCGTGCCGTCTCCAACTGACTTAGCATTGAAGAATGCTTTGTTTGACCGGCACTTCCGGCTAGTCACGTGATTTCGGTGACGTAGGTGCACGAGCTCTATATGTGTTGTAAACACACAGGGAGGCAAGAGGACGTGTTGCTCGGGAGCTTTGGTTTCTACACTAATGACGTGTGAGCAATTTTGTCCCCTTCCTCTATCCGTAGACGTCCAGTCTAAGCTGGCCTATATAAGCGCTAAGCCTCATAAACTACAAGCTCAAACCCTGCAACGGTGCACGGGGAGCACGGTGACTTCGCGACAATCCATCCAAAAGCTCGATGGACGATGATGTGCAGCTAATTGCAGCCTCTATTTTTTTATTTTTATTTTTTAGCAGAGCGGGAGACGGATTAGGGTTAAATCACGCATGTTTAGCTCACTGAAAACTATAAATTAAATGTGAGTGTGAATGGGTATTGGTCTATAAGCGCCTTGTAAATGGCCGTTAATAAAATGCATTTTAATCAAAGAAAAACCTGCTAAATACAACAGAAATTACGGAATTATTGAGATTTTAAACATTTAGCTTTGTTGCTTTTCCTCAGGATGCCATCACAGGTCGCAAAAAAGGAACGTACCATGAAAACCAGGAAACAGGAAATAGCGACATGGAGGTTCTCATTCAATATGACAAATATCAGTTCCATAAACAAACAATTTTTTTGCAAAGCATACACCCATGAAAACGCACTTCTCTAGCAATTTCTATAAAATGCCACGAGGGGAAAATATCGCTCAGCAAACGCATTCTCGCTCCCTTCGAGGAGTGACTCCTTTTACTTTTTATTTAAGGTGAACTCACCCATCCACTTGGATGACAGTTAATACTGTTACGTTAAAACATATCCTTATTTTTTTAATTAAGGTTTGATCATAGTGAGAGGCTGGCGTGTGAATCAAAGTGAATTTATTTATCGCGAGTTCTAGAATGCCGACCTGTATCGTGGAATGGCTTCTGTTCAGTTTTGAGGACTCCGCTGCACATTTTAAACTGATAGGGAAAACCACGCAATATTTAAAAAAGAGAGAAAATGATGATGTGGCTTTGGAGGGTCTTGCTAGGAAAAATCTTGCATGTTGTGTATTTGATTTATTAATTATTGTTTACACGTTGCAGTCTTTTTACATCATATTGCTGCCCCGCTTTCTTCTACATTATTTACAATGCTGAATATTTATGTATGTCCACGTTTACAGACTGTGGGGTGGCTCGAAATCCTGAGCTTGGGGGTAATTATTATTACAATTAGGCACACCTCATTGTTTGCATATTTTCCCGGCGCTTGCTTGCTAACATATATTAACTTAGCTGAAGACTAAATTGCCCGTAAATGAGTGTGAATGTACCCTATAGTACAGACATACTGTAACCAAAAAAAAAAAAAAAAAAAAAAAGGTCTGTAATAGGTCATGTAATTTTTACTCCTCTCACTTGCTCCAACACATTTCAATTGACTAAAACCCGTTTGAACTTTTGTCTTTTCTGGAATTTTCCTAAAATTTGTCACGGTGGCTCAGCTGGAAAATGTTGACCTCACAGTTCTGAGGGACCAGGATGAACCCCAGACCTTCCTGTGTGGAGTTTGCATGTTCTCCCCGTGCCTGTGTGGGTTTTCTCTGGGCACTCCGGTTTCTTCCCACATCCCCAAAACATGCAACATTAATTTAACACTCTAAATTGCCCCTTGGTGTGATTCTGAGTGCGGCTGTTTGTCACGATGTGCCCAGCGATAAGCTGGCAACCAGTTCAGGGTGTAGCCCGCCTCCTGCCTGTTGACAGCAGGGATAGGCTCCAGCACCCCCCGCGACCCGTGTGAGGATAAGCGGCAAAGAAAATGGAGATGGATGACATAGCTTCACAGTGTCGAATATAGCAGATTTCTGAGCCACAATGTGGGGAAACGGAAGATCTCATAATATTTTGTCAAGTGAGTGAACGGGCACACCCGACACTGTGTCCATTTCGTAAAGAGGGTGAAAACGCCTTAAACTGGCAGATTTGCAACGCTACGAATGTGGCTTTCGCCTTCTCGAGCGTCGCGCGACTCCAAGTTGCAAGACGGCCGCGGGAGGTGATCTTGCTTCAAACGACAGCCGCTCCATGTCGCCCGTTGTATTTTCACACCTAAAAATGGGCTTGTTGACACTCCGGTGTCTTGGCGCCGTGCCCGTGGGCCCGCTCGCACGTACGGGCTGTCCAAACGCAAGATACAGCAATAAAACTACTGTATGTGTCGGCACACAATGTATTTCATAAAAACATATCACAGACGACAGCTTAAGCACCAGTAACATATCTATATTTCATAGCCATCGCTGTATGTTGTCCGGATATGGAAAGGCCTTCTCCTAATGGGGATATGAGTGGATAGATTTTATGGATGTTAAAAAAAAAACTATTAACTATTGGTAATAACAGAAATGGTCATTGTAGTAAAATTACAAATATAAATATTACAGACAACGTTTTGTGCTGCAATTATTGTGTGTGATACTGATAATACATGGATGCATGTTTTAGAAATATAATGATAATAAAATGACATTTTATTTTTAAAATGTTTTAAATTGTCAAGGGGTGGTGTATTCACTGTCATTTAATATGTAAACATTTATGATAATTTTAAAAAATAAATAATTGGTAACATTGACTCATGTTAAAATAGGATTTCAATTGTTCAAGATTATGGTGGTAGGATGAAATAAATAAATGGTTATTGTAATTAAACGACAAAATATTTAAGTCACAAAAGCAAAAAAAAAAAAAAAGTCATAAAAAACTAAAATTAAATGGTTACAAAACCATGTAGGTGTCACAAAGAAATAAAAATGGTGGTTTAAACAAATACAGTTCTGATTACTGGAGTAAAATATATGTAATAATAATTCAAGCTAAAAGGTTAACATTTATTTTTTTAAAAAGTCCAATTTTAAAGTTTTGTTGTATTGCAACTAAATAGTAAGTAACTAAAATCATACAAAAATGATGACAAATATTTTAAAGTTAAAAAAAGTTTTACATTTTATACTGCATGTTGCAAAAATTGCCTTGATCTATAACCTAAAATAATTGGCATAAGTGTTGTGACTCGTTCAAATGGGAGCTTTGAGCTGTTGTACGTTGCAAAATGACTTTAAAAAAAAAAGCATGTGCTTGTGGTTGTAATTAAAGTAAAACTTGCTTGACTGTCTATTACATTATTTAATATGGGATTTTTTCCATTATTTATGTCATGTTTTTTCAATGAGGGAATGAAGCTAATTTGCTATGCTTATTGCGCACATGACAGTGCACCCACACGGACGCACGATATTCCTCAGCGGATCGAAAGCGGCGCTGACGGCTTCATAAGTCCGTTTATGTGTCTTGTTGATCCCTTTTCTTGAAAACCCCCAAAACTGTTTTAATCAGCTCTTAATTATGCAGCCTCATGAATCTTAAACTGCCCGTCTCCCAGCACGCCACCGAGGAAATTAGCAGCGCACGCTTTTAATCAGCTAACCAGCCTGACGTCGTCCCGAGCGCGGCGGCGGCGGCGGTGGCGCCGTGACCCACATTTGGTTTTGGAACACAGAGAATATCCAATGAGGGGATGACTTTCAAGCGTCATAAAGCAGGAGGGGTGCCCAAACTTTTGCTTCAAAGCTGCCGCCAACAGAAAATACTGCAGAGGAAGCAACGTTCCTCACGTTTAATTGAGTCAAAATGATAAAAATAATCCATCGGTACATGAAAAGATTGGTGAAGCAATTATATTGTGTTGATGTTGATTATAGACAGTGCATTAGAGATAGAATTGTACTAATACATTCCAATAATACATGCATAAAACATGTCACATGTTAAACGGGAAAAAAAATTAGATGAATGCTTTTAATTGATCATTTGTCATAAGTGTTTTTTAATTGTTTCTTACTTGTCAGCTGTGCAGAGACTGTAACTATGACAACAAAAGTGCGATGCTTGTTAAACTTAAAGGTCTAATCCAGAGCAAATGTATTTTATTTGGCTATCATACAAATGTAGCTAAAATTTCATTAAAAAAATATTTAAAAAATTCTCCCCACAACAGAAATGAAAGAAATTAGCATCAAAGTCAGTCTCGAGATTTTTTTGAGAACTTCATTAGACCTTTAGGCTTTATCTCATACATTATTTGATCACTGTGGACATTCCGCAAAATTAAACATAACAGCAGAATAATAAAATCCTTTATCTGTCTATTTCTGAAGAGGTGCTTAGGAGTAAGTGTATTTGTCTATCCAGCCATCCCTCCATCCGTCCGTCCATCCAGCCATTTTCTTACCCGCTTATCCTCACAAGGGTCACGGGAGTGCTGAAGCCTATCGCAGCTCTCAACGGGCAGGAGGCGGGTTACACCCTGAACTGGTTCCCAGCCAATCGCAGGCCACATGGAGACAAACAACCGCACTCAGAATTTCACCCAGGGGCAATTTAGAGTGTCCGATTAATAATGCATGTTTTTGGGATGTGGGAGGAAACCGGAGCGCCCGGAGAAAACCCACGCAGGGACGGGGAGAACATGCAAACTCTACACAGGCGGGGCTGGGATTGAACCCAGGACCTCATTATTGTGAGGCCAATGCTTTCCAGATGATCCACCGTGCCGCCCCATCATTCTCTAGGATAGAACTACCTTAATTTCCCGGGTATAGTGCGTCGTGAAGTATAATGCGCAATCCCAAAGTTGAGCTAAAAAAAAAAAAAAAAAAAAAAAATCAGGAAAACGCTTCTACCAATGTACAATGCGCACCACCAATATGCTGCTACCCATATGCTCAAAATATTGGGAATGATCTGTATTTATATTTTGTTAGGTTTGTACTTGTATTATTTTTCAAAAAACTGTTTGTACAACAATCCTTATGTGCCATCCATGGCGTTTGTGGGGAAACATGTTTGAATCCCAAGAGCTTCGGTTCCGCAGCGTAGCTTTCCTATGGCGTGAGGTACCGGTCAAAACAACGTGAACTCAATCTACGTAGAAACGAGAGTAATGGCCACATTTAAAAAACAAACCAAAAAAAAAAAACAACCATTTCAATTGTGTCTCCCGTTTGTTTTTGTTTTTTTTTATGTGCCCGTGACGCTCGTATTACATAGTTTGAGCTCAGGTTGTTTTGATACCCACCTGAAGCCATCGCTTCAAGCTATCGTTGTTTCGGACTACGGCGCTACTTCCGGGGTTGCCGTCGTCATCAGCACGAGTGATGACGCATTTCTTTTAAAAGCAGCTGCACAACTAGCCATTGTAGTCAACATTTTTTGTCTTGGTTTAACTTAAAACAAACTCACGACGGGCAGACATTTCTGATCAAACATGCTAAGCTAACGGTTGTAAAATGCAACCCCCCACACGAGGAGGTCAGAGTTCAAGTTGGCGGTGCACATTACCTTAATAAATATAAATGTGTAACATAAGACATCGAATATCATATCGAAATATATAGGTGTAGCTTTTTTTTTTAACCACTATGTACCTGTATCCAACTATACAATATGATTTGATTTTTTATTTTTCATCCATACCTGAATATAATGCACTCTATTAACTTTTTGAAAATATTTTTTGAAAAATGTGCACATTATTTTCGAGAAATTACGGTATTTGGGGCACGCAGACCTTGTCCACGACCATGACCTTCATTCATTTCAGCAAATAAAAAAAAATTAAGGGTGCAATTCCTTTTGATTCTTGGGCTATTTGGCTCAAAGCGCATTATTTTTTTTCCATTCTGAAAAAAATGCATTCCGTCTCTCATTTATTTAATACACTGCCTTTAAGATTAGCACACTTTGGACTTTTGTGAGCCAACCAGGTGATGATAAATGTTAGCAGGTCAGCTGCCTTTGAAGGAAAATTGATTATAAACAGGGGACGGATAAAACGTCCTGGCAAAAAAAAAAAAAAAAAAAAAAAAAAAAAAGGACGGATTTTATGTTTCCAAAGGTGCCGTGAAGTGAGCACGTGTTCAAATCTAATGTTCAAGAAACATTTAGTCAATGTCCCACGCCAACCATTCCACAGCAGAGAGCGAATTACTTAGCAGGTCTCCGACTCGAAGAGGAGATCTGCCATCGCTCTTCTTTTTGGCTACAGAGGGACGAGTGATTCATGATCATGAAATATTTGCAGGCTTTATGCTGATGCACTTAACCACAATATATTTCCTTTGTCGGTATAATTACCCACCGGTTCCGGACTTGGGAGCGTGATTAAAGCCGACTCAGCGGGAGCCATTAATCTTCACGTGTAGACTATGGACGTTTAAAAAAAATAAAATAAAAAATACAGTATGCGAGTGTCCTGCAGCTGCATACAATGAGTGATGTTTAATATCATTTAAAGCACACATTGTTGGAAGAATAATGCGGAGGAAAGTGCTTTGCTTCGCTTTAATTTGTGTTATTTTAATAAAAAATGAAGGCAGGGGAGCAGAACAGCGGTGAGATGTGCAGTACGTGTGTCACAAGAATTTAAGGTGGAGGTGGGACTGCATCAGGGATGCGTGCTGAGCCCCTTCCTGTTTGCGGTAGTAATGGATAGGCTGACAGATGAGGTTCGACTGGAATCATCATAGTCCAACTATGATGTTCGCTGATGATATTGTGATCTGCAGTGAAAGCTGGGAGCAGGTGGAGGAACAATTACAAAGATGGAGGCACGCAAAAAGTATATTACGAGAGGAAGAGCTCAGGAATTTGAGGACATATGGAGACATATGGTTAATTATTCATGACTTGTGAGCTTTTTTTAACACTATCACGTCTGTGCATACTGTGGGTTTTTTTTTTACTGTTATTGTGTTTTTGTAAAATTATATATGACAAATCTAATAAATACATTGTTTAAAAAAAAGAAAGATGGAGGCATCCACTGGAAAGGAGAGAAATGAAGAATAGCCAAAGGAAAACAGAATATATGTGCATGATTGTGAGGGGCGGAGGAGGAAGAGTGAGGCTACAGGGAAAAGAGATGACGAGGGTGGACGACTTCAAATACTTGGGGTCAACAATACAGAACAAATGGGGAGTGCATTAAGGAAGTGAAGAAGCGAGTCCAGTTGGCGGAAGGTGTCTGCTGTTCTATGTGACAGAAGAGTCTCCGGTAGGATGAAGGGCAAGTCTATAAACCAGTGGTGAGGACGGACATGATGTACAGATTAGAGACAGTGGCACTGAAGAGACAACAGGAAGTAGAACTGGAGGTACCAGAAATGAAGATGTTGAGGTTATCGGTCAGAGTGAGCCGGTTGGATAGGATTAGAAATGAGCTCATTAGAGAGACAGCTAAAGTCAGATGTTTTGGAGACAAGGTTCGAGAGAGCAGACTTTGATGGTTTGGACATGTTCAGAGGAGAGAGAGTGAGGAAATTGGTAGGAGGGTGGTAAGGATGGAGCTACCAGGGAAGAGAGAGCGAGAGGAAGACCAAAAAAAAGGTTGATGGATGTTGTGAGGGAGAACATGAGGACAGTTGGGTGTTAGAGAGGAAGATGGACGGGATAGGCTTAGATGGAAAAAGATGACACCCCGTGGCAACCCCTAACGGGACAAGCCGAAAGGAAAAAGAAGATTTTAATAAAAATTAACATTTTCTAAATAACTACAGATGTGACTCAGTCACAGCCAAAGGGGCACAAGGCCCCAGTCTGACTGCCAAAGATGATAAAAATAGTTACAAGCGGCAATTTCTAGTTGTCAACGAGTCGGTTCATTTATTTACAATTAGATTTTCCTGCCAACACAAACGCTCCACAGTGACAACATTTAGCCGCAGGGTTAGCGTTCAGCACGCTGTGCCAACTAGCCAAAGCGTCAACATCAGTGCTAACATTAAAAAAAAAAAAAGACTCCGTGATGTTTTCTTGTTTTACTTCCAAAGAGTGCGATTGGCTAGCAACCAGTTGACCCCGCCTCCTGCCCGTTGACAGCTGGGATTGGCTCCAGCATTCCCCTTGACCCTCGAGAGGATAAGCGGCTCAGAAAATGGATGGAAGCAAGCTTTCAAAGAGCGAAGTGAGCGATTATTCCAAGTGAAGTCATTACTTAGCGGGTGTGCCATAAATTACACCCAAAAACTCGCAGAACCGTTTGGTGCAATATGATCCAAATTGGTTATGTATTGTCAAATGAAGCACTTCTTTGGGCAACTACTTTTCACGATTCGACGCGTAATATCGATCGTAAACTGTCGGCCACGCTTGACAGGATCAAATGATGCCCCCCCGGGCAGTAAACAGAGAGGCCCTCAGATTAAGCGCAAGAGATAAACAAAATCAAATTAGCATCCAATTATCGCGCGGAAAGTCAAAAAAAAAAGTGTTGTGTTCTTTTCTGGCATTTACATGTTTTCGTCAACAAGCAAATATGATGCCCAAATGAATACCACACCTATATTTTTCAACATATATACATATCGACCACGGCCTAGAAGACCGTGATTTATAATTCACAATGTTTACTCGGTACGTCGACGCTCTGTTCAAAAGTGACCCAGCAGAATACACAATCACACGCTGCCACTTTTGTGTTTGTGTAAATACGTTGGAGTCTAAAACCAATTAAAGGGCAACAACGTCTAGCAAAGTACGACTTTGGGCTTCACGTTTGGAACAATCATCTCCCGTCTTTCGTAAGCCCACACTTGACTGCACGATTAAGGCGTGAAAACACTTCAAGCCTCAGGCGCCTTAAATAGGTAGTCGGTTCTCGAACGTCGGTTTTTGAACGAAAATTTCCAGATTTTGCTTCTTATTTTGAGCGAAAATCCGCTCCCGAAAAATCCCAGAAATAACGTAACGCGCACGGGCTGACCAGCAACCCACGACGCGCTTTGTTATTGTGTATAACGCAACCGCTGTACGCAGACGTGTCCCGGTAGCTACGTTTACTGACTGTTTTTTTGTTCCTATTGAGGACTATTAACCCCCAATCACGGCTCTAAAGAAGTGACACTAGATAAATTCTTTGGGAAAACAAAAGAACTTCCGGAGTGGGGGGGGGGGGGTCACCCCCACCCAAAAGATTTGATAGTTAATAGTTTTGGATTATTTTCATGAACGTTAATAATGCTCTGTCCCATTAGCGTTTCTGCCTTTTTGTTTCGTTTCGAAGATTTCGTTTACTCGAGTTACGAGTTAATATTTTTGTTACTTTTTGTAAAAGTAAAAAAAAATTATTTGCTTTTTTCTCTTCATTATTGCTTGTTTAAAGTTTTTCCATTTTTGTTAATTAAAAAAAAAAAGGTGGAGTCGCTACAGAGATGGCAGTGCACTCCCAAGCCTAGCCGACTCTACTACTAAAGCATACATTTTAAGCAAAAAATAAATACATTTCTTCAATCATTTCATGATTTAAAGTATTCAAATTATACATGTATTTCTACTATACAGTTTATGTCAGGAAAAGGTAAAAAAAATGCTTTAAAAAACTTATTTTTAGGCCTGGAACGCATTAGTTCTTTTTCCATTAATGATAATGGGAAACATCGATTCGGATTTCGAACAAATCACTTCTCGAACCGCCTTCTGGAACGGATTGTGATCCAGAACCGAGGTGTTACTGTATATCCCACTGCTACAACGGGGCGCTCTAAAGTGGCCATGGCAGTGCGAAACCCCGGTCCACACACTGCTGAGGGGCGAATTATTGTTCAACAATAACGACAACAGTAATAATAATAATAATAATGATTGTAAAAATGAAACTAATATTTTGACTTCAGAGTGGATTTGACAACTGAGTTTCAATTTTCCTTTGTTTCATTTTTTTGGGGAGTGTAGGGATATTTTATATCAAATACATAAATTAAAAACTTGCCTCCGCGTGGACACACTTTAACCTCGGGGTCGGACTTCGCCAGCCTTCCGATCGTTTTTGATGTCTTCCCGTGAATATCCCATCGGGGAACGTTTCCTTCTGTCTGCTTCGTGCAATCTTGAGTGGGGTGACATGACTGGAAGGACTCGGCGCCAGAGGGTCACAGTTCAAGTCCTGCAGCGGACAGAACGTTCAAGTATTTTAATGTATTCGGTGCGCAACACAAACTGTAGTAAGCAAGTGAAGGGATTAAAATCAATAAAATGATTGACATATTTTGGCCTCTGGTAGACTTAAGTGGATGCAGGAGCAAAAATATGGATTTAATCACAAAGCAAATTCTTGACACTTCCCCAGCCCCGCCATTAAAAAGAGCGATACAAAATGCGCAAAATGTCGGCGGCGGGCGTTTACGGCCGCGCGCGCGACACGAGCGAACGCGTGGCATTGACGGCCTGTCACCGGCGTTCCAAACCCTCATCTGTAATCATCCGATGGCCTAATGGCGGCTCCGACAAGCGCGTTTGTGTCGTATGCGCACGCTGTCGTACACGAGGGAGGGCACATTCATCACGTTTACATAATGCCGGTTGCTGTTTGGTGTTTTTTTCTTTTTCTTTTTTTACATCATCACATCATTTTCAGCATCTTTCCACACAAAGCCGAAGTGATCTTTCATCCCGTTTTCCAACAAGTTGAAAGCAAAGGTGTTCAAAGTCTGGTCTGTGGGCCATTTGTGAAAAAAAGCATGTGGGGATATTTGGGTCCGAAGTGCACGTCTGTATAGTTGCGTCCAAAATGATACCAGTTCAATGTGATTAACCAAATTAATCCACGTTTTCAGTATATTTTTTATTGCTACCTATCAAACAATCAAAAATATACTGAAAACGTGTATTATTCAAATTGACCTGCAATTATTTTGAACACTATTATGGTACTTGAGTTACAACTTAAAGTGAAAGTAGTTTTCTCGTCAGAGCAAATATAAAAAAATCAAATAAAATATGCACCGAAACTCTGAATTATATTTTTTTAATGCATAAACATGCTCAAGTCAAAGATAAATATAACTTAAGTGGACATTTTGGTTTCAAAACCACGTCTGGTCTACCAGTGATGACAAAAATGTTTTGTGATTTAGAAAATATTGATTTTCTGCACGGTGTCACAGCTGTTAAGCGTTGGCCTCACAGTTCTGAGAACCAGGGCTCAAATCCCGGTATGGAGTTTGCAAGTTCTCCCCGTGCCTGCGTGGGTTTTCTCCGGGCACTCCGGTTTCCTCCCACATCCCCAAAACATGCAACGTTAATTGAACACTCTAAATTGCCCATAGGTGTAATCGTAAGTGCGACTGTTGTCTGTCTCCATGCGCCCTGCGATTGGCTGGCAACCAGTTCAGGGTGTACCCCGCCTCCTGCCCGTTGACAGCTGGGATAGGCTCCAGCACTCCCGCGACCCTCGTTAGGATAAGCGGCTAAGAAAATGGATGGGTGGATGGAAAAGTGTAATGTAATATAGTACAGCCTCGGTTCTCGAACGTCCCCGTTCTCGAACAAATTGGTTTTCTAACGAAAATTTGGAGATCCAGCACTCCCCGCAGCCCTTGTGAGGAAAAGCAGCTAAAAAAATTGATGGATGGATAAATTGCCCCGAGGTGTAATTGTGTGACTGCTTGTCTCTAAGGTAACCAGTTCAGGGTGTACTCCGTGTTTCCTGCCCGTTGACAGCTGGGATAGGCTCCAGCCACTCCCCACGAACCTCGTGAGGATAAGGGGCTCAGGCAAAAGATGGATGGATGATTATCTGCTTGACAAATAAATAAGAAATCCCAAATTAATTTGAATGATTGTCTAAAAGAAGATCCGAGGTATTGATGACTCTAAAGAAACCGTTGTGGTTAAATGTTAAGTCTACACTTTTGCGGTCTTATTTTTGGAGCGACTCAACTGTCATAATTGTTCATAGCTCATAAACCCACTTGTGGCTCTCTCTCACTGCATTTTGAGATACTCCACTACTGCGCGAAAGTGTTGTGTAGAGCATCCACTTGTCATCGGACCATGCTTCATGTTTTTGGATCTTGCCTATAGCCTGGCGTTTTTGTGGTTCAGCCTCTTTTGGACTGCTTATTGGTATACGAACTCAGTTTGGAATGAAACCACGTTTAACATGATGTCCTCGTCTCGGAGTCCTGCATTTGGGTCCAGCCTCATGCTCATGACACCTGCTATATGTGCTGCATCACAAAACTGGAATAGATACTGACATGCAGTTGGTAACAAATTATTATCCATAACACATTTTTTTTTATTATTTTTTTATATTTATGGGGATTAAAATCTAATTAAATTTGAGTTAGAAGGAAACAAAATTTTGGAGTGATTATCTTGCATTTTGGGGCTGCCATCGTGATATTTCTTTTTAAACAGTGGAATTTAAGTCATGTGTTAAATAGTATTTCAGACTTTAATTTTAATGATGGTGTCACCTATCTGCTTCAACATTTTAAAAAAATAATAAAATCCACAGTCAAAAAAAATAATAGTGCAATATTTCAGGATTATTTATTTGTGAACTACGCTCTTTGTAAATCCGTTGAGTCAATGAGCATTTAACAAAAAGACAGTTTTGATCTCTTCTATTTTTTTTAGTTTTAAAAAAATAGCAAAAATCTTTTCATATCTGTCCGTGGCGCAGATATGTTTGTACACAGTGTGACAAGGGAGTGAGACAAATGTCTTCATCTAGCACAAAACAAAGTCTACAAAGCGCTTTTCATCGGGGAAGGAGCATGGAGTGAAAATAAAAAAGATGAAATAAAAATATGAACAAAGGCGGCGCCAGTGCGGGACACCGTTGGAGGACGTAGCAAAAAATAAAAAAAATACATAAAAAATGGCGGCTTTCATCTATTCAAGGTAAATGCAGTCGAGAGTCCTCACAATCACACGAGGGGAGTTCGGGACATTTCCTGAAAACCTCACGTCGATCCCCCTGGGAGAGATGTCACGCATTCGTACGGGGCTGACCTTTGAACTGCTGAGAAGTCGGCTGACGTGGGTGACGGAACGTCACGGGGACAAAGACGTGGAAAAATATAAAAAAAAGGGCTGGAGGTCGTCGCTAATTGTTCTACGTTGACGACCACTCGCGTCGTGACTGATGTCCCTTTGAGTCCCGGCAGTGTTACACACCCCACGGAGTTGAAAGCGAGACGGGACGGGGAGAGAATGACAACCGGGTCGGGTTCTGTTTGGGCCTCTTAGACATGACCGTGTTCCCCTGAGTACTAAAAAAATTCACCAATCCAATTTTCTTGGGGGGAGAAAAACTGGTGACCAGTTCAGGGCGTGGTCCGCATTTCGCCCGAAGTAAGCTGGGATGGTCTCCGGCACTCCCCCGACCCTTGTGAGGATAAGCGGCTTGGAAAATAGACAATGGAACGCTATTTTTTTTTTTTTTTGCCCTTTCTGAAATCTTCCACAGTAAAACAAAATGGCGCCAAACTCCAGTTTTTTAGAAAAGCTGTAGTTTGGCACCATCTTGTGGCATCGATAGACAATTCTGAAAGTTTTTTCCAATTACAGTAGAGCCTCGGTTCTCGAACGTAGCCGTTTTCAAACAAACCGGTTTTTGAGCAAAAATCGGTACTCGAACACCCCCGACAAAACCCGGAAATAACTTATTGCGTGCGGGCAGACCAGATGACCCACTTTGTTGGGAATTCCCGCACCACCGAAGAAACCCGGAAATAACTTTATGCGCGCGGCGCAAGCAGATGACCCACCCACAGACGAGCTCTGTTATTGTCAATTTGAACCCCCACGCCCCCCCTGAAAAAAACCCCCAGAAATTACATAATGCGCGGCACAACCAGCGCACTTTTGTTATTCTGTATAACGCAGCTTCTGTGCACAGACGTGTCCCGGTAGTGACTGTTGTCTTTCTTATCGAGGACTATCGTATTAACCCCCAATTGTGGCTCCAAAGAAGGCAAGTTCCTTGTTTAAAGTTATTTAAAAGTTAAAAGTAAAACTTTAAAAGTTATTTTGCACTTTTGTTAATAAAAAAAACGTTTACAAGGCTGTGGGCCGAGTCGCTACAGGTACGGCAATGCACTCCCAACCTAGCGTACTCTACCATTAAAGCATACATTTAAAGCAAAAAAAATATAGATTTTTCTTAAATTATTTTATTATATAAAGTATTTAAACTATGCATGTATTTCTACTACGCAGTTTATTATCAGGAAAAGCCTTAAAAATGCTTTAAAAAGCCCAATTTTTTAGGCTTGGAATGCATTATTCCTTTTTCCATTCATTGTAATGGGAAACATCAATTCGGTTTTCGAACAAATCACTTCTCGAACCGTTTTCTGGAGCAGATTGTGGTCGAGAACCAAGGCATCACTGTATGAATATTTTTCCTGAATACATGTTTTGAGTTAAAAGCTGTTTAAATATAGAAGACATTGGAAAAATAATTGTATAATTACAGAATGTTTGAAGATTATTGTTTGAAAAAAACTGATGAGTGTGTATAATAACGCATAATGATTTGCCTATGTTTCAATGAAATATAATTTTCCTTTTTGTTAGTGAATTATACAGTTTTTCCACTTTGACCATCTTACACATGACTGTTGATGTCCACTAAGCTTCAGGCAATTTATTCATCATTTGGACAATATTAGTCTCTTGTCCAAAGTAATTGACACACCTCTATTGGCGCAAAGTTACATTTTAATGAAGCAGATACCAAATCATCACGTCGGCGTTGGAAAAAAAAAAAAAAAAAAAAATTGAGGCTTGAGGGATTTACGGGTTCGGGCTGCATCTCTATTTACGTTTTACCGTGCATCAGCATACGTACGGCACGGAAAAGCGCTTTACATGTATTAACGTGTGCCGGCACTTTCAAACGCAAGGGGGACAAGGGGGACAAGGATCCGTAGTGTCGAATTACAATCAAATCCTCTTGTCGGGAAAAAAACCGAAGAGGTTTTCCAGTTTGGGTGCGATACGAGGCTCACGGAGCTCAATATGCTCAGTGAGAATTAATATTCCCGTTTCTGCAACCCTGCTCCAAATCTAGGGCTTAACTGCTAATGCTAATATAACTCCTGCAAGTTCCGCGGAAGGGCCTACAAGCACTGGAGCCAGTTAAAGAGGGAAATAGTACGAGTACACTACAGGGAGCATTTGCCAGTTCGTTGCCTTGCGTTAGTGAGTTGCATTCACTTCCTGTGGGAGTCTCCGCTTCTATGCGTAAGTTAGAGCAAGTCTAGTCACAGCGATTCTGTGCCCTTTTGTTTGATCCTGTCCTGTTGAGTTGTTAGTTTGCCCCATAGTCATCGGACCTTGCTGCATGTCTTTTGGATCCCGCCTAGCCTAGCGTTTCTGTACCTCCGCCTTGTGGGACTGCTACTTGATGTATGACCCAGTTTCCGGAATAGACTGCATTGAACATTATGCCTCTGCCTCGAAGTCCTGCATTTGGACCCGCCCCCGTATCGGAGATTTGTGACACTAAAAAGGAGGGCGAAAAATGCAAAAGATACTCCCGGCACACAAACACGGGCAAGCATTCGTCAGACAAAATGGCGGAGAGGGGACAGGTGACGTAAAGTCGAAACGTCTTGGGTCGAGACCGCTTTAACCCGAGGACTCCCCGTATCATGATCATTACAGAGCGCTTTTAGAGGGAATCATTGCAATAAAACAAAACATTTCTGGAACAGTCCCGATTCGATGTGTGATATACTGTATATATGTGTGCGGGTGGATCCTGTCCTGTTGAGTTGAGAGTTTGTCCCATAGTCATCAAAGTCCTGCATTTGGGTCCTCCCCCGTACCGGAGGTTTGTGACACTTTGGGGCAATAATGTCTAAAAAGGATGGTGAAAAATGCAAAGATACTCATGGCGCACAAACACAGACAAGCATTTGCCAGACAAAATGGCGGAGAGAGGACAGGCGTTGTAAAGTCGAAACGCCTTGGGTTGAGACCGTCTTAACCCGAGGACTCCCCGTATCATGATCATGACGGAGCAATTTTGGAGGGAATCATTGCAATAAAACAAAACATTTCTGGAACTGTCCCGGTTCGATGTGTAATATACTGTATATATGTGTGTGCGTGGATCCTGTCCTGTTGAGTTGTTGGTTTTCCCCATAGTCATCGGACCTTGCTGCATGTCTTTTGGATCCCGCCTAGCCTAGCATTTCTGTACCTCCACCGTGTATGACCCAGTTTACATTGAACATTATACCTCTGCCTCGAAGTCCTGCATTTGGACCCGCCCCCGTACCAGAGGTTTGTGACACTAAAAAGGAGGGCGGAAAATGCAAAGATACTCCCGGTGCACAAACACATTACAGAGCGATTTTAGAGGGAATCATTGCAATAAAACAAAATATTTCTGAAACTGTGTCGGTTCGATCTGTGATATATTTATATATGTTTGTGTGTTTTCGGAAGAACATCCTTTAAAGAGGTAAAAACTCTAGAATTGCTAAGAAAGAAAAAAAAAACCATCAGTGCTCACGTTTACCTTGCAATTTAAGTCTATTTATGTTTTGCGCCTTCCTTTTTTACCCCAAGGTGGGTATTTTCCAAAATCGCTTCACCCCCACCTTTTTATTTTTTTTTTCTCCATTGTCATTTGATTTAAAGAGAAATCATCGAAAAACACGAGCGAGATGTTCCCGTGAATTGGCCGAAGCAGTGCAGACCAAAGTACCGCAACCAAATGGAAAATGGAGTGCGCGTTTATGAACAACCAATCGCGCTCACAATCACACCGAGGGGATATTTAGAGTGTCCAATCAATGTTGCATATTTTTGGGATGTGGGAGGAAACCAGAAACCGGAGTGCCTGGAGCACGCGGGCACGGGAAGAACATGCAAACTCTACGCAGGCAGGGTCGGGATCGAACCTAGGTCCTCAAAACTGTGAGGCCAACGCTTTACCAGCTGTTTATTATCATGAAAAGCTAAAAAAAAAAAAAAAAAAAGCCAAATTTTTTAGGCTTGGAATGCATTATTTCTTGGTGTGCACGGCGGCCATGTTGAAGCGCTTTCAAAGAGAGCATTAGCACAACAGCCTCCCGCCATGCCTGCGAAACGAGCGGCTTTTTAATTATGAAGATGAACCTGCGCGCGGTGTCCGATCGGCTCGGCGAGCATGAAAGGAAAAGCGAACGGCCGTCGATCGTCTTATCCAGAAACTATCGCGGCCTTTGAAAACAACCGATAAGGAAAGCGTCGCGATTCGCCCGATGCAAATTCTTTATGCGCGTCGAGTTTCATTCATTCATTCATTCATTTTTCAAAATTCATTTCGGGGGAAGCGGCATTGAGTGGAATGACACGCCGCGGAAGTCAATCGCATCATCTGGTGTGTTTGAGGCGGCAGTGCTTTCGAGTGGGCTCTTTTGAAATGATGGGACTTTATTCTTGAAAAATGTTTTTCATATGGTTGGGTTTGCGGGGGCGTCGCTTTGTGTCTCGTGTGCATAATTTTTTTTTTGTTTTTCCAGGAATATAAACTATTTTTCATAGAATTGCTTTGTTACTCTTACATGTTCTGATAGCAATGTCACAATTATTATTCCCATATTTTTTTCTTTTAAATGAACATCTTTGGGGGGCACGGTGGTTCAGCTGGCATAGTGTTGGCCTCACAGTTCTGAGGACCCGGGTTCGATTCCGGCCCTGCCTGTGTGGAGTTTGCATGTTCTCCCCGTGCCTGTGTGGGTTTTCTCTGGGTGGGCACTCCGGTAAAAAAAAAAAAAAAAAACGTGCAACATTAATTGGACATGCTAAATCACAGGTGTCAAACTCAAGGCCCAGTGGTCAGATCTGGCCCGCCGCATGATTTTATGTGGCCCGCAAAGGCAAATCATGTATATCAAACTTCCATGATTTTTGTGAGACCAAATTTCAAATTCTCATATCATAAATGATCAAGTTGATATATTGGAAGCATTTTTGTGTTATCAAATATGAACAGCAGTTGAAAAACCTATTACGCTTGATTTCGGATTCAAAACCAGTTCATTAATTTCATCTGTAAATATCATGAGGCGAAAGATTTTCATGGATTCACAGTCATAACGGCCCTCTGAGGAAAAAATCATAACTACAATGTGGCCCCTGAGAAAAAATGAGTTTGACACCAATGCTCTAAATTGCCCCTAGGTGTGATTGTGAGTGCGGCCGATTGTCTCTACGTGCCCTGCGATTGGCTGGCAGCTCAGTGTGTACCCCGGCTCTTGCCCTTTGACAGCTGTGGTAGGCCCCAGCACTCCCCGCGACCCTCGTGAGGATAAGCGGCAAAGAAAATGGACGGATGAACATTTTTCTTGTATTATTGTTACATCATTCCGACTTGAATTCTTGTCGCGGATAAAACTAGAAGGTCACCGGCGTAAACATTTGAATCGCTCGGCGCCTCGACTAAATAATACGTACGACCAAGAAAAAAAAAAAAATGATAAAAAATTTGAAATGCCAGCTTTGGCTCTTGCAGGAATATCCTGGCCACTGAGGTGCCACAAGATTCATTGAGACGCACTCACACTAGTGGCTGTTCATTCCGCTCGAACGTTCTCGTGGCTGCCTCGGAGCTCGTGGATGGATCCAGCCAGAAGCCCCCCTGAGCGTAAACACATCCCATAATAGACACTTTTCTTCTAAATGCTAACAGCCCCCGAAAAGGTCTCCGCGTCTCAGAGAATTGCTACACACAAGCGGCGGCGGATAAAGACGACACGGTAATCTCCGCATTGGCAGCACGGCCGTAATTAACACGTTTTTCCAGCGGCGCATAAATTTAAAGCTCCGTCAAACTTTCCCTTGTAGGTGCTTACTCGTGTTAATTCTGACTTCATTAAAGGGAAGGACGCAAATTTGGGGGATGAATTCAATTTTTGGTTAAACTCGATTATGATATTAGACCAATAAATGAGCAAAACACTTTTGACTCAAAGATACACGACGTTTTAGTTGTACTACAGTGACAGCTCGAGATATGAGTTTAACTTTTGTTCAGACACCCGTAATTCAAATATCACAAATCAACTTTCCCCATTCAAATGACTGGAAATGCCATTAATCCGTTCAAGCAACCTCCAAAAATCCAACAGAAAATATCTTCTGTAATGTTATGTGTCTTTATTTGGGGGAAAAAAAGCACTCTATAATATTAAAGTTTATGAAACCAAGTCATAGCAACTGCTACTGTAATTAAAGAATGTAAAAAATGAAAATTTCTGCATCATGATTCATTTGTTGCGGCTCCTTCTGGTGTGTGCGACTTTAGTAAAGTCACGCATACACAAACAAAAGTTTCATAACGACTGCAAATAACTCAGGAAGCCAGGTGCAGTGCCAGCTGAAGATATTCCTGTGCATATTGTTTTATTGTCTGTCTATATGTATTTATCCATGATTATGTTCCAATATCTTTCGCTTAAAGCATTGTAACAGCTGCCCCATCGAAGCGGTTTGTTAGCCTGTCCACATTGTTAGCATTAAGGTGGCATAACAATACATTTTGTTAGCCGCTTATCCTTACAAGTGTCACGGGGAGACTCGAGATTTTTTTGACAACTTCATTAGACCTTTAAGCTTTATCTCATGCATTATTTGGTGCTTAGGAGTAAGCGTATTTGTCTATCCATCCATCCGGCCATCCATTTTCTTCGCTGCTTATCCTCACGAGTGTCGCGGGGAGTGCTGGAGCCTATCCCAGCTGTGAACGGGCAGTAGGCGGAGTACGCCCTGAACCGGTCGCCAGCCAATCGCGGGGCACATCGAGACAAACAGCCGCACTCACAATCACACCGGGGGGGAACTTAGGGTGTCCATTTAATGTCGCATGTTTTTGGGATGTGGGAGGAAACCGGAGCGCCCGGAGAAAACCCACGCGGGCACGGGGAGAACATGCAAACTCCACACAGGGCGGGTCCGGGATTGAACCCGGGACCTCAGAATTGTGAGGCCGACGCTTTCCATCTGATCCGCCGGCATAACATTAACAAGGTAATTTTTTCTTAAATATGCAACATGTAAGGCTCCGTTTTCTGTTTATTCGGAGAGGAAACTTCGACGGGGAGTGACAAACCGCTTGAAGCCTCATTTTTTTGGAAAACTGCTTTTTGTTGTGAAGTGAGTCGGGAAAGTGATTTCGTCCGTAACGCGGCATCATTTGCACGCATAACGCCGCACAATGAAATCTATATTCGAGCGCGTCAGAAAGGGCGGCCACACAGACACACCACACAAGTCGTCATTGTTGGGGGCAATGTTGCGAGTCCCATTCTTCGATTGGACCTGGTTGGGCGGGCGGACGGACTATCTTCAAGCGGCAGGCTGTTTACCGGCTTTGTTCAATCCATACCGAAGGCCTCTTTAGTTTCAGTAATGAGAGCGTTGGACGGATATTTAAGCACCCAATTCGACCGGCTTGTTTCGAATCAAACGCGCGTGGCCCTCGTCCTCGAAAGGTGCCATCGACGCCGGAGTGCTTTTTGCTCCTCCGGGTATGGCCGGTTGGGCGTCCTTACAATAAACGTGACATTCGGGATTATGAGGCGCCATAAAGAAGAGGCTTGTGGGGATTTGGAGGCTTTGTTAACATGCCATTCATCTGGAACAAAACATTTCAAAATAAAGAAGGAAAAGTGCACAGGCCGCCTATACAGTGCATCGGAAAATGCTCCATAAATGTTTGAACGCGGGCGGTAAAGCGTTGCCCTCGCGGTTCTGGGGTTCCGGGTTCAATACCGGACCCCGCCTGTGTGGAGTTTGCACGTTCCCCCCGTGCCTGCGTGGGTTTCCTCCCACATCCCAAAAAGCATGCAACGTTAATTGGACACTTTAAATTGTCCCTAGGTGTGACTGTTGTCTGTCTCAATGTGTCCTGCGATCGGCTGGCGACCAGTTCAGGGGGTGGCGGTTTATGTGGCCCGCAAAGGCAAATCATGTATATTGAGATAGGCTCCAGCACTCCCCGCCACCCTCGTGAGGATAAGCGGCTAAAAAAAATGGATGGAAATGGATGTATGAAATGTGTTTTTTTTTTTTTTTAAATAACACATTTCCTTGCAGACTTGTTTAGTTTTGTGACACATTAAAGTAGATTTTTAGGAATTATCACAATAAAATTTTCAGATGTTAAGATTTCAATTTTGGGGGGAGGGTTTGGGGTAGAATAAAATGAATAAAAACCACTTTCATTTTTATTTTTTTTAATTTTTTTTATTTTAATTAATTTTAATGTAATTTTTTTGTAATTCGATGCAATCTGTTTTTCCAATTTAAGTACACTGGTGCCCTGAGATACGAGTGACCCGTAAAAACGTTTTGAGATACGAGTCATTAAGTCTTTTTTTTTTTTCCTGCTCTCAACTGCGAGTTGTTGGTAATGAACTCGCCTCAATTGACTTTACGACAAGCAGTGGTTGGGATCAGCGTTGTGGTGTTGCAACCCTAAAACAATGGATATTACACAACTTGTAGAGCAACACATGTAGACAGAACACGTAATAATACTCGGGCTTATTTTCTTTATCATCTGTGAAAAATGACATCATTCTACATATCATATATGATATTTGGACTACTGTTTATTGCTCTGAGTTGTCATTCCTGCATTTCCCGTACATCTGTAGGTCAGTATTACACGGCCCCCAGGTGGCCAAGTCGCACAAACTATTAGGAGCTTCAACAGCTGCAAAAAATCAACTGTTCCAAAAATGTATTGTAAAATAAAAAAAATTTAATCATAAATTTTCATCCATCCATTATCGATTCTGTGTTTTCAGCATGTGACTCAAGAGGAAAACACTAAGAACTGTTTGAAATCAATCTTCTAGGAGTGAGTGGTTTTGCTTTCTCTTCAATAGCCAGATAGATTTGAATTTTGTTAAACATCCTTTTCCGGGTCAGGTCGCGGGGATACCCAGACTTCCCTTTCCCCAGCCACTTCTTCCAGCTCTTCCGGAGGGATCCCGAGGAGTTCCCGAGCCAGCCGAGAGACATGGTCTCTCCAGCGTGTCCTGGGTCGTCCTCGGGGTCTCTTTCCGGAGGGACATGCCCGGAACACTTCACACCAGGGAGGCCTTCGGGAGGCATCCGAATCAGATACCCCAACCACCTCATCTGGCTCGTCTCAATGCGGAGGAGCAGCAGCTCGCTCGACACTGAGCCCCTCCCGGATGACCGGATACATTTTCATGTTTTTCGAATAATAAATGTCTGCTTATCGAGCAAAAGCCCTTGCGTGTGTTGCAATTAGTTTTTTCGTTCCTTCTCGAAAAGCACTTTCCTGGAGCCCGTCCATGTCGAAGGAAAGGTCAACTTTGTAGGAGGCACTCGGGCTCTTGCAGAAATGTGCTGTCAACGCACGTACGTACGAAGCGGACTAAAACATGGCCGACTGAGCCGTCAAAGATGCATTCGCAAGATCCCTCGATAGCAAATTTGGCTTGCGGCAAATTCCGAGGGGCCCAATCACTTCCACTGAGGCGTCACGTCTGCCTTCGGAGAGACTCTAACCTTCATTTAAACCTCACGTTAAGTCCGAGCATATACATTTTCCCTTTCCGAGCGCTGGGCCGGAAGCACGCGCTCTCCCAGAGGATGTGCTCCCGGGGATGGAAAGTTCACGTCCGGAAAAAAAAAAAATACGCCAGTGAGCAAATATCAGCCGTGACTTTAAGGGACTCTCACGCGATGCGAAAGATTTCAATGAGATTCCAGTGAGTAGTGCACTGGCGCAAACCAAAGTATCAGGAAAATACTCGTTTGGAACAAGCAACTGAGCGGTGTTATATATTAATATAATTTTTAATTGTTGGAAAATAGTAGCGTCTCTGGAGTGCCTCTCCAAATGAAAACAACCAAATAAAAATGTGTCGCCGACCGAGCCGCCCTGCACTTCCACTCAGCTATTATGCAAGAGTGGAGCTAATTTACAGCGCTGTCAAGAACCTCTTGCTCCAATTCTCCAATGGAAACAACGGCCAAAATCCAACTGTAATAGTTCATTTTTCACAAATATTTGCTCGGGTTTACATATTCAAATGATCGCTGTGACATTGCAAGGAAAGCAAAATGTCACTTTTATTTTGTTCAGGCCCACACGCTACCTCCGGTCCCGGGAGGCTACTTTGAGCCCGCGGGCGCCATGTTGGTGAACCTCGTTCTATGGATTAATGACAAAATAAGTTGATGGTTTTCCGAAGATGTGTGCAGTCACTGTGATTTGACAGGCGCAGTCGAGCGCGAAAAATCATACGCGTAAAATTTGCTACGGGTATAAATACATAGATATTGAAAGACGTCGCTTATTTTGTGTGGTCTTGACCAATATTCCCTCTAAGATGCGCCACTGCGCAGTTGCGCACTTGTCGCACACGCTCAGCGCACATGAAAATCGATACAGCGCAGTGAACCACAGCCTGTCGTCTGCTTCTACTTCCTACTTAACCTCACACCGCCCCCCTCTGCTCTTAAAGGGGTACACTCATAGTTACAAACACACCCGTAACTTTATATCTGCGGGCATGACTGACCACACCGGTACGTTTTTCAAATGTGAGTGACTGTGGGTGTCTTGTTACATGTGATCTATATTTAACACATTGTAATTAAAAAAAAAAAAAAAAAAAGATCAAACATACAGTCAAACGTGGAAGTAACATCATGGTCTGGGGCTGCCCTGTTACCTCAGGACCTGGACAACTAGCTGCAATTAATATAACTATGATTTCTGCTCTTTCCCAGAAAATTCTGCAGGAAAATGTTCACCCATCTTTTCATTCCCAAAAGCGGGAGGGCACTTGGATTATGGAGTGGTACGACAAACCCATGAAATACTGGCAAGTCAACAACAACCACAAAATAAAAATCAAAAGTCTGGACCTGAATGCACTTGAAATGCTATGGCATGACTTTCAACAAGTCATGCTTGAAAACTCTACAGTTACTGAATTAAAATAACTGCAAGGTAGAATTGGGCATTATAAATCCACAGAGATGTTAAAAAAAATGAAAAAAATAAAAAATCATTGCTAGTTATAGAAAACATTGTATTGCGTTGTTGCTGCTAAGAATGGACCAACCAATTATTAGGTTGGGGAAGCTATTATTTTTTTTTTCCCCACAGGGCCAGGTAGCTTTAAATATATATATGTATTTTCTTTTCTGAATTAATAAAACCACCATTCAATCATCAGTGCTTTCAGAAAAAGACTGAGAAAACTCCTTCAGAGTGGAGTATGCTAAATGTAAATATGCATAGACACTATATATGTATATTGTTAGCTCTGTAAAGAGATGGCAACGATTCACGGTGCGGTGCGGGAAAATGTCTGGGAGCGTATTGTCGGGAAGAAAAAAAAAATTGACGGTCTAACTCATTTATTTAATTACACCCAGGGAATCCTCTATGTGGAGGGCAAGAAAAAAAAGGGCTTCTAGTTGTCAACAAGAAAAAGAAAAAGAGAAAGGGATTATAATGGAATTTGACTTTTCCTCCACATGATATCATGGACAAAATAACAATTACCGTAATTCCCGGGGTACAGAGCGCACCTGATTATAAGCCTCACCCGGTACATTTGTAAAGGAAATATCATTTGGTACATGCATACGCCGCAGCTGTGTAAAAGCCGCAAGTGCCCACATCGAAACACGAGATATTTATAAAGACGGCACACAGAGAGTTTAACGCTAACGTTAGCGCAGCGCTAACAGGGCCGGACCGGTAAAGGTCACTTCCTCGGCACATATATTCCACTGTGTCTCACGCTTATCTTTTCGGCTCTAATGGCCCTTTTGCGGTCGTTAGGAAATATGCACAAATTACCCGCATCACCGCACAAACCGCAGGGTTGAAAGCGTGTGAAAAATGTCGCGGCATATAGGCTGGAAATTACAGTGCTGGGTTAAAATATTAAAAGTACACATTATTAATATTAAAACTACACATTATAGTGATCCAAAATTTTAAAAGAATGGGTGGGGCCCTCAGAGTTTCACATCCCAGCCCCGCCTGTGTGGAGTTTGTGCATTTTCCTGATCCGTGTCTGCGTGGGTTTTCTCCAGGTACTCCGCTTTCCTCCCACATCCCAAAAATATCCATTCATTGGAGACTCTAAATTGCCCCAAGGTGTGATTGTGAGTGTTGTCTCTATGCTCCCTGCGATTGGCTGGCAACCAGTTCAGGGTGTACCCCACCTCCTGCCCGAAAACAGCTGGGATAGGCTCCAGCAATCCCGCGACCCTTGTGAGGATAAGCGGCTCAGAAAATGGAGGGATAGTTGGATTTGTTTTAATTAGAGTAAGTTGATCAATGTATCAGTAACTGTAAAATCTGGATCTCGAAAAATCTTGATTTTGGTGATGAGTCATATTTTACAAAAATCTTTTTTTTTGGGGGGGGGGGTTCATGTCATGTCAAATAATTTCCACAGTGGCTCCGTACGAGTCTTTAATATTTTGCATTCAAGATAACAATGGAATATATTTGAAAACTGACGGGCCGTTGCTTGGAGGTGAAGTCGTGCTCCAAATGTCTCAGTTGCATTCATTTTATTCAGATGACATTTCCGACGGCATAAAATGGAAAAAAAAAAAAAAAAAAAAAACGAGAAAAAACTCAAAAGGTGTAATCCCCAAATGCTCATCAGTGAAAATCAAACAGTTGGACTTCCAACACTGCAGGGTAGATTATAATAGATTGGGGAAATGTTGGGTTTCTACACAGGCTCCAACAGGCACGCTTGTTTATTTACGGCGAGACGGAAATGTCTTACGTTTAAAAGAGTTGCTACGTGCACGGTTCAAACATTTCAGATGAGGTGTCGAACACGTGTCGCGAGCCACATCTTAGGTACGTTTTCCTTCAGAGGGCCGCTGTGACTGTGAAACCGTATGAATATTTCATCACCTCAACGTAGTATTCCATACAGTACTCAACAAATCACAAGTCAAGGGTATATTAGTTTATTCGACTCGATTTCTTATCCCAGTTACTGTAAACAGAGGTTTAGTAAGAAAAAGTGGCTTGAAATATGTGATGTCACTATCCAAGCCGCCTATCCTCACAAGGGTTGCGGGAAAGCTGGAGCCTATCCCAGCTAGCTTCGGGCGAAAGGCTCACTACACCCTGAACTGGTCGCCAGTCAGTCGCGGGGCAGATATCGGCACCATCACTGAGCGGGAATCGATCACACGCCGCCCGCATCAAAGGCAGGCGTGTGTACCACTACACCAATCAGTGACATCTTGAAAGATATAATTTAGTAATTTAATTACAGTAGAGCCTCGGTTCTCGACAACAATCCGTTCTTGAAGGCGGTTCGAATGCTGATTTGCTCGAAAACCGAATCAACCGCTCGCGTTCTGTTGGTTCCGAGTTGTTTTTTTTCGGCGGGTGGGAATTCACGACAGAGTGCGCCGTGGGTCAGATGGTCTGGCCGCGCACGTTCTGTTATTTCCGGGTTTTGTTGGAGGGTGTTCGAGTAACGATTTTTGTTCGAAAACAGAAGCAAAAAAAAAAAGAAACTCAATTTTCGTTCGAAAACTGATTTGTTCGAGAACCGAGGTTGTACTGTGTTACATGAAGGTATGACATTTTTCCATCCATCCATCCATCTATTTTCTTAGCAGCTTATCCTCACAAGGGTAGCGGGGAGTGCCGGAGCCTATCCCAGCTGTCAACGGGCAGGAGGCGGGGAACACCCTGAACTGGTTGCCACTCACAATCACACCTACGGGCAATTTAGAGTGTCCAATTAATGGTGCATGTTTTTGGGGATGTGGGAGGAAACCCACGCAGGCACGGGGAGAATATGCAAACGCTACACAGGCGGGTCCGGGATTGAACCCGGGACCTCAGAACTGTGAGGCCAACGCTTTACCAGCTGAGCCACCGTATGACAATTTTATTCATTTATTTTATAGATTCTAGCGAGAATCACGGAAGCTGACACAATTGACTTTGAGTTCGATCCCTGTGAATTCTCGTGCTATACCTGTGACAAGCTCTCTTCCAAAATGATTCAGAGGGGAACAATAAATGTAAAAAAAAAAAAATTACACATCCCAGTAAATATTTCATTTTTTTTCCAGTATGAATGTGTTAAAAAATTCCCGCACCACTTTTGTTGATCATTAAATCATTTTTTCCTTCCCTCCAAATGCTATGAGTCCAGAAATTCATTCGGTTTTCTTATTTACAACAACAACCACAACATGCAGTGACTGTCAGGTAATATTAACGTCTTATTGTTGTAATCATTTCAAATACTGCATTACGAGTACACCCGGCAGTGAGCCAGCGAGGCGACGAAAATAGAGCGTTTCCCGTTGAGTGCACGCTCAACGCTTCAGTGAACTTGTAACCTGCTCGTAATCATGAAAAGAAATACAGAAAAAGAGCTCCGTATTTTTCTGTGATCCGGTGTTGGAAAGATAATGAGGAATATGAAATACATTTAGCCATTGGAGCAATTCTTACAAATGGTTAGTGCATCCTTGGAATGTTCTCCTCACAATTATGTGCAAAACGGTTTTATTCCTCCATACAATTGATTATGAAACGCTTTCACGAAGGTAACGATGTTGAATAAAAAATTGCTGTACATCATCATTGCGCAATGATGCACGGAGGTTTTGAACTACCAGGGATTATTCGGTCGAAATCATACCAAGAGATTTATTGATTCCATTGGTCATCTGCGCAGAACAGGAGGAATTAATTCATCTTTTTGCAATCTGATGCAATATCAAGAAAGGAATGGTATCGTGTGATGGAACAAAGGAATTTTATGCCGTGTTTGTCGGAACCCGACCGACTTCTAACGATGCACAACCCGAAGATGTGGAGGTTGAAAAAAAACACGATCAAATCCGAACGACGTTGAGCGTTCCGCAAACGACTTCACTTTGAACTCTTCTTCATCCGCTAAATTGTTTGCTCGACTGTCAGGCGATGTCAACCGCACAGAGCGGCTGTCGAGCGCTGCTGAGTTTGCTTCTTCCAAAAATAGCTCTCTCATATTCCGGCAATTATTTTTCCACTTGTTTGCAGCCAAAATGGGGTGGGGTGGGACACCTTTGATGCAAATAAAAAAAAAGTCATGAATACTTCAAATGTCACAAATGTATGGAATAAAAAGTGTTAAGTGTAAAGAACTCTATAAACAGAAATGTCTCTTGTTCTTTGTTCTGAATGTCGTACCAGGGCAGCACCGACTGCCGGAGAAAAATTGCCCGTGTGTTTTTTACGCACTTGTCCAATAAAGCCGATTCTGATCCTGGTGATGATCCCATGAAACCGTAATCCCAAATGGTATGTTTGGTGCACACCCAATACTAAACAAAGAAAGCAACACGTACACGTGGAAGCAAGCATCATGCTTTGGGGATGTTCCTTCTTCACCTGGAGCTGCAGCTTCCGGGTGTGCTAACTTATGCAACTTTGTCAGGTTTACTTAGCCTTTTGCTTAGTCAGGGACAGCTTCTTCAGTGACGTGTCTGGTGATATAGCGTCCGGTAATAGCTAGGCTCACGCAACCCAGCACATTTAAAGTACAATTTCTCGAGGAAGGGAGACAAGAGGAACTTCTTGCTCGTGAGGAGAACGTGGAATGAGTCTTTTTCGCAATCTCCAACCCGTTCTGTCCTCATCTCCACAAATCCTCATTTTTATTCCTTAGTGTGGTCTACATCAAAACAAATCAGACGTGACAAACACAGCAACTGTGACAAAAATAGCCAATCTAGTTTTTGCAATGTCATCATCATCCTCTCGAGTGTTTATGTTGTCTGCTGCATCCCTGTCTGGTGTTTCCACGGCACCCAATGGAAAGTGATTGCATCACATTAAGCAAATGGGCATGAAAAACAACCAATAGAGCAAATATGAGATAAATGTATATCCAATTAATCCAACAAAACTCTCTTCCTCCAATTGAGTTGTCCAGGTTACAGGTCACTTTTTCTTCTTCTTTTCCTTTCGGATTGTCTCGATTAGGGATCGCCACAGCGTGTCATCTTTTTCTATGTAAGCCTATCTCGTGCATCCTCCTCTCTAACAGCCACAATCTTCATGTCCTCCCTCACAACATCCATCAACCTTTTCTTTTGTCTTCCTCTCGCTCTCTTCCCTGGTAGCTCCATCCTTACCATTCTCCTACCAATTTCCTCACTCTCTCGCCTCTGGACATGTCCAAACCATCGAAGTCTGCTCTCTCGAACCTTGTCCCCAAAACATCCAACTTTGGCTGTCCCTCTAATGAGCTCATTTCTAATCCTATCTAACCTGTTGACTCCAAGCGAGAACCTCAGCATCTTCATTTCTGGTACCTCCAGTTCTGCTTCCTGTTGTTTCTTCAGTGCCGCCGTCTCTAATTCGTAAATCATGGCCGCCGTCACCACTGTTTCATAAACTTTGCCCTTCGTCCTAGCAGAGACTCTTCTGTCGCATTCAACACCAGACACCTTCCGCCAACTGGACCCGTTTCTTCACTTCCTTACCACACTCTCCATTGCTCTGTATGGTTGACCAAGTATTTGAAGTCGTCCACCCTCGCTATCGCTTCACTCTTCCTCCTCCGCCCCTCACATTACTTCGAGCCTTACTCCTTTTCCACTTGCTCTCTTGGTTAAAGTTCACTTTAATGTTGGGGAAAAAAAACTTTGAAATTATTTATTATCCTGCCATATCGTGATTAAAAACCTGGCCTTTGAATGGGGTGAATAGACCTTTTTTTCCACCCAGTTTAAATCTCAGATTCATAATAGCATCGTTTTTCATATCGTAGTTATCGAGCCCAGTATAAATATTTCTATTTATCTTCTCATCCTCCATCCCTTCACGAAAGGCCAAAATAGACCCTTCTCTTCAGAAGCCTGCGATATCAAACTATTAAAGAATGAGTCTCGTTATTATTAATACAGTCCCGCTCACAAAGAAATCTTTGGCTTAAATCATTTAAATTCTACCCCCCAAGGTAAACAGAACACTATTGCAGATGTCTAACAATAGGGAATATTTTTAAAGCGCAAGAAAAGCAATAACCAAGGTCATTGCGGTGGCTGGAGAGAAAGATGGCAGCTTTTTTCTAGTACATGTCCAAGCCAATTACACCAAAAAAAAAATGCATTTATTATTTTTCAGATACGGTATGAGGAACCTTGTTTCCCACTGATATTTGGAAGGCTCCTCATTCTCTCCTGAGCTTTGGGGAAAGCGGCGGAGATATGAATTAGAGCCAGAATGGAGCGCTCGTACTTAAACGATAAATATCTTGTCGAGAAGCCGTTTCTGTCGCGGGAGAAAAAGAAAGTCTTTGGCCCCAGGGCACTCCGGAGCAGCGAGTGGGAAGCTGCTCGTTCCCACCCTCCGGGACTCACGGCGGACTAAGAAACCGTCGGCGCTTTTCGACGGCAACAAATTGAGAATTCCTCGAAGAGTGAACACTTCAAGATGATCCGGCTCAATCCGGAATGTGCCAGAAAAGAGCTCAACATGCTTAAAGCTGTTTTTGTTTAACACGCAACTCATGATCCCTGTCTTGCCCATTTCCTTTCCTGTCCTTGTCCTATCCTATTCTGTCCTGTCCTGTCTTTCCTTCACAGGCTGTATCACTACAGTCTTATGCAACATCCATGTTTACTGTTTCTTTGCTTTAGCTATGAAAAATGATTTGCTTTTCTCATTCTGTTTACAGTTAGCGATTTGTCTTTGCCTCCCTCACCCCTCTAGAAATTCTGCTCTGTTCGACTGATCCACTCTGATCCCCAATAAACGTCGATTAAAATACTAAGACATCACAGAGGAAGCTCAAAAATTCCACCGTGACACAGTAAAACTGATCCGGCATAAAGGGGACGCAGATCCTCCATTCTGCGTGATCTAACAGCCGAACAGGACATGGATGACTGCCTTATTAGAGTCACGTGACCACAACGGGATCTACTGTAATGGCTGCGAATAGCTTGTACAAACACACAGCATATGATTGTGTCCGTAATTTCTCTTTATTCAACGGCAATTGACCGTGGGGCCACATGAGACCTCGACTCGGTCCGGACGCGGAGAACGATCCGCTATTTGAAACTTTCCGCAAGAGGGGTTGAACCGATTTTGTTCGACTTGGTGACTCAGCACGGATATTATTCTCTTCAAGTCGATTCATCGCTAACGGTTGCCTGATCATAACGCTCTGTGGAGCAGTGAAATATCTGGTCAACATCTGCACAGATCCAAGATAATTAAGATTTCTCTCGGGACCGCCAGTGAGGAACGACGGCGGTGGCGCGAAGTAAAACTTTGTGTTCCAAAGCGTGACGTTTAATATTGCAGACAGAAATGGAGTGCTAACAAGTACTCATTTATCATCAAAGATGTTTGCTAGAACAGACACCCAAAATCGCTTCAGAAATTAATTTGTAATTAATTTAAATCAGTTTTTCAGCGTGTAGCCTGCAACATCTGCTCGGATAATGTTTTTGTCTTTTAGATGTGACAAAGCAGCAAGTGGTTCATTGCTAAGCAGGTTATTCTCAGAAGATCTGTTCCAACTAATTAAAGTGCCGGAAAATAGTTTTAGAGACTACTGCTGCAGCGTCTTCAGTTTTGAATGTATGTTGGAATATAATTCACTTTTCTCGTTTTATTAAAAGTACAGATGGCAGTTAAGTCTAAATTTGGTTGGTTGGTTGGTTGACATTTGTATGAAATAAATGTTCATCTAAAAAAGGTAAATATGCTTCCAAACTGGGTAAAGCCTGGAAAGCATCAGAAATAATCTACCGAATGCAAATGTCCTTACTTTGGACAAAGTTCAGGATCATGACTTGGTCCAGCCATCTTGTCTGTTCCCATAATCTGGAAGGCATCGCGTTATCAGTCCGAGCACAACACGAGCACACTGTGCACGTCTGTACTTTTTGCGAGCAGCACAACTGAATGTTAACTTTTTTTTTTTTTTTTTTTTTCCATGCGCAATGGGGGATTACGCAGCTGGGCTCAACTTTCGATCGGTGGAGCGGCTCATCGCTGTCGAGGGCCGGTGTTCGGAGCTCATCCTTCTGTGGAGATTTTTTCGGTTTTATCTTCCCGCTCGCAGCCGTTGTGTGGACGGGTGCCTATCTGTGCTCCGCTTCCGACAATTCGTCCTCTTTCTTAGCTTTGCGTGTTTCCTCAAACTTTAAGACAAGCGAACTGAAGAAGTGCTGTCCTGTTTTTTTTTTTTTTTTAAATCAAACCCAAAAGTACGTTGACAAAGGATGGCAAAAGCAACGCTGCGAGATTGTGGCACCGGTCTGCACAGAGCGTTAGACTGACTGGCAGACTCCAATGGAGAGACAAGGCAGTATCAATCAATCTTCTGCTAAATGTTACGGAAAATCCTATCAGAGAGTCTGACCTGCAGGGCACACATCTAATAAACAACTGAGTGGCTTTTCTCTCACGGAATTTTCCGTCCGCCTGTCCCTTTATTGACGTCCCCCCCTCCCCCATCATTAAACAGTATCTACTATACTGGATGCCAGTTTGTATCTGGCAAACATATGGAAATTGGTGCTGGTGAGCTGTCTGAAATTCAACTGGCTACAATTCGCTGTCTGAAATTCACCGTCTAAATTCAGTGTTATGAAGGCACGGTTACTTCAGGTCAGAACCCAACACTCAGCCAATCTACGCTTTCTTAGTAGTAGAACCTTGGTGTTCTGATTGATTCCGACCTGACTTTCAACATTTATATCAAATCAATCACAAAAACTGCCTACTACCATCTGAAAAACATATCTAGGATCAAGTTTTGTATTGTGTCAAGCAGACCAGGAAAAGCTCATCCGTGCTTTTATCTCAAGTAGACTTGACTACTGTAATGGTCTTCTGACTGGAATCCTCGAAAAAAAAAAAAAAAAAAAAAGAATATTAAACAGCTGCAGCTCACGTTCTGATCAAAACAAAGCGGTCAGAGCATATAACTCCAATCCTAAAGTCCTTGCAATGGCTTCCAGTCATCTTTAGAATAGATTTTAAAGTTCTGCTACTGGTCGATAAATCACTAAATGATTTCGGTCCTGAACACATGAAAGAAATGCTAACGGAATACAAACCCAGTCGAGCTCTGAGATCGACTGACTCGGGTCAAATAGTGGAGCGGGGAGTCCAAAGCAAACATGGTGAAGCAGCATTTAGCTATTATGCTGCACATAAATGGAATAATAATAATAATAATAATAATGAGGCCAGCCCCAAGTGTGAATGTTTTTAAATCCAGGTTGAAAACGCTTGTTTTTTTTCCCTCATGCTTTTTAGAATATATCCACTTTTTGATCATATTACTTGTTCTGTATGCGGTTTTAATTGTCTTTTATGTAACATTTTGTCTGTGACTTTTATTGTTTTTATCCCGCTTTAAATGCTTTATCTCTTTGTTTTCAAATGCCTTTAATCATGTAAAGCACATTGACTTACCTCGTGTATGATATGCACTATACAAATAAATTTGCTTTGCTTTATGTGACAACACGTGACTAAGAAAGCATAACTGGATTGGCTGGGTGTTGGTTCTGACGTAAAGTAACCCTGCCCTCTTAACACTGAATTTAGACGGTGAATTCCAGACAGTGAATTGTCGCTACTTGAATCTCAGGAGACTGAAAATATTGCGTTTGAATTTTAAAGGTTGAATTTTTTTTATATGGCGAATTTGTTAACATTGAAAAGTTCAACTGAAATACAGCTATTGAAAATGGGATCACTTGGGAATAACAATGTGAATTTTACGACATGAAAATTTCAGTGGCATTTTTAATTCAAATGCTGGTGGCACATATTTACTTCCACAGTTGGCACGCAAGTTATCTCAAAAGTATTCAAAACCAGTTTAACAATTTAAGACTGATTTCATCTTGTCGGGTTGTTTCTAAAAAGTTGGCGACCTCCTATTTTAAAGTCTTCGCACTGGCTTCCAGTTAGCTAAATAGACCAAGTTCTATAAATCACGGTTCAGGGCCTGAATACATTAAAGACACGCTAATTGAATATAAATGCAGTACACCTCTGAGAACTGCAGGCTCGGGTCAGATAATAGAACTCAGAGTTCAAACCAAACATTTTGAAGATTTAGTACCTGTGCTGCACACAATTAGAATAAACTGCCATCAGCCAGCCACAAGCGTTTTTAAATCCACCTTAAAAACAATTTTTCCCCTTTTCATGCTTCTTCTTGACCACTTTTAAAGGATTTTCTAAAAAACGTTTTCTACTGCAGGTTATTTGAGTAATTTTACTAAGTTGTCCTTTGAGTATTTTTCGCTTTAAAATACTTTAAATCATGTAAAGAAATGTAAGTCTAAGTACGAGGCATTTGCATACAGTAAATTATTTTAATAACCTTTTGTTTTGAAACATTTAAGTATATTTTTGGACGTGAATATGTGCAAAACAATGTATCGTAATATTTTATAGTGTTTTTTTTGTTGTTCTATATTTAAAGTGTTCAAACTGTATCATGCAACTTCTTCTTCTTCTGTGCTGCTATATGTGAATGTTGGTTACGATGGCGGTACTTGGAGAAGTAAGTATTTTATTAGGTAGTACTTGATGTAAAAAGTTTGACAACAACTGGTTCAAATTCAACACCCCCCCCCCCCCCACACACACACACACACACACTCAAAACGGAGTCCCTCAATGGATTGCGTTCAACCTCAATGTTCCACTGCACACTTCTCAGGTTTGAAACACCAAGGAGACTGCACAATGTCGGGGTGTATAAATATTGAACGCGCTCGCTTCCTAAAACGAAGGTCTACATAATTCACTGTCATTCATCGGGCTTCCTACACAAAATGACACTCCTCGGAGTTGATGTGATGTGTTTTGTCATAAAGGCAGCACGCTGCAAACCGTCACAGCCGGCGAGTGCTTTCTTTGCGCCAGTAATGCAGAATACAAAGGAAAAAAATCCACTATTCTATCAGGAGTGCCATCCGCCACACTGTGTCCTCTGCATTGCACCCCCCCCCCTCCCCCCATAGGCCGGGGTGACAGCCATTATAGATGGGCGAACCAATTACTGCTTCCACACGATGCAATATTTATGAAACACTTATCCAACGGTCTGGGGGTTAATATTTCATCCAGAGATACGACAGAAGCAGAGCGGAGCGACAAAGAGAACGGCGTTAAATACCTCACACGGCGAGAGCGTCTCATACGTAACGCTCTGGCGTCAATGTCATCCGCACGGGCCTCGCGTTAGCGGGTCTGATTAATGACGACCCTCCCGGTGGCTGTTGTGCCACGTTCGGGTCCACTGTATATGCGGGCCAGTGGCCTGAGGCGCGGCGGCGGACAGATTAGTTTCTCAATAAACAATCTGCCAGCGCCTGACTGGGTCGTTTTCAACAGCAATTAGGCTCCGTTAGCGGTCATGTGACGTATATGGATAAATTGCTTTTGGCCTCCCGACTGTACCGTAATTGTAATCCTTATCGTTTCTTCTCATGTGGCCGCGCGTCATTATGAGGCGCCGTTCCGATAAATTTCGAGAGAGCCGATGAGCGGCCGGCCGACCGGCCGGCCCACCGACGTCGGTGGGGACAATTCTCGAGATGCGTCGTTTAGATTTGTTTCGGAAACACAAAGCTTTTCGCGGCGTATATGTAGATAAATGGAATGGGCAAACCAGAATGGGGCTCATAACTCATTCATTGAATGCACGGACGTTTATATTTGTCAACGGTAACCCGTCCATTTACTGCCACCGACGTACACCGTCCATGGAAAATACATTCTCGAACATACATGAACAAATCCCATAAGATTTAACATCAGCACTGCTTTTAAGTAGAGGATAAAGATTAGAGGGCGAATTTCGGCTTGTCACGTCGATTTTGAGGGAGAAAAATGGCAAGATATTGGAAATCAATCAGGTTTAGGCACTGCACACTTGAAGAGTATGTATTTTTATCGTATAAACATGAATATGTGTCGGGATAGGTAGTAGAAATTGTGTGATCCTCTGAAATGACGATGCAGTTCATGGTAATAGAATGACGTAAAATAGCCGCAATCGAGCCATGAGGCGTCTCAGCGTCAATTACAGAGCACATTTTATTAAAGGCCAGTTGTCAGTGTCACGAAAGGAAAACAATATTGGCGTTTGTCACTTTTCTGCTTGCCTTTTTTTTTTTTTTGCAAAAATTGCATTTTCTCCACTTTTTGGTTGAACCAACCCATGTTCTACTGCTCATCAATCAAGTGCGGGAAAAGCTAGAAAGCTAGAAAATTACAGTGCAGCAATCAGCGACGTTTGTAAAAAGGGGACAAATAATAGTGAATGCACAAGTTAGGTTAGGTTTTGGATCACTCCAACAAAAGGGGGGAAAATCTGCAAAATAGCAAGTAAGTAGTTGTTATTAATCCATTTTAATGCTATATTAGCCTACTAAAAATTCATTTTTGGGTCATAAGGTTATCGTTTGGCCAAATCATCGGTCGTGGATGATGTCTCACAACAGGTTTTGTAGTTCGAGTCAAAATATTTCGGGCCCGATCTGGGAAAGCGCTAGGGATTGCTAATCTAGACAATATCAGAGCTAAAATATTGTAGTCTGATCCAGGCATTAGGGTTTTAGTTCGGGTAAGGGTTTATAGTTTGAGTTTTCAAATGGTGGTTTCAAACATGTAATGTCATACATAGGAGGATACGTCGGAGCTTCATACTTGCGGTGTCCTCTCATGTGTAGCAAACCAGGACAGGGGACTCTATAGCATACAAAATGCTAGACCATCTGTAATCATTTCACAAATACTGGCAGGCATATTGTCCAAAAATAATCTAAGAGCAAGTGCAAGGATAAAAAAAAAAAGCAAGTTGCAAGGTTGATTCGGTCTGCTGGTGGACGACTGTGCAAACAACCCGTATTGGAGTGTGATCTTACAACAAGATACATTACAAAATGGTAAACAAAGTTTGAACACAATACGGAAGAATCGCGCGCATAAAATGAAAGTAAACAATTTTTACGTTGAGTCGTTTTCAATGGTCAACAGTTGGCCCAAACAGGAAGAGCGACGCTAAATCACTTTTGAAAAAAAACATTGTTGGGCAAATTAACGGTAATTACGCCTGACGAGCAAAGCCTTCTGCGGCGTCGCAGCCTGCGTATACAACGGGAAAGGCCGTTACTGAGGGAAAACAAAGTGCCTTGTGATTTCATAAGCCCATTAAAATGTGAAATCCAGTTTGAGCAGCAGATCTTAAGAAGCCCACGAGGGCCGCCGTAATCCAGCCTCCATTGACACATCTGAAATGATTCACGGTACCGTATGCATCCACCTGATTATCCGTCCATCCGTTTTCCAAGCCACTTATCCTCACGTGGGTCGCGGGAGTGCAGGACCCTTCTTCTTCTTCCTCTTTCGGCTTGTCTTGTTAGGGGTCGCCACAGCCTCTGTCGTGCATCCTCCTCTCGAACCCCCACTGTCCTCATGTCCTCCCTCACAACATCCATCAACCTTTTCTTTTGTCTTCCTCTCGCTCTCTTCCCTGGTAGCTCCATCCTTACCATTCTCCTACCAATTTCCTCACTCTCTCGCCTCTGGACATGTCCAAACCATCGAAGTCTGGACTCTCTCACCTCGTCTCCAAAACATTCCCGACTTTGGCTGTCCCTCTAATGAGCTCGTTTCTAATCCTATCCAATCTGCTCACTCCAAGCGAGAACCTCAACATCTTCATTTCTGCTACCTCAAGTTCTGCTTCCTGTTGTTCCTTCAGTGCCACCATCTCTAATCCGTACATCTTGTCCGGCCTCACCACTGTTTTATAAACGTTGCCCTTCATCCTAGCGGATACTGTTCTGTAGCATAGAACATAGACACCTTCCGCCAGCTGTTCCACCTCGCTTGGACCAGTTTCTTCACTTCCTTACCACACTCACCATTGCTCTGTATTGTTGATTCTGTTTTACTTTGGCTAATCTTCATTCCTCTCCTTTCCAGTGCGTACCTCCATCTTTCTAACTGTTCCTCCACCTGCTCCCTGCTTTCACTCCAGATCTCAATATCATCTGTGAACATCATGGTCCAAGGGGGATTCAAGTTTAACCTCATCTGTCAGACTATCCATTGGTACCGCAAGTAGGAAGGGGCTCAGCGTGAATCCCTGATGCAGTCCCACCTCCACCTTAAATTCTTCTGACACCCCTACGGCACATCTCATCACTGTTGTGCTGCCCTCATACATGTCCTGTACTATTCTAACATATTTCTCCGCCACACCAGACTTGTGCATGCAGTACCACAGACAACCCTCTCGGTACTCTGTCATAGGCTTTTTCTAGATCCACAAAGACACAATGTAGCTCCTTCTGACCTTGTCTGTATTTTTCCACGAGCATCCTCAAGGCAAATGGACCCTGGACCTTATCCCAGCTAAAGGCGGACTCCGCCTTGAACTGATGGTCAGGGCACATACGTATCAACACCATCACTGGGAATTGAACCCACGCTGCGCGCACTAAAGTCAGACGTGTGTACGGCTACACAATCAACGACACGCCACTTGATTAAGCAGACAATAGGCAATCCCGCAGAAAGGTTTGTCATCGCCATTAATTTACGCTATTTTATAAATCATCTCTCGACGCCTGGTGGAAGACCTTTGCTCAAATCTAAAGTACCGCTTGGTAGCACTGCCCACCGCATATCTTATGCGTAATATTCCGAAATGTATAATTTACACACATCCACTCGTGGTCGTCAAGATTTCCCAAAAGAGATTCATGCTTTGCGCTCATCTTCACAGACGGAGAACTTTTTCTGCCAATTTATTATTCATTGCATCTCGGGCTGTGGGAAAATTAATTCCTTACATGAAGACATTTGCAAAGGCAAAGAAGGCCGACTCAATTTGCTTCAACTCACAAGCAGAGGCGGGGGGGAAAAAATGTCAGCGTAGAATCAAAAAGGACCGTGTTGGGTTGCGTTTTGCGGACAAGCTGGGGTCATAACAACAAGCGCACATGGCAGATTTCTTCCAGGGAAGACATGGATTATAACAGAGGAAAATAATTTCTATTTGTGCATTTAATCATTTCCCCCCTTGTGAACAAAAAAAAGTGGAATGTTCAAATTGCTTTTCAGCTTCGGTTTTGTATTGGAACAAGGATATAAAACCATAGATGTTTATTTTTTGACTTGATACGAGTCTGTAGCTTGTAACATTAGCATAAGTGCAAGGTAATCAACGGCTAGACATTTTGTTAGCTGCCCATTGGGGAAAAAAATTGTTTGTTAACTGAGACTTAACTGAGTATTTTGTAATACTTTTTGGAAGCCAGAACACCAAAAACATGCATTATCATTGTGTTCTCCTCGCAATACGTTACTATACAGTGAAGCTAGACAGACAGTGAACTGATAAAGAAACGGGGTACACAGGTCGTTCTTTTCTTGCTTTTATGGAGGTCTCTTGTGGTAAATTAATTAATAAATGTAACTAAAAGATATATAAAAATATACATTAAACTGTGCACTATGTGCCATTGTGGAAAGTGCAGGTAGCTAGCTTATTTATGCTAAACACAACAGGAGCTGTATAAATGATCACTTCTTTACATCGAGCTTCCAAATAAAATATAATTGTGACCTCAAACTAATGTATGTGAACATTCAATATTTACAAAGATGACAGTTTCCCAAGATTGAAACGTTTAGAACATATTCAGCGTAGTTATGAGTTGTTCTCAGACTTAATGTTCGCCATACTCATATTTTCACCGGAGATATGCTAAAGATCATCTATAGATGTGCAGAGCACTCACTGTGCATAGAAACTGAATGATCCTCACAGGTCAAGAGGTGTCACTCTGACTCTTTTCCTTTTAAAACATTTTAACACATCGCATCATAAAATAAACATATTTTTACCTTTTAAACTAACTTTTTAACTAACATTTATCTTATGAAATATAATATAATATATTTTTTAAACGACATTGCAACCATCTTGCAAACATCCATTCATCCATTTTCTTAGCCGCTTATCCTCACAAGGGTCGCGGGGAGTGCTTGAGCTTATCCCGGCTGTTAACGGGCAGGAGGCGGCGTACATCCTGAACTGGTCGCCAGCCAATCACAGGGCACATCGAGACAAACAGACGCAGTCACAATCACAGCTAGGGGCAATTTAGAGTGTGCAATTAATGTTGCGTGTTTTTGGGATGTCGGAGGAAACCGGAGTGACCGGAGAAAACCCACGCAGGCATGGGGAGGACATGCAAACTCCACACAGGCGGGTCCGGGATTGAACCCCGGGACCTCAGAAGTGTGAGGCCAACGCTTTCCAGCTGAACCACCGTGCCGCCCAGATTCATAGTATTCCAATATAAAAATCCACGATTGCTATGACTAGGAAGAGAATCTGTCATCTCAGTAAATCAATTCCGAGGAATAGTCTGTTGAGTCGCCAGACAATTCTGCGTTTTGAGTCCTCCTACATCATAAATCGTATCACACAAGAATATAAAAACTAAGATATTGTAGACTAGAAACTTCTTTCAGGTTTCATGATTTGAAATGTGGGGGATATTTAATTTGTTGGCGTAAAGACTGACAGCCATGGCGGGACAATTTTGCCCTTCTTTGTCTTTGAAATTGCCTCGAGTGCATATTATGTATAATGTGCATATTTACAGCTCTGGCAAAACGCAAACAAATAAATTACTCGGTCACCATCACGTAAACACACTCACAGCTTTGCTTCGGCTGTCATGAGCAAGAATGGACCACGGCCAAGAGGGGCGTGGCCTGGCCACCGCTTTGGGCGGTCTCATCTCTGACAGCTGTCAACAGTCACAGCTGTTCTGCATTAGGCACTGTAATTAGACCAGGTCTTTAAGTTGGAGTTTTATCACTGGCATTTGCCAGTTCGCTGCATTGAGTTAGTGAGTTGCGTTCACCGGCAGCAGGAATCTCCACCACCGAGAGAGAGTGTAGTGTGAGCTGTCCTCGTCAAAGCGATTCTGTGCTGCCATAGTTTAGTCCCATCTTAGTTCATGTTTCCAAGTTTGCCTCCTCGTCATCAGACCTCGCATTTGGGATTTTGCTTATAGCCTAGCATCGTTGTTGTGCCTCTGCCTTCTCGGACTGCTTACACCGGGTTTGACCTCAGCTTTGAATAAAACTACACCTTATATCATGCCCTTGTCTCGGAGTCCTGCATTTGGGTCCAGGTTCGTAACATCGGCAACGGAAAGTACTAGATGCATTGCCTAGAACTTTCAAAAGTAAAATCTTTGCAGGTAAACCGTGATTACATTTCAAATGCTTAGTATCGGTCTTTTGAAAATTTAGTCATTGTTATTATCATGTTTATTGTTGGTCTGGGACTCCAGTCTGCAATTTGTAGACGCGAATTAGAAGCTAAGAAGAAATGGCAAGAGAACAAGTCAAATTATGCTATGTAAAATGCATTTTTCTGCTAGGGGCCCCAAAAAATTGTGTGAGCGAGTGTGGGTATATTTCAGATTCATTTTAAAGTTTTACCTATGTCTTCCAGACTTCGCAGACATGTTTAGTGCAGCTCGGGCTCAGGTCGGGACAGTTCACGAACACCTTAAATAATGCTCACTGACTTTTCTTGTTGGTCTTAATAGAGTGCTCACGGATTACCATACTGGTCATCAGGTCAGCCTGTGCATCGAGAGGCCAAACTATAAACAATACGTATTCTGCACAACCTCATGAATTTCAACAGGACCAGAGAAAATATGACCGCCCAAAAGTGCAGCAGGGCTCTAAATGTTGAAGTCCAAGCATCAGATTGAATCGGAATTTCTTGGAGAATGTACACACTGAAAGAAAATATGCATATGAGCGGCAGTTTGAGGCACGGCGCAATAAAACAAATCATTGATCACCCAAATGTCACTCCTAATTCCACCGCCGGGTAATATTCGGCACGGCAAATTTTCTACAAAATAGCTTCGGAAATTGCATTTTCCCTATTGAACATGAATTTGAATCATAGCATTCCCATCTAGTCAATACTGCGCATGCATCACAGATGGCATAATAAAGCTCCATCCACCATTTAAACGCTGACAGAATAACTCATCGTAAATATTTATTATACGTTATAGGATTATGCTGAGCAATTTTACTGCTTTGTTTTCCACCGCTCTTCATAACGCTGTCATTGCAGTGGAAGATTCCGGGTAAGAAAAGAGCCTCGTCCCCCAAGTATTTAAAAGATCGAATCTAGAAGACTTATCTATTTTATTTTTGTATTACAGAAACGTAGCTACTATTTCATTTAAAAAATATAAAAAAAATTCTCAACACAATAGCTAAGAAATAAATTAGCACCAAAGTGCAGATTTTTTTTTTGTAATCGGAATGCTTCCGATGTCTGTTTCAAACCGAGGCCCTGTTGAAGCTGCTTGCATACAACAGTGAGTCGTTTGTTGTGGTAGTACGAGCGACTGAGTCGGCGTAAAACAAAAATCGAAACCTTCGGTATCGTTCTGCGTTTCAAGATTTAACCCGTATTTTAAATAATGCATCGAACACTTGAGAGCACACACCGCCGTAGTCGAATTTCAGCAATACCTCAGCGTCAACAGTACACTAACTTTATAGAGTGTCCAAATTTCGTCACCTCCTAAACATCACGTGGATACGGATATTAGCTGACAAATATATCTGTATCGGTATTTTACTCTCATTTAAAATGAGGTGAATACTTGTCAATACTAAACAATTGAACACGTACGTATTTACTTGCTAGCGAAGCCAAGTAAACTCTGTACCGGGTTTTCAAAGCAGTCTTCGGTGAAATGCTTGGAACATATTAATGTCCACTTTGATTTATAAGTCCAATGCGCCAGCTTTGTCTTCACAAACCTGATCCATAACCTGCCCATCAGTTCATCTTTCAGTCATTCATGCAAGCTGACTCCGTCGGTGTTTTGACACAGAGCAAGCGAATGCGACACACTTCCTCACCAACTTTGCTAGCTTTTTCACTCTCTGGCTAAATTTTGTCTGGACGTGACGTCACATTCCGGTGTGTTACGGATCTTGCCGAATCTAAGTGACATTTTTGACAAAATTTTGAGACTAACTTTGACGCTTATTTATTTCATTTCTGTTATGTTGAAAATTGTTTACATATTTTTTTTTACTGAAATTATTAGCTACATTTGTATCATAGACAAATAAAATACAGGTCCTCTGGATTACACGTTTAAATTTCTTTTATACCTGTACAAGTTGACATCCTGACCCTTCGAAAACTAAATGCAATCTACCTTTTTCCCTTAAAAATCTATCTACATATACCTATATTTTAGAGTATTTTCCCCTTCTCATTTCAAGATGCTAAGAAAACCACTCAACGATTTCAGAAGTTACCCTTCACGCGTAATCTAATTTAACCACCGCCAGGTAGCCGCATGCTTTTGAATAGCAAAAAAAAAAAAAAAAAAATGCGAGCGTGTGGGCAGAAGAGAAAGAGGAACATCAAGTCAGACGTGGGAAGCCGATAGCTTTGAAAATCCGACGTGCCTGTGGAGACGGCCGTCCAGTCTCAATGCCATCTGACAGAAGCTCTTCTTTAGATTGTATAAGGAAGATAAAATGTCAAGCTCCGTCCCAGTGGAGGCGGAGAACAATGTCTGATGTCAAGTGGAATGTTCCCCGGACAACAATCTGTATGCGAGGTGCTGCTGATCTTGGCACGGAATCAGCCGAGCAAATATGCAAAAAAGGATCTTCGAGGAAAGCCTGACAGAATGTAGCGGACTCATTAAAAGTTTACTCGGAAAGACTTCTTTTGCTCCCAAGTGCAATCTGCTGAATTAAAAATAATATCCTTGGTTTATTTTCAAGTTCATTTATTTTTGCAATGTAATTACTCGGGGATGCTGTATGAATTCATGAAAGAAAGGGAAAATGAGGATGTTGTCTGGAGGATCTGGATTCCCAGACCGGACTGGCGGCTCACGGGTGCCGTGATTTGTTCGAGTACGTGCGACGCAGATGGGAAGCGATCCTCAAACACTAACTAAGTATTTTCTGACCACTTGAAGTCAGACAATGATATATCTGAACAGCACTGCTATTATTTCTCAATAGCCGTCTCTCAGGAATGAAACGTAAATGTCAAATGACAATCGCTTCCCGAGACTTTTTTCACACGCTTTCAACCCTGCGTTTTATGCAGTGATGCGGCTAATTTGCACATTTTTTTTCCTAACGGCCTCAAAGGCGCACTCGAGCTGAAAAGGTAAGAATGAGACCGGTGGAACTTCCTGTGCCGAGGAAATGACTTTTACCGACCCTGTTAGCGCTGCACTAGCGTCAGCGTTGTGCTAGCATGTTGCTGCTGTGTTACCGGCGTGTCTCAGTGATCTCTGATAAGTTTTATTTTAACAGGCGTTGTTAGCATTTGCGCTAGCGCCGCGCTAGAGTTAAAATCTTTCTGTGTACCGTCTTTCTTTCTAAAAATCTCGTGTTTCAGTACGTGTTTCAATGTAGGCACTTGCAGCGTTTACACAGCTGCGGCGTATGTATGTACCAAATGGTATTTCCTTTACAAATGTACTCGGTGAGGCTTGTAACCAGGTGTGCTCTGTAGGCCGGGAAGCACAGTAGTTTAATTAATAAATATGCAATCAGATCAAATTTTTATGACAAGGCGTAATAATTCATGAGAAAAAAATGATGTTGTGCATTTATAAAGTTCAGGACGCAAATGGTCCCAATTTGGAACGGCCCAAAATGACTTTGCCTATAGTTATTTTTGCCTTATAGATAACTTTGACGCGGAATAATCCTTGCTGTTAGCCACTTTCGCTCCTAAATTCCAAGCCAGTACCCTGCAGTGTGCGAGATTTAAGATACAATAGTTCCTTGAAAGTGATCTGATATACTGGTAGTACTGCATACAAGGTTACCCATCTTTTTTTTCATCTCACGTCTACAAGAGGTGGGACAAAATATTTTGATGTTTCCTATTATTGCCTGTTACACGAATATAGACGGTGATATTTTTGCAATTGGATGACAAAATATGATCATGTGGCAACTCACAGTTAATTTTTTTACTGAAAAATTCCCTTATGTGGTTTTAATGCTCCTTCTGAAACACCGTAGGAATCCGCAAGACTCTGCCAAAGACCTCTCTAAATAGGTACTGTAATTGGTGTCATGGAAGTATTCATCTCAGTGACACATCTCGACTGAGTGACAAACTTTTCGGGGAGTTGATCAAATTTTTGCTTGCGTTTTTTGGGAATGTTGCCAATAGTCTAAAGCAGGGTACTCAATAAACAGGCCCCAAACCTCAGCCACTACTTATTTGTGGCCCCCCCTTTCAGAGAAAAAAAATATTGACGCAAAAGTATACTTTTTATTTTTGGAAGGGGGGATGGATTATTTATTTTATTTATTTATTTTTTTAAACTAGGAAAGCCTGATTATTAAATCTCATTGACAAAAGTGTCCAAAATGGAAACGACATTTTTAGTTCACGACGATGTTGTTTTAAATGAAACATTTTGCTTTTTAACATTAAAGAATTATTCCATCTGACAGCAACTGTTGATGTCAGATGACGGGCGTGCAACGCGCAGTTGTGAATCGTGTCAAACAGGAAAGATGCAAAGAGCGAATACAGTAATGGGAAACCACAACCCCTCCCCACGCTAAAGTATCGATGACAGCTTTGACGGGTGTCGCAGATAAAATCTTTTCATCACTTAACACAGTGCCAGTCCCCTCCGAGGCGGTGTCAGCAACTAATCCTCAATTATGGGCATGGTTAAAAAAAAAAAAAAGTCTGATAACTTGCGACAAGCAATTCACCGGTCGGCTGCAGGAGACTCCTCCCGAAAGACGAGCGTGACAGTCAACCTCATCAACGCCTCCTCCCAGTCGTCGCCAAGTCGAGATTTGGGTAGGAAAACAAAGCCCGGAGGCCAACTATGTATTCTCTTCCCTGCAAAACCCGCCAATTGGATCGTCAGCTATCATCAGAGCCGCACAGACGCATGGCGCGAATGGAGAGGTGGGGAGGGGGGGGGGGGTGGGCCAGGAGAATGAAGGTGAGATTTACGGGGTAGGTACCAGTCCACTAATGTTATTTCACCCCAGAGCCAACCTTGGCCGTATCAACGGCAAAGTGTGATGAAACAGCCCCTGGTGACACGCCATGAATCAGAGTACAGATAAGTCTGAACTGAATTATTCCCATGGAACATCCACACTTCGCTGACGTTTTCAACCAAGGCTGTTGTTTCACTGCGCTTTATATCAATACATTCTCGTTAGAACTTTTTGTTTTCCTTGCTGTAATTCAACACTTTTCTTATCATAAACTCGGAATTTCCTGGATTTTTAAATCAGCCTCCCTTTGGAAAACAGGACTAAGGAACGTGCAAGAAACATTCGTCATTCATTATGATTTCACACCACACCCTCCATCCATCCATTCATTTCATTTTTCCGCTTATCCTCACAAGGGTCTATCCCAGATGTCAACGGACAGGAGGCGGGGTACACCCTGAACTGGTCGCCAGCCAATCGCAGGGCACATCGAGACTAATAGCCGCGCTCACAATCACACCAAGGGGCAATTTAGTGTCCAATTAATGTTGCATGTTTTGGGGATGTGGGAGGAAACCAGAGTGCCTGGAGAAAACCCACGCAGACACGGGGAGAACATGAAAACTCCAGATAGGCAGGGCCTGGATCGAACCTGGGACCTCAGAACTGTGAGGCCAACGCTTTTACCAGCCGATTTGAAAGTAGTGGACGTTAACAACTGATCGTGACCGTGTCTTCACACCACACAACAAAGCAAAAAGCTGAAGAGCGTTTCATTCTGTTACTATACATCCCTGATATGGAGGACCAAATCCAGGTTCATAAACCACCGCAGTGGCTAACAGATCTCTGTAGGTGGCGGTGTTGGATTGCATTCCAATTTGAAATCAGGACAGAGTGTGAGATTGAGGGCAGATGAGTCTGACAAATTCAGGGAATCTCACCTCAACTGAGTGTGTGTAAACTGTACATGGTATAAACAGAGTAAACTACCCCAGCCATCAACGGGGAGGAGGCGGGGCACACCCTGAACTGGTTGCCAGCCAATCACAGGGCACATCGAGACAAACAGCCGCACTCACAATCACACCCATGGGCAATGTAGAGTGTCCAATTAAACCCGGGACCTGAGAACTGTGAGGTCAATGCTTTCCAGCTGAGGCACCGTACTGCCCCATCATTCTCTAGCACAGAACTACCGTAATTTCCCGAGTATAATGCGTCCTGAAGTATAATGCACACCCCAAAGTTGACCTAAAAAAAAAAACAGGAAAACCCTTCTACCAATGTATAATGCGCACCACCAATTTGCTGCTCCCCATATCCTCAAAATATTGGGAATTATCTTTTCCAGCTGAACCACCGTGCCGCCTAAAAACGCATTATTAGGGCCAAAATCAATGTTCTGCTTTTCCCCGAAATTTGTATTAACCGCTTTTAGCCTGGAACGGGTGTTTTGGGTGAAACCAACTCGTGTTCTAATGCTGATTACAAAAGAATAAAAGCTAATTTACTCTCACGTTTGCTAGGTTCGTTTCTTATATACAGTCGTCACAACCCAATATTTCGAGGGTCTTAAAAGATCAGTCAAAATGCTGTAAAAAGGGCTGGCGATAAGAGGAACTCGCTTTTTGAAAAAAAAGTCTGGGAGTGAATGAGTTCAGTGATGTGAAATTGCTATGTTGTCAGTGATCTTTCACAACACTTGTCAAAGCGCCGCGGTTGGAAGTCTTCAGGGGGTACGACAACTCTGTTGAGCTGTTGATTGGGGTGCGAGGCCTGGAAAAAAAAAAATCAGGGAAACGCTGGCCCTGACTATTAAATATGCTCTAAATATAACAATACAGGTCCATAGACCATTAAATCAAGAAACTGCAGAATTATCATACGGTGATATGGTTTGTCGTTATATAAATCATCACAAGTTACCCCAATTCATGGCTCAATATTACATTATTTTATGAACTGTGGATTTGAAAAAAAATATTTGAACAATTGTACATGTAAAATAAAAATACAGGGAGTCCTCGGTCTACGACTCAGATCCGTTCCCACAGTCGCGACTTCACTCGAAATTCATCTTAATTTCAATTCAATTTACAACTCCTTGCGTTAGTGAGTTGCAGTCACTTCCTGTGGGACTCTCCGCTTCAACGCGTAAGAGTAACACCATTCACAGCGATTCTGTGCCCTTTTGTTTGATCCTGTCCTGTTGAGTTGTTAGTTTTCCCCATAGTCATTGGACCTTGCTGCATGTCTTTTAGAGCTTGCCTAGCCTAACGTTTCTGTTTAAAAAAAAGTCCTTGTCGGAATGCTACACTGTGTATGACCCAGTTTCCGGAAAAAAACCACATTGAACATTATGCCTCTGCCTCGAAGTCCTGCATTTGGGTCCGTTCCGTACTGGAGGTTTGTGACACTAAAAAGGAGGGCGAAAACTGCAAAGATACTCCCGGTGCAAAAAAAAAAATGGACAAGCATTAGCCAGACAATATGGCGGACCGGGGGGGATGAGCGTTGTAAACATCTAAGGTCGAGACCGTCTTAACCTGAGGACTTCCTGTAATATAAGTGGTATGGACAAAATTTCTTTGACATTTAACTGCCCCCAAATTATGTTGGCAGTCTATGTGTCAGATTCTGTAGCATAAGCATAACTTAAAGACCTTAAAATGAGCTCGGAATGCCCTTGTATTACTGGTTTGTAATAAATGCACAACGGGAATCAATAGTCATTTACCGATGACAAAAAGAACCGATCTATTGCTGATCAACCTTCTGTTTGACTTTCTTTGTTTTACTCGCAAACGGGGCGGCTTGCTGGGGGGCGTGTCTCTCAAAAATACAAAAAATATAAGGTCTTTACAAGCAATCTTGCTGATTTCCCGCGACGTCTCTTCGGTGTAGCTGTCAAATGGAGTCGGCACGAGGTGGGCGTGACGAATGCAATGCTGTGATCAACGTCTCTGCGTTTATCTGGAAATGACTGGAATATAATTTGATTGTAAACACATTATGGAAATCATTGTCCATTTGATGCGGGCTGTCAGCCTGCCGCGCTTCCGGCAAAAACCGCATAAAAGGGTTGTAATATGACAAAGAGGCGAGTCACTTTTGAGCACTGCTGAGGAGCTCTCGAGCAAGACGTCGCAACACCTCCGGGGGTGACGGGGATGGAGCGGAACAGCGGGGGTGCTGTCCCGCTGCCACGCCTGACCTCTGATCTCCCTCCCGGCTTGGAAGAAGTGACAGGAAAGAGGATTTTTGGGGTCAGCTGAATACCAGAAATGGCCTGGGGGAGTATCGGGAAGCATCAGAATACCAAATGTCTCGCACAGGGCTGCAGCGAGCGAGAGGAGAGTGATGAGAAAAGAGGAGAAGAGAGGCAGTCTGCTGGAAGTACAGCTATCTGTCTGCGAGTTACGAATGAGACGGGGCAGGTGAAAGTCAGTTTATCCAAGGCCAGCTGCCTTGACAGGTGTTCACTGCGCACACGCCAAAATGACATCATCCCTGCGCCGCTCATTACAGCTTCATCGCCACTCCGTACTCACTGGTAAGCTTGCAGAAAAGTACTACAGTATTTCAGCTCCATTACATCGTGTGTTCCGAACATAAGGACACCAAGAGGGGAGAAGAATTACCATCACGTCAATTTTAGTTTCCACATAAATGGGTGCAGTTGGAATTTTAACAAATTACAATATGATTTCCAATCTTCTTGTAGACATTCAGGGACGCTGCGTAAATAGGAGTATCTGAAGAGTGCAGATGCAAAACTCGATCTATCCATTTTTGTTGTTTCTGAAGATTCTTTGATTTATATAACAGATCTTCTTCATCTGTTCTTTGGTCATTTTCTAATGCGGTATATCATTGATTACTTGGAACATTATTATTTGTATCTGAAAGGACTATTTTTCGCACTATCAGGCGCACCTAAGAGCCTTTAATTTTGTCAAAAGCTGACAATCTTGTCCTTTGGGCTTGTCCCATTAGAGGTCCCCACAGCGTATCATCGTTTTCCATCCAAGACTATCTCGTTTCATGCCTAGAAAGAGTACCACAGTTGCATTATTTGCCTTCAGGATGCTCATGAAAAAGTACACAGAAGGTCAGAAGGAGCTACATTGTGTCTTTGTAGACCTAGAGAGTAGTGTGCTAAGGAGATGGAAAGAGTACTTTGAGAAGTTAATGAATAAAGAAAATGGGAGCGAAGGAAGAGTACAAGAGGCAATGAACTGGGTGAAAAATGGAAAGACAGTTGGTCCTGATGACATACCAGTGGAGGTATGGAAGCAATTTGGAGAGGTGGCTCTTGAGTTTTTGACCGACTTATTCAACAGAATACTAGCGGGCGAGAAGATGCCTGAAGAATGGAGGAAACGTGCTAGTTCCCATTTTTCAGAACAAATGTGATGTTCAGAACTGTGCAAACTTCAGAGGAATAAAGATTATGAGCCACATAATGAAGTTATGGGAAAGAGTAGTGGAGGCTCGAGTCAGGAGAGAAGTTAGTTACTACCGCAAACAGAAAGGGGCTCAGAGCGGATCTCTGATGCAGTCTCACCGCTGTTCTGCTGCCCTCTTACATGTCCTGTACTATTCTAACATTTTTCCACCACACCGGACTTGCGCATGCAGTACCACAGTTCCTCTCTTGGTACTCTGTTTCGTCTGAAAAGCTGAAAGTGCGCCTCATAGTCAGGTGAATATGGATAAATATTGAGCCTTTAGCGCAGCCTATGTAATGTAAAGTAACCCCAGTCTCTACTGTAGCATCTATTCCATGCGCCTTATATATGATTTTTTTTTTTTTTTTTTAAATGGGACAGTCAAAGGTGCGCCTTATAATGTGGTGTGTCTTAAACTGCGGAAAATATGGTACTTTTGTCAAAACACTATGACCACACTGTCATAATATGGAATTTTGTTTTGTGTGTGACTGAAGGATAAAATATTTCATTAATATAGTCATTTCAGTGCTGTAAGGAATGCAAACGCCAAAAGTTCATGTTTTTAACTCCCCTTTTAAAAACACACCATTAAAGCAACATTTTTTTCCTCACGTTTTTGAGATCATAGACATTTCATGTCATCTAAATACTGTGATATTTCCCTGTACTTTATCTGGCCATTGGTATGAACGGCAACATGACAAATTAATTCTGCATTACAATCAAGTACAGGAACAGTAGAATAGCACAGTGTTTGAGAGTAGTGCCCCAGTTATGTGTATAATTCTAAAAATGTGATAATTTGGCTGTCAGCCTGAATGAAGCATGTTTTCCTTTGCAACATCCACACAAATGATGATGCTTTCCCATTTGGGCCTAAAAGGAGGCAAGGACGAGGACACGGGCACGTGCAAAACGCTGCACTATTCACGCATGCCGCCATTGTCCCCGGCAGAAGGTCTTCAAGAGACACGCCAGACGAGATTTAGCATTTACGTCCTGACAGAAGGATGATGAAAAGGATCGTTGAGAAAGGATAGTTCCTGCCGGGGAATAATGATGGAAAGATTCGTCTCTGATTAGGATTAATGTGTTCCGGGCGGGAGTTAGCGCGGCCGCCGGTGACCTATTGCTCACGAGGCGCTTGCGCCAATGCACAACTGATATTACCAAAAGTTTAGAAGCAAAAATGATGCGAGTTAGGTCAAAGATGCCAAGTGGCACCGACACGAGCAGCACATTTACAAAAGTCATTTGAACACTTGAAGTTTTGCAAGAAATGCTAATTACAAAACAAGAGCAATCCTAGAGAGTAACGCAAATAATCTCTCGCTATTCTCAGCCAGAAGTTAACATTTTGCAAATAGTAGATGCCCCCTACAAATGTTCAGAATTGCCCATAATACTCACTCAAATTCTAAAAACACCCCAAACAACGATTTCAAAACACTATTATTCACCTCACAACGTTGATCTTAAACATAAAAATAAATGAAATGGAATATTTTTCATTTTGTAAGGATGCCATTTTTGATTCTGTAGTATTTAGGGTTTTTTGATTTGGAGTACCTTACAATCATCAGTTGTTAACGTCCACTACTTTCAAATCGTGATCCGGACGTCTTTCTGCAACATCTTGAGAAGTTTACCACCCTGATGTCTGCAGTGGGTGCCAGAGTTCTTACTGGAACCTTCCACATGCTGCAGTTTGCTGTCAAGCTAGCCGCTATCAGCTCATTGCCAACGATCCGTACTCCTACTTCGAACCAGCAACTATACTAAAGTATGCACGCAAAGCTTCTGTAGTTGAAACAACGACAAAAAAAACAAAACAATGCTAATGACAAACACCTCAGGCTGGTGACCTACAAAGCGGCAATGTACACGAGACCAATGTAAACAATGCTAATGATGAATGTGAACAACGCTAGTGAGTTACAAACTCACGCTCAGTGGAAGTGATGCTACGTGAAACAACACAGAAAATGCTAATGACAACTCAGAGCGACGCCAGTGAGACAAACGAGCAATATGTGACATTCAGAAGACCAACGCGAATGATGCCAACGTGACAAACGAGAGCAGCGTTAGCGAGACGAACGCGAACAATTCCGGGGGGAGCGCAAACGATGCCGGTGACAAAACCCGAGTGATGCTACAGAGGGGAAAAGCGAGGTAGGATGTTTGTGTAATAAAACCCAAGCATGTGAACACTAGAACAACGCTTATGAAGTAACAGTAATGCCAGGAAGTATTATTAGGGAAACGGACACCCACGACATAGCTTAGCTTAATCTACTCGTTTGTTTTATCTAGTCATATCTTGGTTTTCTTACCGCTAATTTTGATTTATTTGGGCTATCGGACCCATAAAACAATCTTCATTGTTTATTTAACCGAATTCAAATGTATTTGCTGTAGAGAGGAAAAAAACAGCAGTTTGAAAAATACCTGGAAATAAATGTTTTTTTTTTTTTTTTTAATGAAATTTTCTTTGTATATATATCATTCAAATGCCACTACACACATCTATGACTATGGTGTATAATTATTTGTGGTTCTAGCTCTAACAAAGTACAAAATAATATCACCTGTAAGGTATTAAAACGCAGGTGCAATGTTATCCGTGCAGTTTTATAAGACTTTTATAGTACATATATAGCATCATAAATGAAAAAATAAAAAAAATGGAGTGTGCCCAGTGGGATAACTACATCCATTCATTTCTCGTTTTTATGTTTTCATTGTTCCGCTAACAACAAGGCCTTTAAATAAAACAGCACGGAACTATTTTAAATTCATTTGAGAACACCTTTGGATTTTTTTTATCTTAAAAAAATAAAAACTAGCAGCCTGCTGCCCATCACCCCGGCGTGCGGCCCGTGAGTGCCACTAAAATTAAAAAAAGAAAATTCCCTTGGCCCGGCGTAGCCCAACGAGCCTTGATCCAAATCCAAAGTGACACCTCATAAACAGGTTGTCAAAAGGCTTTACCTTGATTTTGTCTGTCATGTTGTCCATCTGTCTAAACCCCCCCCCCATCCAAAAAGAAAAAAAAATAAACCCTCACTCAATAAATTAATTACCTTCCACGCAGTTGGCTGCTCATGCATGCAGCATCTCCTAATATTCCTTTTCGACACATTCTGCCCGGTGCTGGTGCTCGAGCGCAGCTGGAAGCTTAAAGCCTGATGCTGAACGATCACCTCAATGAAAATCAGTCCACCTGCCCAACGCGATTTTTGGGCCGCACTTTGTTAGTATAATGGTACACACGCACAAACCAGACAATAAGTTAAAATCTGCGATATAGTATTATCTATAAAAATACAAAAAATGGGAGGGGGAGTTGTTTTAGGGTCCTCAAACAAATATTTAAACAGATTATGCAGAAAGAATGAGGGCCAAAGTGTGGTTAGAGTGTTGGTCTCACAGTTCTGAGGACCGGGGTTCGAATCCCGGCCTCACCCGTGTACAGTTTGCATGTTCTCTCCGTGTCTGCGTGGGTTTCCTCCGGGTAGTCCAGGTTCCTCCCACATTCCCAAAAACATGGATTCACTGGCGACTCTAAATTGCCCCTAGGTGTGATTGTGTGTGACTAGGAACCAGTTCAGGGTGTACCCGAAGACTGCTGGGAAAGGAATTTCCGCCACTCTCATGGGGAGAAGCGGCTCAGAAAATGGATGGATGGCAATTACTGTACAAAAAATAGGGTGTGTGACAATCTATACTATCAATTGCCTAAACTAGTTTAAAATAAAAATTACTGCACCACAATTCAAAATGCAAAACAGCAGGCCTATGAAATATGAACCGCGATATAGCAGGCGTGTACCGCAATCCCAGATTTTTGCCAGATGTACCTAATCTGATCGTATTTTTTTTCCTGTATCTGCAGTGGCATACAGTTACTTTTTGGTACCCTCAGTACAAAGCATGTAATCATAATCATAATTCCCAATCTTGGATGTAGGTCATCGGAAAATATTTTAGATGGGGCATCAATGGAGCTTTCCGACCTGTCAATCACTCGTACAATAACAGCCAATCAGATAGCTGCATTGTCTTAACACGCCCCTGCCGCCATGTTGTCCTACAAGCAATGCTAGTTGTCAGTAGCGTGCGCTTGGAAGAGTTAATGTTACGAAGAAAATGGTCCTCAGATGCGCTTGGAGAACGTGCAACCTGCTAGCTTACAAGGGGCCCGCTTGATTCATTTTCCAAAGCCTAAAACACAGTTGACGAAGTGTCTACGATGGATTAAGGCTCGCGGAATAGCGCGCGTACAACTCAATGTGGACAATATCAACAAACGCAAGGCTGCATGTTCGAAGTTAAGTGAGGGAGAAGTATCTTCTGAGTTTAATTGAATTATTATCAGTCCTTTATACATTGCAGGAGAACAACTTTCACTTTGTTAGCGTAGCACTGACCTGCTGAATGAAGTGTGGAATGTTTTATGCCGAAGAGTCGGGTTAGTGATACGTAAATGACCAAGAGAAATGTCTATTTGCCTCTTTGCATCACATCGGGACTTTTAAAACAGAGCACTGGGTTCCATTACGAGCCAAGTCAAAGTTTTTCATCTGGTGACTACGGTACTGACTGAGTTAATCACCATTGTTTAAATGCACTTGTGGGGGCGGAGCTTAAGATCGCCATCGGAAAGGTCCATTACTTACGTTCTTTCACTGTTTCCAGCTCGGTGAATATGGCCAAATGTTTCATGTTACACATCGTGCAGTGTCCTGGTTTCAAGGTTCTATATTTGATATACAAATGGAATTCTAAACGTGTAAATCTTTATCCAAGTCTGACAGAAAAGTACTCAGTGAGGAACCCTGGAACAAAGTCAGCCATGATAAGCACCCTGTTTGGGAGGCAGACTCCTCGTTTGTGTGTTGTGGCGCTGAATTATTTTGGGAAGACCGGCTCCGCAATGACCCATAAATCCATGTTACTCTCTCCCAACCTGCCTCGGCCCAGGCTGAATTATTCAAAAGTAGGAAGTAAGGGAAGCATGGGGGGGGGGGGGGGGGGCACGAGAGAAGTTTCTTCAAATGAGTAATGGGGACTGGAGCGAATCATTCCCGCTTTCCTTGCGGATCTTTATGGACCGACCTGCACCGGCGGAGTAGCCAACGTAAGCGTCCTGCTCCGGTGAATTACAGCTGCCGCCCACCTGGGTCGATATTTTCTGCTGATTGCGTGGCACGCGTGCGCACACACACAGATAGGCGCACGGGTCTGCGATGGGCAGCGTGGGACGAGGCGAGCAAGCGCGCCGCCGCCGCCTGCGTGGGCGTGGCAAAGATTTACTCAAGAGATGTTGTGGGTGGATGTCTGTGTCGCCGGGGAAAAACTTTTTTCATGTCTTTTGCAAAAATCTTCAGTGGTGACAATGTCATGCTCGAGTTTGAAGATAAGTAGAAGCCTAGAGATCCAATCCTGTGTTCAATGAAAGCCAACATTCAGAAATCCACCCATCCATTTTCTACCGCTTTTCCGGATCAGGTTGCGGGGGAAGTAGCTTCAGCAGGGATACCCAGACTTCCCTTTCCCCAGCCACTTTTTCGAGCTATTCCGGAGGGATCACGAGGCGTTCCCGAGCCAGCCGAGAGACATAGTCTCTCCAGTGAGTGTCCTGGGTCGTCCTCGGAGTCTCTTTCCGGTGGGACGTGCCCGGAACAGCTCACCAGGGAGGCGTCCGGGAGGCATCCGAATCAGATGCCCCAGCCACTTCTTCCAGCTCTTCTGGAGGGATCCCGAGGCGTTCCCAAGCTAGCCGAGAGACAGTCTCTCCACCGTGTCCTGGGTCGTCCCCGGGGTCTCTTTCCGGTGGGACGTACCCAGAACACCTCACTCGGGAGGCGTCCGGGAGGCATCCCAATCAGTTGAGTCCCTCCGTGATGACCGAGCTTCTCATTCTATCTCTAAGGGAGATCCTGGAGGCCTTCCAGACGAAACTCATTTTGGCCGCTTGTATCCGGGATCTTGTTCTTTCGGTCATGACCCACAGCTCGTGCCCATAGGTGAGGGTAGGAACGTAGATCGACTGGTAAATTGAGAGCTTCTCATTTCAGTTACGACTAGCAATTTCAGGGCAAATTGATGTTCTGTAACTTCACGAAGATTCACAACGTTACAAACCAGCAGGCGTTGGCCTCACAGTTCTGAGGTCCCGGATTCAATCCCTGACCCACCTGTATGGAGTTTGCATGTTCTCTTTCTCTCTCCGTTTCTTCCGGGGCACTCCGGTTTCCTCCCACATCCCAAAAACATGCAACATTAATTGGACACTCTAAATTGCCCCTAGGTGTGATTGTGAGTGCGGCTGTTTGTCTCAATCTGCCCTGCGATTGGCTGGCAGCCAGTTCAGGGTGTACCCAACCTCCAGCCTGTTGACAGCTGGGATAGGCTCAAGGACTCCCCGCGACCCTCGTGAGGATAAGCATAGAAGAAAATGGATGGATCGACAAGCCAGCAGCAATGTCAATTAAAATAATATCCCCCATGTTCACAGCCGCCAAAAATCTTGCATAAATTATAGGCACAAGTTGGTTTGAACAGTTAAGGGTTTTGTTGACATTAAGGAATCGTGCTCGTCCTCTTTCGATGAGCGTTACCGACGTACAGTTTACCATCTGAGAACAGCAGTTGTCATAACTCAAAAGAAAGAACATTACAATCACGCTTCCTTCTTACTCGTGCAGAGCGGTAAAAAAATAAAATAAAATAACGAGAGATAGCATGTAGCACTTTCGTCGAGTTCAGCCGGCTCGGAGGGAGTTCGCTATCCAGACGGCAATAATGTTGGGTCATGTTGTTGTTTGCTATTTACCTCACACCAGACGAGGGATCGTAAACGGTTACAATTAATCGGTTTTAACCGGTTTTCGATTGTTTAAAACCAAAACCGTAATCGGACTTTCGAAATTGGTTAAAATTTCCAATAATTTCTTCCGGTTCCGGTATTCCACATTGCGCTATTTTTTCCAATATCATTTCCACTTTTTTCAAGAATGTTAACAAACATTTTTACAAAAAAAACCCCCAAAAATTTAACTTACACGAGTGCGTTGTTGAAAGCCACATTCAACAAGCTTGTTTGTCAATATTGTATACAAACTACCCCATTACCGCGGAGTAAATTAACGATCGATGGTGTAGCGCCGGAGAAAAGGAGTCGGCGGCGGAGTGTCGGAGACAGGAAAAAATTTGTTTTATTGGCAGACATCAAAACACGACTCGCATAACGGGGGGAACTCTGTGAACTCGTCACTCCGGAAGAGCAACAACAAAAACAGTCCGTGCGGAACCCCGCACCCCAACTCGAGGTCCCGCGGGTGAATTATGTAAACACCGCAATGGTACCGGTTTTAAAACCGGGTAATCGTTTTTTTACTACAGGTGTTCGGTTAAAACCGATTATGAAAGTAAGCATTTTTTTGCGATCCCTACACCAGACGTCCAGTAGAGACTTCGTAAGTCCCACGAGGAGCCGTGGTCAGTTTTGACATGAGGTAAAATACCAAAGACGGGTGTTCGTGTGCTGCAGATCAGGGCAGATCTAGGACCGCTGCACACACTGCGCTCCTGTTGATTGGTCTTCTCGTTCAAATGATCATTTTCATCGCAAATAATGATGTACACCGATGGGTTGTGGAGCGATGTTCCCGTATATAATACACTGTATGTATATTTGATAGCTTAAACATCTAAATGTAGAATGTGTATGAGATTATGGGATGCATCATATAATTAGGGTCACAAAGCAGGGGTGGGGGGAGAACGCTTTTAGCCACCATCACTGGGTTTTACGATAAATGTACTTGCAAAGTAGCTAATCTTCGGTAATTGCTAATCTTCGCCGCACATATTCTAATTAGCAATCAGCCTCAAGTTGCGGTGCTGCGGGGCCGCTTTTTTGAATAATTGCATTATGCAGCCAAACATTGCGAAAGCAACCTCAATGAGAGTGAATGACAAACAGCCGGCGTGTCGTATTGACATTTGGAAAGGTCGCCAGCAGGGGGAGTTCGCGTTGACGGGAAGTCTATGCTAATCTTATTACCGCACTTCACCTCGGGCTAGTGCATGTCTTTGCTGTGCAAAAAATAAAAATAATATTACAAGCAGCATACATCCAGAGTAAACTCCAACATCGAGCTGACCTTTTAGGATTAATACGTGCCGGAGATCATTTTATACAGTGTAAAAACTCGGGCGGTGACGTCGTATTTGCATATATTTTTGCACAATGAAGCCCAAAAGCACGGGGAGGAAAAATAGCGACGTCGTCCAGGGCGATGGAAATGTCAAAAATGATGTCTTATTTCAGTGGAAATAATTAGCTTACTCCGCCTGTCAAGATCGGGCCTTGCAGATTTTTGTCTCGCCGCCGCACTGTTACTCCGACCGCAAAAATCACGAAGAACGCTGATGGAAATCCAATTATTGGAATTAGATTATGTGGGCGGGGTCGCTCCGACAGCACCTCTTTTTCACTCCATCCCTTCATCCCGCACCGCCACCCTCATCTCCCCCTAACACCACATTAAAGAACTCGCTCAGCAGATCTCTCCCCCTCGATAATGGTGAAATTCATAAGCTCAGCGAGGTCTAAAGGACAAGATTGGTTCCTCTCGCCATGTTTTGCTTCTCATCTCAGGTGGTGAATAGGAGTGATGAGGTGGAAAGAAATAAGCACAAAAGAAATCCCATAAAAAAAAAAAAAAAAAAAAACAGGCTCATGCAGGAATTGAAAGAACTTTTTGGCCCACTCTATCCAGTGGACAGAGAGCAGGGAATTATTCCAGCGCAAACACAGAGTTTTGTGATTATTTGCAAACACCGCCAATGCGGAATCCGCCAATGCGGAACCCGCCGCTGCGGCGGCCCCAGAAATAGCCCAGTTTTCCCCATTTTGGCTGAGCTGTGCAAGTGTTACCGTAGTCGTCCCAGCGACAAAACACACGGAGCCAAATCACAGCCAAAAAAAACAAATGATAGTGCATATATTTATTTTTTGGTCATTTGTCGGTCGGCGCCCTCGGGGGGGGGGGGGGGTAGCGAGAAAATGGACGGTTACGTCGGAGTCGAGATCGACGGGAGCGGCGGAATGGATCGTTGCAGGAAAGTAGAAACTGAGGGCTGCAAGGAACGAGACAGCGGGAAAGGGGCAATTATCCTACCTGGATGAGCGCTGGACAAACAAACGAGACACCAGACAAAGTGTTTTCACTATTTTTAACACTTTGGACGTCTGCCCTCTACTATGTGACATTCCAGTTATGCAGTCGTTCTTAAAACAACAGACACTGTAAAGGTCAGAGCGAACATAGCCGCGCATCCCTCCGGGGAAATTGCCCTGACTACATGCTCCAGCAGCACATTATGCTTAAATATGATTCATGTAACGCCTCTCAGTGTTTGATTCCAGTCAAGGTTCACACACGGTTGCATGCGCGATGCACGCAATCCTTCATCCTGAAGTTGCTTCAATTGCGGCCACTGGTGATTCTGTGAGGAAGACAAATTATTGGAACGCTGTCGTACAATCACTTGCCAATTTTTGAGATATGAATGAGGTTTGGTGGCAGGGTGAAAGAATGAAATTCAGGGTATTTCCATTTCTGCAGTACGTTAGGGTAAAGAGTTGCATCCCGTATCGTAGTGTTCCAAGGTATTCTCCAATCTTGATACTGAACGTAAGTAAATAGTTATCTTTTTTTAAAGAATGCTTCTGCCTAAAGGCCCGTTTTGTCCACAAATAAAAAAAGAGAGTCGCATCTCTGGGACACGACGTCTTGTTGCCGATAACAAAAAGCGCCCCGTGACACCGACGCGTTGACATTCCCGCAGCCTTTGAACTTTTCATCCTGGTCGTGGCCGGAGTTATCGCGGCGCATCCTCGGGGGCCGCGACGGTGACCCCCCTCCCCTCGACACGGGCCTCATCTCGCAGTCCTGCCTGTGACATTTAGAGCAGCCTCCAAGCGAGGGTGGAAGACGCAAGGAGTACACAACGACGACCAGAGACGAAGACCTGGAAGGAGTGAGTGTGTTCTTTGGAAAAGTTCTCTGAGGTCCAAATAGATGTTTTTACTTGCTGGCATTTGTGCTTATTGTCGAGATGATTTTTCACTTTTAAAGGACAACACATGTCTTGGAAACCCATGTATCCATGCACAGCTAGAAATGACCAAAAAAATAAACACACCCGCTAATGTTAGCATTTTCCTGTTATCATAAAGAACGCCAATCTCCACTTTATTGAAGTGTTTTATTTACAAGCTGCCCACAGTCTCCACTTGACTTCAATGTTTTGTTTTCTTGCTACCCGTAGGATCCACTTCTTAGCAATGAATGTAGGAAACTAATATAGAGAAAATAAGAGATCTCATTACTTGTCATCACGAACAGTGATTCAGTTCTTTTTCATTCGTTAAATCTCGACAGTAACGCACAATTCGTAAGAAGGGTTTGAGTTTTAATGCTAACCGGAGTGCCATTTTTCCCTAAGTGGTTTCTCATTCAGCAGCTAACATATTATAGGAAAGTATAAGATAGTGAAGTGTGTCTTATGCTCATATTTAGTCATGACCGCATAACTTCCTCATGTCCGCAGTGGAGCTCTCCTCTGCGGTCAGATGCGTCCTTGAGTGATATCGCGCGCCTTTGCACCTACCCTCAGAAAATAACCTTGCTGAACTGTATACTGGAAACTTTGTAGTAATTAATGAACTGAGTACAGAAATGTGTCCGTTGATACCAGCTACAACCGGTTCAGACAGAAACTCTTCGTCTAAGTTGAAGGTCCCATTGTGAGACACCGCCCATGGTTCGACATCAAGATAAAAGATGTGTGCTCTCTCTGTACCTTTGCACTTGTGAGCTCCTACAGCCATTGTCTGTAACTCATAAGTGCCCGGAATATTCTGGAAGTAAAAAGCTTCGAAGAAACCGTTCATCGTCTCCAGCCTGTAATTGGATAACCGACATTCTCGCTACCCGAAATTAAACAAATACGCGGAGGAAAAAAATAACAATAGCAAGAGTCAGCTTGATACAATTGTCTTAGCCATTTTTTTTTCTCTCTTAACAGATATTCTTTATACTGAATTGCACTGCATTTTTTTACAATATCCTTAATATTGCAAGAGAAATTTGAAGCAATTACAAAATTCAGCATTTATAAAGGTGTTGATCCAAAGGACTGTTTAATCTGAGCGAAGGGCCATACTATTTCTTTCCCATTGGAAATGAAAAATGATTATAAAGTCAATTAAATCAAACTGTCACCATCTTAAAACCTTCATTAAATGTACAGGTAACGTAAAAGGGATCCGGGTCACGCGGGTAAAAATCCACGGAGACCTCAACTCACTCCGTCAAAATTAGAACATCGATGTGAATAAAGTGTCTGTACAAAGTCAAATAAAAGAAAAGGGAAAAGAATGTCTTCAATTTAATGCTTTTCTTAATTATAAAAAGTCCTCAAGGTTCTCCCAGGAGCGCAAGCACCTTGATTAATGAATCCTCATCTAATAATGGCTGAAATGAATCCAGATAGTCGGCGTGCTCCAACCTCCTGAGAGCAGGTCATTAAAAACACCTCTGGGGGTCCATAATTAGAGGGCTAGTTAATATTCTGTGATTACCAAGAGATTTAATAGAGGTTGAAACTCGGGATGTCATTTTCTGTTGCGCGTGTATATCTCTCTATATCTTACATCTATCACTAGCTCGGAATATTCCTGCAAAAGACGAGCTCCGTGTTTCCAGCAACTTGAACGAGGCGTGCGTCATGCGTTATTCCATGCTAATAGTCGCGTTAGCCTGGCGGATGACTATAAATGGCGCGTTCAAAAGAGGACACGTCCGTCTTGGACCTCGTCGTTGCCATCTGAATTCCTTGTGAGCCGCCTGCCACAGTCCAACAGGCCCTCCCTCCACCCTCCCATCATGTGTCCACAAGCCAAGACCGCCCTGTTCGTTGCGACATCCATCTTTTAAGTTCTTCAAAGTTCTCTATCAGGGCGCATGCCGGAGGGACGCCTGACTGCAGGATGGCTGACCCACATATTCTACACAGCCATCTTTATTCACTATTCTCTTTCCATTTACCGGAGCCTCCCCTCCTCATTCCTGGCCCGCTATCTCTGCAGCTCATCCATCACTCCATGGCCGCTAGCTTCATTTCATTCCGTAGCCCTGGCTGACGGAATCTGGTCTTTTCTCCCCACCCCCACAAAGGTGACAATGTTTTACAGAACAGCGATTTCGAATAATGGAAAAAAATTGAGTTAGTGCCTCGGCTATTATGGCTATATCATAGCTGTTTGCACCAGCACATAAGGAAGAAAAATAACACAATGCCGGTTATATTCCCCACAAACAAACAACAAAGGAAGAAAAAGCAAATGGTCAGTAAGTCTGCCAAGGTTAATACTCACATCTCATTGAAAGGTTAATATTTTTTGGCAGGAATTTTTCAACAGCACAGTCGCACGTTATATATTCGTATGAATATATTATAATTAACCTGTTATTACTTTTCCAATCCAAAAAAAACAGCTTAATCTGTTAATTCGGAACGAGAACTACTACAACGGACCTTTCCGACCTGTCAGTCACTCGTACAATAATAGCCAATCAGATAGCCGCATTGTCTTAACCCCTGGCTTGACGCACCCCAGCCGCCATGTTGTCCCACAAGCAATGCTGTTTGTCAGTAGCGTGCGCTTGGAAAAGTTAATGTTACGAAGAAAATGGTCCTCAGATTCTGATGAAAGATATCCTGATTCATTTTACAGAGCTAAAAACACAGTTGATGACATGTCGACGATGGATTAAGGCTCGCGGAAGAGCGCACGTACAACTAAACGTGGACAATGTCTACAAACGCAAGGCTGTATGTTCGAAGGGAAGTTAGGGGAGCTGTAACTCTGACATTGTGTCCTGCTCCGTCCAAAATCTTAATTCCGTGTACATATCCTCACGTGAAATAGTTCAGACCTCTCTGCAGAACTCTCTTGGACAAGTCTGACGCATTTGGCAAAAAAAAAAGAACATACCGCAATACTATCTGGAATACGCGATAGAGAATCGACATCAAACCTGTTCTGTTCAGTCGCCATTTTGGAAGCTTGTGGGACATGGCTACTGTAGCTAAGGGGGCGGAGTTTAAGATCACCAGTCGGATACGTCCATTATCTTCAAGCTTTTTTTAGACGGTCTCCGCAAAGACAATCGTCCGCTAGATCAGTTGAGATAACTACATCATCTCTGTGATGTCGTCCATTGTCCTGGATCCCTGTTCACTTTAGGATCCAGTCCAAAATTTTAAACATTTAGAGACCCCTTAATGTCCAGATTCCTCCATAATCAGTGGATTTGGTGTCAATTTACTGTACTGTCACTGCTCTCTGCCTTTTACTCGCTATCCCTCTCATGAGATTAAGGTCTCATATGGTTTGCTAATGTCACAAACCAATGGAGGGGATGGGATGGATAAATACAGTGAAGAAGTGAGTGGATGTTTGGATTTTTGGATAGATTATGGATGATTGATAACAGGATGGATGGAAATATGACGGTATGATGGATGGGTTGATGTTGGGAGGACAGTTCGATGGAATGATGGCTAGCTGGCTGATGCGACTGATGGACAGATGAAAAGATCTCAGATGTACAGACTCCAAAATCCCACAAAATTTCATATAACTACAACTAAGAAGTTTGCACGAGGGAACGTCGGCCCTCCCTGACGGCCACTTGTTCGTACCCCCCCGCTTCAGCGAGTCCAGTCCAGATGTGATGGAAAGCGGCATGCGTCGCTTCAGAATGGTTCAACTAAAAGTGAGCACATGACACCAGCGGATGCGTTCCACGTGTCCCGGCATCTCACCCTCGTGGCAGTACACGTACTAAACTTAAAAACAACACAACGGCGACAAACCAACTGGATCACACAGAAACAAAAACAAGCAAGGACAGGACAGCAAACCCTCAGAAGTCGGGGTCCAAAACCCAAACAAGAATTCACCATTTTTTGGACGACACTCTGTACAAGAAAACAACACTGCGTGTTTTATGAGAGGTGAAGAAACGTTTCATCCAATAACAGCAAATGCATTAGTATCAAGAATTCTGCTGCAAAAAAGCAAAAATCCACCAGTAATTGATGCCCCCACACTAGTACGCTCGTAATACTTTATATTGTAGCTGCCTTGAGACGGTAGAAGAGCCCTTTTTCATTAGACATAGCTACGGCCAAAGGTCATCCACTCCATTCAATATACTGTAAGTGCTCAAGACAGCACCAAAACAATATTTTATGCCACATAGTATAAAATGTGCGTGAAAACAATGAATAAGATATGAGTGAATATGAGTCGTCAAGTAATGGATGTTGGGTTTCTTTAATCGGAAAAAAAAAAGGGGGGGAAATTTGTTAAAACGTTCATTGAAATGTATTACCGACCTGCATTTAGTATTGATTCTAAATCATTTTTGTGCGGCAAAGCTGTCAAAAATCATACAAGGAATTTTGTCTCCGGTAGCGTAACTTACATGACGACAACGGGTAAACAAAATCATTTGAGGCATAAAGATGTTGCGCTAACAGTCACGGACTACTTATGTTGCTTACTGTTGCGACTTATCTGGCAATGATGGAACTACCATAATTCCCGGCCTACATGAGCGCACCTGGTTTATAAGCCTCACCCAGTGCTTTATTCAAGGAAATACCATTTGTAAAAGCTGCAAGTGCCCACATTGAAACACGAGAAGACGGTACAGAGATGGTTTAATGCTAGCGCCGCCGCACTAACACTAACGCCACCGTACTAACGCTAACGCAACAATTGCTGGTTAAAAAACAAAACAAAACAAAAAAAAACACCGGTAAAAATTAAACACGCTAACACGCTAGCGCAGCGCTAACAGGGCCGGACTAGTAAAACTCACTTCCTCGGCACATATATTCCACAGTTTTCCCTTTTACCTTTTCTGCTCGAGTGCCCCCTTGCGGCCGTTAGGAAAAAATGCACAAATTAGCTGCGTCCCCGCGGCCTATAGGCCGGAAATTACGGTATTTTATATATATATATATATATATATATTTTTTTTTTTTTTTTTTTTTTACAATTGTCCTCCAGCATTTAGAGCAGTTACAATTCCTAATAGAGCAGCAACCTTTGCTTATATGGAAAAACTAAAATTACTATCACGCACAAATAGGCACAATATATAATTTTCCCTAGCTATAATTGTGCTGCATTAAAAAAATACAACACGAATTTGTAGTATAAAAAATGTATTTGATGTACTTTAACAATTACATTTTTTTAAAGGGGGTTGTAAATTAATAAAATGATTCCAGAAATAACAAGCAAGGAGTCATCATAAACTAAAAAAGAAAAAAAAAAAAATCAAATGGAATTCAGACTTTGCGTTGCTCTTTCTGACAAAGCATCCATCCATCCATTTTCTTTGATGCTTATCCTCACGAGGGTCGCGGGGAGTGCTGGAGCTTATCCCAGCTGTCAACGGGCAGGAGGTGGGATACACCCTGAACTGGTCGCCAGACAATCGCAGGGGCACATGGAGATAAACAGCCGCACTCACAATCACACCTATGGGCAATTTAGAGTGTCCAATTAATACTACATGTTTTTTTAATGTGGGAGGAAACTGGAGTGCCCACCCGGAGAAAACCCACGCAGGCACGGGGAGAACATGCAAAGTCCAACACAGGGAGGGCTGGGTTCGAACCCGCGTCCAGCTGAGCCAGCGTGCCTCTTCCAAGGGAAGGAGACAAAAAAGATTCTCAAATCCTGGACCGCTACAAGCGGAATACGGCGCCGGCTTTTAATTACGGCCAGCCCCGCCTGCAGCTCAAACTCCTCCACGGCCCATTAATGCTAAGTGACACGCTATTCTGCTAGTTGAGTACTTTGCTTACAAGCTGCAGCCTGCTGGACCCGACCGGCGCATTACAAAATGATGGTGATTGCATCGGATTATTGGATCGCGCTTAACAAGAATGGGACTGCTGTCAGATGGCGCAGTTGCGTTGCACGGTGGGAAGACTGGATGCAGTGATGTCACAAGCCCGCATTATTATCGCTATTATTCTCGTCATGTGGCGTCAATAGATGCTAAATACATAATAAGACTCTCGGATTTATCCTCAGCTGATGATGAAATAGACGTATCGGTTGATCGGGAAGACAGGGGAATATAAAAACTCAAGGCCCGGGGGCCAGATCTGGCCCGCCACAAGATTTTATGTGGCCCGCGAATCCAAATCGAGAGTGTCAATTTCCACGATTCTTGTAGAAATCTGTACCAAAATTTCAAATGCTCATATGACATTAATGATAATGTTGAAAGATTACAAGCATTTTTGTGTTGCCAAACGTAAATAGTTCAAAAACACATTACCCTTGAATTCGGATTCCAAAACTATTTGATAAATTGATGATGTCAATATGATGAGGCGATTAAATATTTTTGTTCCAAAGTCATAACAGCCCTCCGGGGGAAAACTGGAACAACAATGCGGCCCGCGGGAAAAATGAGTTTGACACCCCTGCTGTAAATAATGTTGAATATTCGGATGGTTCTGACGCATAGTCTGACGAGCGAGTTCCGCCGCTGCCTAAGCTCGGCTAACGGCCTCCGTCGCCGCCGCCGAAGTTCGGCCTCACGGCCTCCGCCGCCGAAGCTCGGCTAACTGGCTCACGGCCTCCGCCGCCGAAGCTCGGCTAACTGGCTCACGGCCTCCGCCGCCGAAGCTCGGCTAACTGGCTCACGGCCTCCGCCGCCGAAGCTCGGCTAACTGGCTCACGGCCTCCGCCGCCGAAGCTCGGCTAACTGCCTCCATCGCCACTGCCGAAGCTCAGCTAACGGCCTCCATCGCCACCGAAGCCCGGCTAACTGCCTCCGCCACCGAACCTCGGCAACATTTTTTAAAAACGGACCATTTGATTTTGGCTTTCTTTTATTTTCATACTGAGGTAGCAAAAAAATTATATTCAGTAATTGGACTCATCCGGCTAAACCACTCAATTGTAATTAATTTACTGTAATTAAGTTACTTAAGTACAGTAACAGTCGCAGATGCTAGATGTGTTAGCTGCTATGCTAACCTAGTCAAGAAAAAACCTAGATTAAAAAAAAAACTACTAAAAACTGACAGTCTTTTTCGGGTCAAATAGAGTTGACGCATTCCATTTAAACTGAAAATACTGAAAAATATGAACAAATTGAAGACTTTTATTTTGTTTATCAATGGTCAGAGCATGATGGTTAGCTCATTTTTTTCCCTCTTCCTCTAATTCCGTATGTATCATATCTATGTATAGACAAAGGTTTCCTTTTTGTTCCAGTCTTTGTTTCCGTCGCCACTCGGTCCGCAACCAGTGCCCGCTGTCGGGCGTCACTCTATTTTTACGTCTGCGTCATCCCACGGTGGATTACGGCAGACAACACCTAACGGCTGATGATTGACGACAACGATCGTTATAAAAATAACCCCTCTCAAATATTAATTCCCCGCGTTGATGCGGCTCAGGTCGCGGGCGCGCACGTTTCGTAAGCGTTCCACAAACGCCGTCCGTGCCCGGCTCGTGTTGCTTTCATTGCACGAAGCGTACGTTTATTTATTTAGCGCGTTTCTGGCAGATCCGCGGCTGCCGAGAGCTAAACGCCGGCCATGTTTGTGAAGCGCCGCCAGAGATGGAGCGATGCTGAGGCCGGCCCGCGTTTGTCCCATCACCTATTTTATTTTTAACGTCTGGGGGTGGGCCGGCGTGGATCATTCCACACCACATAAATGTCACGCCAACTGTCCTAATGCAATTATCCTTCATTTCATTCTGTTTTATGGATTTATGCTGCATATTTACACTCCCGTTGCTCTCATTGGCCTCACAGTTGTGAGCATCGGGGTTCAAACCCTGGGCCCGCCCCTGTGGAGTTTGCATGTTCTCCCCGTGCCTGCGTGGGGTTTCTCCGGGTAGGCACTCCGGTTTCCTCCCACATCCCAAAAACATGAAATATTAATTGGGCACTCTAAATTGCCCATAGGTGTGGTTGCGAGTGGGGCTGTTTGTCTGCATGTCCCCTGTGATTGGCCGGCGACCAGTTCAGGGTGTGCCCCGCCTCCTGCCCGTTGACAGCTGGGGTAGTCTCCAGCACTCCCCGCAACCCTTGCGAGGATAAGCAGCAAAGAAAATGCATGGATGGATGCAACATTTGACATACATTTAGGTGGGAGTATAATTTGCTCAGAAAATGGATGCCTGGATGGATGTCCTCCTGTTGCCTTGTCTAATATAAAGCAAACAATAACGGCACGTATTTCCTGAAGACTGTCAGTAATATTTACACACGCGATACATATTTTATTCAATTTTACCTCAACAGATTGTTTACCGCACGACAGCAACAGGATGTCCCGGGATTTTGACTTTTTTTTTGTTTTTGTTTTTGATGACATGACAAAAGGATACTGCATGGTTAGCACAAGTGCCTCAGAATTCAATCCATTCATTTTCTGAGCCGCTTATCCTCACAAGGGTCGCATAAGTGCTTGAGCCCATCCCAGCTATCTACAGGCAGGAGGCGTGGTACGCCCTGAGCTGGTTGCCAGCCAATCGCAGGGCACATCGAGACAAACATCTGCACTCACAATCACACCTACGGGCAATTTAGAGTGCCCGGAGGAAAACTGAACCGGTTGCCAGCCAATCACAGCCTCGGAATTCTAAGTTTTCAAATTTGAAATTCAGCGTGTTCTCCTGTGATGTTTTTATAACGCGTACCATATTTACATATATATTATATGTTTCTGTCTAATGGGGAAAAAAAAGCTGTCCTACTTTTTAAAAATGTATAACTCCCCCCCCCCCCCCCCCGAGCGTTTAAATGGATCAATTTGACCCACAGCACAAAAGGAGGAAGAAAACATTAAAAAGATTATTTAAAAAAAAAATATTGTCACTGCATTTCGATTTCTGCTTCATGTCAAGTGACTGAGCAGACAAATTGCGGCACGGTGACCTTTGCTTGACTCCCACCTCCAAGTCTTCGGTGTGCATATAATTTTTAATACAAACAAAGCACAGAGCTGTTTTTTCTTTTCTTCTTTTTTTTTGTTTTTTTTTTTTAGGGTTTGGCTTTTCATCTCTGCTTCTATTAACGCGGCGCGCCGGAGCGTGACCTATTACGATTCTTGTCTCACACCACTTTGGTTGCGCTCTGGCTACGTCGAACGTGCGGCGCATCCATGCAAGAGTCGCACAGGTTGCCGCTGAGGCCGATTGAAGCACGTCCCGCCCCCGACCCCCGTCCTCCCCCCGTCCTCCCGTCCCGGGGGGTGTAAAACGCGCCCGTCGCACATGCTCCCCTCGCCGTCTGCTTATGTTTGGAAACAAGTCTGGCGCAAGTGACTTTGTGACAAACTCAGGTGGCTGGGGATGAATACACACATATATATATATATATATATATATATATAAAATCATACATGCATAATTTGCTTCACATGAAAGTAGAATTAAAAAAAAGTCTGGCTCTTTAAAATCCGTCCATTCATTTTCTGAGCCGCTTATCCTCACGAGGCCCGACACTCTTTGGAAAATTTTCTCCACTGAATTAATTTAAGCATTAGCATGACTCATCCGTTCCTATTTCACACAATTTATAAAATCAGCCTAAAGATATATAAAAATATCCATCCATTCGTCCATCTTCTTATGCGCTTATCCTCGTGCGGGTCGCGGGAGTGCTGGGCCTATCCCAGCCGTCAACGGGCAGGAGGCGGGTTACATCCTGAACCGCTTGCCAGCCAATCTCAGGGCACATCGAGACAAACAGCCGCACTCACAGACACACCTAGGGACAATTTAGCAATTAATGTTTTATGTTTTTGGGATGTGGGAGGAAACCGGAGTGCCCGGAGAAAACCCACGCAGGCACGGGGAAAACACGCAAACTCCACACAAGCGGGTTCGGGATTGAGCCCAGGACCTCAGAACTGTGAGCCCAGTGCTTTCCAGCTGATCCACCGTGCCGCCTCTTTTAAATCCTTCAATATTAAATGTAAGCACGCTGAAGTAGAAGGTAAAATATAACTGAACTGCACTTGTCTTTGAGAGGCACATTGAGAATCGCCATACCAAAGGATAACGTGGGATTTGGAGACGGTTCGCTGCTTTCCAAGAAAGACTCCCCCCACCCCCCCAACCCCCCTCTTTTCTTTTCGAGGTCACAATTCAAACAGGATTAACACTATTGCTGACAAAAAGAAATCCCATTTACTTTGAATGACAGTCGACATAGCATGACCGTGTCGCTCCGAGGTTGCCAAAAAGTCGACGTGTCGTGTTCTTTTTAAATCGAATAGCTTCCAAGAATAATACTCACGAGTGTATTCTTTGAGGGATTTTCAGAATTGCAGGATGTTTCAACATCATATTAGGAACCCGAATGATTCGGACAGTTCTACCGCTCATTTTTCACTTTAAAATTGTCAGCCTTGTGTGTTTGAATCATATTATATTATATTATATATTCAGAAGGTTTTCAGATATGGAATATGTTCCATTGTCACAATTTTTTTTTTCAACATTTACACAAGTAGGTTGTGATGTATATGTGAATGAAAATGCACAATAAAAAAAAATATTTAAAAAATTGGAACGGATTAGGGTATTTACATGTAAAATGCGTTTCTACTTACAAAAGTTTCACGTTACAAAACGACTTCCGGAACAAATTAATTTCGTAAGTAGAGGTACAACTGTATTTTGCTCAAGGTTTTCTTGAATTATATTTTCTTATTTGCCTTCTTAATCAAATGGCTGCCACTCGGAACTTTTATGCCGTAGTGTGTATAAAAAAAAAAATGAAATAAAATAAAAGACAGTAAGGCATATTCCACCATGCAAGGTTTTATTAAAAGCTCAATGCAATAACAGAGCTCCCAGTCTATTTGTCAACACTCTGGGACAGCATTGGGGTTATAAAATCATAGCAGCATAATAACAGTTTCACGAAACTTTATTTGGCCTCATGGTGGCTTATTAAGGAGTCATATACAAACAATTATTTGCTTGTTTTTTTTTCCCCAATAAATAAGCCAACATTCCCCAAGAAAGCGTGGTAGTACTATATTATCTTGGATGCTTTTATAATGAACATCTGAGTTTTGACAACGTTTCATGTTGCTGTCGCTTGAGTGTTGCAGAGCAGATCGGGAGGGTTGTTGCGTTGAGTTATTGAAAAAAGTTTGCAGCGTGGAATATGGATTGCCATATGCTGAACCCTTTATGCACAATTTAGAAAACGGTTCGGATTAATGTGCATCAATTTAAATACCATAATTTCCGGGCTACAGAGCGCACCTGATTATAAGCCTCAACTCATTTGTAAAGGAAATACCATTTGGTCCATACATTAGCCGCACCTGTGTAAAAGTCGCAAGTGCCCACATTGAAACGGACATTGAAACACGAGATATTTCCAAAGAAAAACGGTACACAGAGAGTTTAAGGCTAACGCTAGAGCCGACGCGCTCACGCCACTGCGCTAACAGGGCCGATTAAAAAAAAAAAAAAAAAAAAAAACATACTGGTAAAAATCACTGAGACACGGCAGAAACACGCTAGCACAGCGCTTAACCGGGCCGGATCGCAGCCACAAGTGCCCACATTGAAATGAGATATTTGCAAAAAAGACGGTTCACGGAATGAGTTTTCAAACTTTAAATGACTTAGCTTAGCTTATCATAGCAACAACACAGTAGCACGAACAGGGCTGGTAAAATAAAAAATTAAAATAAAAAAAAACACGGTAGCACAGCACAAACCGGTTAAAAAAAACATACCTAAATCACCGCAACGTGGCAGTAATACAGCAGCAACACGCTAGCTCGGTGCTAACAGAGCCTGTTTAAAAAAAAAAACATACTGATAAAAATCACTGAAGCAACACGCTAGCACAGCGCTAACACATCACCACATAATCCGCGGGGTTGAAAGCGTGTGAAAAATGTTGTGGTTTATACCCCGGAAATTACGCTATATACCTGTGTGTGTGCAAAAAAAAAGGGGGATTAATTAAAGATTGTCAAAAAAAAAAAATAAACTACAGAAACCAATTTTTTACATTGTTTAAAATCAGATACAAGAAATTGTATAAAAAAAATAATAGCTTTATGGTGAACACTATTGATTCTGAACGTTACTGAACCAAAATCAATAAATCAATATTAAACTTGCTCGGCGCTTCCAATTCAACATGTATTCCTCAATCGTTCAGCGTCCTCTTCAGACGGCACGCCACGATAAAATGGATGAACGCGCGACGGGTGTGCGTGGCTAATATCGGTAACTTTTCTTGTCTGTACTCAGCGTGATGCATGTTTACGACAAGCGGCGGTGGCATGGAAGCAGTGGGGGCGGGGCTTAATCAGATTACCGATGGCTACAGCACCACATGGCACCTGTGCGCTTCCAGGAAGTAAATTGTTGTAACTCAGTCCATTTCCTCAGGGTATTTATTGAATATTTAATGTCGGTGCTGAAGCATCCATTTTTACTTTCAATTAGCGGATAGTGAAGATGGATGAAGGATGCAACGCAGTAAACAACATAGGCCAGTGGTTATTAAACTATTTCCACCAAGTAAACGTGAAAATATTGTAGTGTTGCAGGTAAGACTAAGTGTTTGTAAAAGAAAAAAAAAACAAAAAAAACGTTTTATTTCTAAATAGTAAAATGAATACTATCGTAAACCACTATAACCTGCTGCGCCCTTTGAACATTAAATCTTATGTCGGAAAATGGAAAAATAACTATTGAAATTCTGATTCACTTCAACTGACGTTCACATAAAATTGAAAGCAAAACTTAACTCGTAAACATTTCAGAACCAACAATTCCTAAAGATGAAATGCAAATGTATTGAACTCAAAAGTTAAATATAACTGAACTGCACTGAGGCAGTGATTTCCCTCAGTCAGAACATGGAAGATGGGTCGTGGCTGGGTCTTTCAACACGACAATGACCCCGAGGCACACAGCCAGGAAAACCAAGGAGTGGCTCCGTAAGAAGCATATCGAGGTTCTGGCTTGGCCTAGCCAGTCTCCAGACCTAAACCCAATAGAAAATCTTTGGAGGGAGCTGAACTCCGTGTTTCTCAGCGACAGCCCAGAAACCTGTCTGATCCAGAGAAGATCTGTGTGGAGGAGTGGGCTAAAAACGCTCCTGCAGTGTGTGCAAAACTGGTGAAGAACTACAGGAAACATTTGACTTCTGTAATTGCATACAAAGGCTACTGCACCAAATATTAACATCGGTTTTCTCAGGTGTTCAAATACTGATTTGCAGCTGTATCAAACAAATAAATCGTTAAAAATCATACATTGTGATTTCTTTCTTACAGTGGACATGCACCTACGATGAAACTTTCAGACCCCTCCCTGATTTCTAAGTGGGAGAACTAGCAATATAGCAGGGTGTTCAAATACTTATTTTCTTCACTCCATATACAGTTTGTACAATATCAATGGGCAGGAGTGGGGGTACACGCCGAACTGGTTGCTCGCTAATCGCAAGGCACAGAGAAAGACAACAGTCGCACTCACATTCAGACCTCGGGGCAATTTAGAGTGTCCAATTGATTTTGCATGTTTTGGGGATGTGGGAGGAAACTGGAGCACCCGGAGAAAACCCACGCTGGCATGGGGAGAACATGCAAACTCCACACCGGCAAGTCCGGGATTGAACCCAGGACCTCATTATTGTGAGGCCAACGCTCAAACCAGTTGACTTAGTTAAGTTCCAAAATGGTCCCATATCGTCACGCTGGCATAAGACATTGAAATTAATTACATTAACTGTGCCGCCACCTACACACAGAAATTCGTATACCAGCATTCCAGACTCCTGTCTTGTCCCCCCCCCCCCCCAATAAAAAAAATCATGTCGGATTTCCACGACCCTTCCAGGATAGTAAGCCATACAGTCCGTCCGGGGTCACACATTAATCATAATTTTTCCATTGTTGCTAATTTTTGACACTCTGTACTTCTCCTCATCAGTCCACAGTTTGAGCACAACATTTGCTTTCTCCATCTTCGTAGCACACACCCCCTCTCCAAAACGAGCGACGGTTGAGTCAGCAGCCAAAATGATGATATTGGCGTGACAATTAACTGGAGCACTGACATTTTCAAAAGGTCCTGGGAAAAAAAAAAATGAAAAAAAAAATCACTTTGTAGTGACCACTGAGTGTTTTTGTCATCAGTGGGAGTCGGAACGTGTGATTCAAACGATGACTCAGCAAACAATTTGACATGAGAAGGCAAAACTGTGCGAGAACCGACCCGAGTCGCGTCCTCTGAAAGAAGGCGTACTTCCGCTTTTTCAACTCAAAAGCCAAAGTAAAATTGATTTTATAGAGGAAGGACACATCTGAAGATTCTAATATCTGTAAGCTATCGAAAAACAAGCGACAAGTGGACTGTATCAATCTTTTCGTGATTTGGAACCGCTCCGAACTTTCATGAAACGTCGTTCAACCACCGCGTTAAATGACATTCAGCAGGACCTCAAGCTTTTCATGCAAATTTTTTAATATCAGACAGGAAGTGGACAAGGCCGCAAAGTGGTTTAAAGGCGCAAAAACGTCCCAAAATTATTTTGCCTTTTTGCCTTTCGAACTTCGACATTCGACAACGTCAGCATTTCTGGCCTGCCTTTTCACTTTTCCGTGCCTATTTTTGATGAACCATTTTCGATCGTCTCTTTCTATACCTTGTTCGAGTGCCTTCTTCAGCTGCCGGCTTTGCCCTGCGCTCTTGCCCATCACCTTCAACCGCGGCCTTTGACCGCACCAAAATTAACAGACCAACCCCTTTTCAACCACCGAGGGAAAAAAAGAAAAAAAAAAAAAAACTTTTATATATATATATATATATAATATATATATATATATATGCGACATGGTGGATCAGCTGGAAAGCGTTGGCCTCGCAGTTTTTTATATATATATATATATATATATATATATAATTTTTTTAAACCACAGCAAGTATCCTATTAATTAATATATTATTACTACTAATACTATTGATAATATATATTTTTTGAACCAGGGCAAGTAACCTATTAACATTAATATTACCCATACTACTTTTTTAACCGGAGGAAGTACCCTATTAATTAATATATTAATGCTATTAATACTATCACTCATAGATTTTTCAAACCAGAGAAAGTACCCTGTTAAGGTAAATACTATTAAAACTTTAATATTTTTTTCAACCAGAGCAAGTACCTTATTAATCAATATATTGATACTATTAATAATATATACATACATACACACATTTTTTTTAAACGAGAGCAAGGACATTAATAATTGAATGACCAAATCAGAGTCAAGATGAGGCAGCTGGGATCATATGGGCGTGTTTAAATCGTTTTTTTTTTTTTTTTTTTTAGTTTGAGAAAAACGGGTATTTTTGTTAACACAAAACAGAACCCTTAACAGTCTTAAAACTGAACAACCTGCCGGCGCTGGGGGGGGGGGTCAAAGCATGGACGGTGGCATTTTGAATCCGCTGCTCTCCAAATATAGCCAAGCACAAACACGGACGCGAGCGACGACAAACAACGGAAAGCCATTCGGACGTAGACTCGGGAGTCTTATTTTCCATCACGGGGCTTATTTTTTATGCAGTTGACCCCCCCACCCCGGTACTTGAATCGCACGGGCAGATAAAAGTCACGCAGGCCGAGGTGTTGTGCCGAGTACGAAATCACAGAAGCAGAACGAGTAAATTACAGTACGCGGTGAGGAGATGTGACATAATGAGGCTACTGTGCGAGTAGCCGCTCAAGTGTCCCCAGCTAACCGCGCCTCGCGTTTAGCCGCCGCGACAGGCGTGTACGCCGGCTCGGTGGTTTCCGCATTATCGTATCCCCGCCCCCGCCACCACCAACCCAAACATACATCCAGAGTTATTTGGTGCATGTGTTGACGCTTGAGAAGGAAGCCAGCCATATTTGACAACAAGAAGGCTCACTGGGGAGATGACTCACTCCCTTTATGAATCACGTCGTCTCGGCTCGAGATAGCGCCGGCTTTGCTGAGAACAGAATAGAACAATCGATGTTGCGGCTTCTGCTTGTGCCAGCGAAGCAGATGTCTTCACTTATTGATGCTTTCATTGAGCGGCGGCGGACAGCTCAGCGCCGCCGAGTTGTCGTCAGTCCCCGCTCGGACTGGTCGCAACCTTCTTGAAATGCCTGGGCGGCAAAGCAAGATTCTTATCGAAAATATGGCCACGTTAGACGAGGTCAAAGGGGATTAAAAAGCCTGGTTCTGGCTGGTTCTCGCATTTTCATTTCTGTGAAATAATCGCATTTTCCAAATGGTGCCTGCCCTCAGATGCCACCCGTGGCCTTTGACCACCACCCCCCGACTCCAGCCAGCCTCAAATATCAGCCTTGATAGTTAGCCCTGATTGCCGCCGTAGAGCATCATTTGACGCCCGTGACTACCGCCCCACTCGACCGCCATCCATGGACCACTGCCCCAAACTGACATTTTTCACCACCACACACGACAACTGCTGCTTGTAACCTCTCTCGTTGCCCCCCACCATTGACTTCTTCTTCTTTTCCTTTCGGCTTGTCCCGATTAGGGGTCGCCACGGCGTCTTCACATCTTTTTCCATCTCAGCCTATCTTGTGCATCCCCCTCTCTCACAACCACAGTCCTCATGTCCTCCCTCACCAAATCCATCAACCTTTTCTTTGGTCTTCCTGTCCCTCTCTTTCCTGGTAGCTCCATCCTGACCATTCTCCTACCAATTTCCTCACCCTCTCACCTATGAACATGTCCAAACCGTCGAAGTCTCCTCTCTCTAACCTTGTCTCCAAAACATCCAACTTTGGCTGTCCCTCTATTGAATTAATTTCTAATCCTATCCAACCTGCAAACTCCGAGCGAGGACCTCAACATCTTCATTTCTGCCACCTCCAGTTCTACTTCCTGTTGTCTCTTCAGTGCCACCGTCTCTAATACATAGATCATGGCGGGCCTCACCACTGTTTAATAAACTTTGCCCTTCGTCCTAGCAGAGACTCTTCTGTCGCATTGAACACCAGAAACCGTCCGCCAACTCTTCCACCCCGCTTGGACCCGTTTCTTCACTTCCTTCCCACACTCTCCATTGCTCTGTATTGCTGACTCCAAGTATTTGACACCCCACCATTGACTGCCACCTTCTTATATCTTGCAGCACTTTAAGATGTGCATAACAAATGTGTATTGCAGTACCAATAAAAATCTATTTGTGATATTATTGAACATCACTGATGGTGTAGTGCAGGGGTCACCAACGCGGTGGCCGCGGGCACATGGTAACCCGCATGGACAATTTAAGCCACCCGCGAGGCATGTTCTAAAAATACCACAGCTTTAAATTTTGAATCTGACTTGCTTATGTTATTTACATTTTTAAAATACCTCAAAAAGGTTGATGACCCCTGGTGTAGTAGTACATACGCCTGACTGCCGACCAGTTCAGGGTGTAGTCCGCGTTCTGCCCGAAGCTAGTTGGGATAGACTCCGGGTCCCCTGTGACCCTTGTAAGGATAAGCAGCTTGGACAATGGATGGCTGGATGCATGTGCAATTTTACATCACTGAATTGGTATTGCTAATGTACCCAGTGACTTCCACAATGAATACAACAACAACCTGAAAATGACCAGTATAGTGGTATCAAAATGTGATTTTTGTACACGATCGTAGTTATGATCGCACAGCGATACAAATTTTTACACCAGCGTTTCGGTACATTTTCACATTCAGTCCTTTTAACTCACAGAAGTCGTCTTACACCCATTATAATAACATTTGCAAGCTGTAAGCTTCAAATTAGCAGCGCTGTTGCTTGTATAATTATATGTTTGTCACTGTTTACTATAAATGCACGAGCTGAACACATGCTGCGCGCAAGCCTGCCTACTGTAGATATGAGTTAATTATAATGCTTTTAATTGAGCGCCGTCAACAATCATACTATGATTACAAACCAAAAACGCGCTCGGATCCCACAGCACGTAACGGCCGCATCTGCGTCCTCCGACCATAAGTTATGAATATCAGCAGGGAGCAACATTTAAAACGCAGTCGCGAACGCTGTTACGTATCGAGCATTGCGCCCACATTTTTTTAATTTTCGCAATCGTGAGCATGGTCGGTCAGTGAAAGGAATCCAATCTACGGTTCACATAAAAAGCTTATTTCCCTTTTTCCGCCCCCCCCCCCGGTCTTGTTCACCATCATCTCATTCATCTATTGATTTTTTTTTTTTTTTTTTTTTTCATAGAGGCACGAAGGGATGTTATTGCGTAATAAAAGGCCGGCCTCTGAGTCGCACTCCCAATTCTAGTCTTCAAAGCATATACCGCGCGAAAGATAAAAAACATGTTTAATATTTTATTCCCCCCACCCATTTAGGCGCCGACAGTTTACTATTATTTATTTGCGCGCAGCTAACCTTAAACTTCAAACACAAAATGATCGGTATTGTTTTGTTTCCAGTGGGCATCAACTATTGCTGGTGTGATCTCTTTCTTGGAGCTTAAAAAAAAAAAAAAAAATGTATCACCTCTGCCAATTCCCAAGAGGAAGGCAGGAGGTTATGTTTTTGGATGCAGTTGTGAAGTGTATTTTTGTTTATTTGGAACACCGACTCCAACACTAGTCAAGCCTTTCATCTAATCCGGTCGACGCTTGCCTTTATGTAATGGTAAATTTCACTGTTTGACTTTATTTAGTTTGTTTTGTATTCATATCCCTGAGAGAAACAGGGGGGCGGGGGGGTCCCCAACGTGGCTGGTTTCACGTCGAAACTCAGAAGGATTTTTTTTTTTTTTTTTTCCAAACATGATACACTAATCCGTGTCAAACCCACCAACAGCCTTAGACAAAAGCGGTTTCACCCCAAAGATAAAAATCATGGGAAGTAAAGTCAGCAACGTTGTTTACGCTGTGCAATGCAGGGACGTGTGGAACTGGTAACTATCGATTGTGGGGGGGAGAAAGACATCAGCCAAAGTTGCCGCTAACTGCGCTGATGCAGTCTGTTCGCAGATATTCTGCGTTATACGCAAAAAAATAATAATAATCACTTTGTGGCATTTTGCAATGTGATTCAATGAGTGAGGGATGAATGGTTGTTACAGCCAATGGCAAAATTCACATACATACTGTAAAAAAATGAAAAGAAGAAGCCGCTGGTTTCTTTTTGGCAGCACACGGAACTTTCTCCAACAACGACCGCTGCTCCGCCACTCACTCTTTTTCCACCCCCACCCTCCTCTTAAAGATGTACACTCATAATTACAAACGTTACAGTACTTACGCAGCCCATCAATGTGTTTTATAATGACAGCGTCCACAGTCTGGGCAACGTAGAGCAAAGACGAGCTAGACACGCTGCTGATGTTTACTTTCGATATTAATGGAGAAAGTTAAAAAAAAGAAATGCTGTTGTTTTAAGATGCAATGACTGTCAGAGTACATGAATAAAAGAAAAAGCGGTTAAACTGGAGGAGATTTTCTCTTTTCTGAGTGGGAAAGGTCTGGTCTGAGGCCAAAGTAGAAAATGCAGGATGAGATTTTGTGTAATTTTAAAATTCCACCTTGGCACAGCCTGATCCAGGATGAAAGCACAGACAATACAGTGCACAAAAAGCTAATTCTGTATTTTAAATATAACATTAACCTTAAAACTGTTTGGGAGCATCATCATCGTCGGTAGCTCGCAAGAGGCTGGCAAGTAGATCTTGGAGTAAAACAGTCTGGGCACTCCAGGTCTACAACAACCGCCTGTTGTTCTTCATACTCAACATGTCTGTCGTACTAGGGCGGCAATCGCTACCGGGCGAAAAATTGTTGTTACATACTTGGCTAATAAAGTTGATTCTGATTCTGACCCTAACATCGGGGAGACAAGGCAACCATTGACAGCCGGACTTCTTTGGGTCCAGAATGAGGTCCAGAGAAGCCAAAGTGGAAAAAAAAGTATTTTCTAAATTGAGGAGGAGGTGTAAGGCATCACTTATCACGTCTATATAATAACAAAACAACATCCTGTCATCTCTCCCTCCAAAGGTCGCCTCATCCAATACCTCCAGTGGCTCTAACGAGCTGTTCTGCGACAAGACGTGTGAAGGACGCATTAGTTTTCACCCCCTAATCACACCGGGCAACAAAAACAACCAATTGTTTACCACCCTCAAGGAAAACACCTGCCGAGACATCAATCGAGAGACTCCACAACTAATATTCGTTGTTACTCCTGGTTCCCTTGTTTTAATTGTACAGCGGTGTACGCAACCATATGCAGTACAATGTACTTGCATCCCTGGTCTTCTGGTTTTCTTGCCGTCTACATACACGGAATGTGCCGTCAACTTAGCGTCACGTAGGCACACCGCCGAAAAGGGCCGGATCGAATTGACTTGTTCACGTTTTCAAAAATATAAATGTAAACTCTATCGCCAGCTACTGGCCTGGCATGCACAATACACCATATTTTGGAGAAGGGTTTCAATTTTTCACGATAACAACTTTGCCAAATGTATTTGTATTTATGCATTGTAATTTGTGTCCTACAAGCCGCGATTTTTTTTCCAACACTCTTTCAACCCTGCGATTTATGCAGCTAATTTGTGCATTTTTTCTAACGGCCGCAAGGGGGCACTCGAGCGGAAAAGGTGAGAATGAGACCGGTGGAATATATGTGCCGAGGAAAGTGACTTTTGCCAGTATGTTTAGTTTTTTTTTTTTTAAACGGGCCCTGTTAGCACTGCAGTAGCGTTAGTGCTCCGTTAGTGGCGTGTCTCAGTGATATTTACCGATAAGTTTTATTTAACTGGCCCTGTTAGCGCTAGCACTAGCTTTAACGCGGCACTAGCATTACTCTCTTTGTAAATACCTTGTGTTTAAATGCAGGTTTCAACGGCTTTTACACAACTGCGGCGTATGTACCAAATGGTATTTCCTTTACAAATGAAATACAGTGAGGCTTATAACCAGATGCGCTCCGTTGGCCGGAAATTACAGTATTTTTTTTTTTTTTTTTACCAACTGGATTTAAAGGTCCACTATGGACAACTGCATGAGGCGTAGTCCCAGGAGAGAGTCCAGTGAACGGACATACTGATGTGCGTGTGTGTGCATGTACGTGTGCGATAGCAACATCTGTTCGGAGGCATCCTGGGACAGGCGCCTGCGAGTTTGACCTTGCGTCAGCAGAGTCGGCCCGGCCCGCTCGTCTGTGGATACGTCTGCGGCGACATGATGCTGAAAGCCCGCACGTAAAAAAAACAAAAACAAAACCAAAAAAAAAAAAGACACAGAGCGCACGTACGCATTTGTTTGCGGAGCCTGATGCATTCTTATCCATCACAGGCAAACAAGCTGAGCTCTGTATTTTCCCGCCTCAGGCCTTCGAAAACACGGCGGCGTTGTCGTCTGGCTAGCGTTTTGTTGTCATAGACGCAGCTGCTCCCTGTCACACAAACACACACCTCTGGCTGTATGCTCATGACAATTATATTGATGTTCGCCACACGCATGCAAACGAGCAAAGGCGGTGGCGCCTTCTGAAGTGCAAAGCCGCGCAGCGGCGAGACGCACAAGTGAGGTTTTCATTTAGACAAACAACGCTTCCGCTGGAGATGTCAGCGTCTTCCCAAATTCCTTCTTCCTGTGGTCTTCTCCAAAAGCCGTCTCGCTGCTCAACATCCTGCTACCTTTGTCATCCCCCTTTCCCCTCGCGGCTCCGGTCTTGTCATCCTCTCCTCTGCATCTGAGGCAACCCGCGCCTCGGCGCTGTCCCTTGGCTGACTCGCCCAACGTCGCTATTGCGCTTTATTCCCTCACCTTTCCCTCCTGACTTGCCTGTCGCACTCGAGGTTTGCCAAATACATCTTGTCCTAGCCAACGGGGGCGTCCATGTTGGCATCCCCGCACCAATTAAGTCGGATACAGTTGCACCTACTCCAAGACTATTTTCCCACGTAGGCTAGAATGCGACGAGAGTCCATTTGTTTCTCTTCTTCTTTCCTTTCGACTTGTCCCGATTAGGGGCCTGTCGTTCTTTTTTTTTTTTTTTGGGCTTTAATGTCCACGGTCACCTGGCAACCGGTTCAGGGTGCACCTCGCCTTCTGCCTGAAGATAGCTGGAATGGGCTCCCGTGACCCTTGTGAGGATAAGGGGCTCAGAAAATGGATGGATGTGCAAGTTAGTCAGCCATATTTGAAGTTACTGTTGTCAGCCATTCGATTAGTTTGTAAATTACGGTACTTCATGAATTAGCAAGTTCAACACCCAGCCAGTTGTTCATTAGTTACAGTAGTTATTCTTCTTTTCCTTTCGGCTTGTCCCGTTAGGGGTTGCCACAATGTGTCATCTTTTTGCATCTAAGCCTCTGTCGTGCATCTTCCTCTCTCACACCCACAGTCTTCATGTCCTCCCTAACAACATCCATCAACCTTTTCTTTGGTCTTCCTCTCCCTCTCTTCCCTGGTAGCTCCATCCTTACCATCCTCCTACCAATTTCCTCACTCTCTCACCTCTGGACATGTCCAAACCGTCAAAGTCTGCTCTCTCTAACCTTGTTCCTTCCAAAACATCCAACTTTGGCTGTCCCTCCAACGAGCTCATTTCTAATCTTATCCAACCGGCTCACTGCGAGCGAGAACCTCAACATCTTCATTTCTGCCACCTCCAATTCTGCTTCCTGTTGTTTCTTCAGTGCCACCGTCTCTAATCCGTCCACCATGGCCGGCCACCACTGTTTTATAAACTTTCCCCTTCAGCCTAGCGGAGACTCTTCTGTCACATAGAACACCAGACACCTTCCGCCAACTGTTCTATCCCGTTTCTTCACTTCCTTCTGGCATTAAATACGGGTCCTCTACACCGACTTTATCTAATTTTTCCACGTACCGTCCTTTATTTTCACCTTCTAAATGTCTTGACAGTATCGGACAAGACTGTGGGCGTCGGAGACATATTTCCGTGTCGTCTCCAACCGACTTAGCATTGAGCAATGCTTAGCTTGACCAGCAACACGGCAAGGTAAACAAAAGTCAGGAGATTTTATGACGTAGGTGCACGAGCTGCGCACTCACATTTCTAGTCTGTTGCATTTTATTTATTTTTCCCCCTCTAAACTTGTGCTGGACAGTGATCAAATTTCAACTTTGACTTCCACCGCATTGGTGTTTGACCTTGGCCGTCATCTGAGCGCTCCTGCGCGTTCTGGTTTGCACTCAACTTTGACTGGCTTTCGGTTTCGCTGGCACGGCGCATGCTGCAGCGCAGGATTGATTAGGTGTTTGGGTTTGACGAGATTCCCTCCTCCCTCCCCGCCTCCATCTCATCCTTCTCCTCGCTGGCCTTCTGGTCTACGCTCATCTCACATAAGCGCCGGTTTATTCCCCAACGACGCCCTCTAAATCGGAAAAGACCCCCTTGACACGTCTCCAGCCCCTCCTTGGGTTCTCTGTGGCTGCCGAGCTTTCGGTTTACGTTGCGACAGATGGACGGCGGGGAGCTGTTTTCATTGTGTGTTTATCTGAGTGCAGGAGTAAAGAAACAAACTGAAGCTCAATGTAGCCCCCTGGTGTCAGACAACGGTACTTACTCATTTCACACGTTTTTTTTTTTTTTTTTTTGGACAACGGATCTGCAGGGGATTTAATTAACCCTTACATGCTGTTCACGTGCCGGGAACGTGGGCCAGGAAAATCCTCGTCTATATGAAATGATGAACTACGGATCTTTTAAACAATAGCCTGGCTGATCTGTAGTATTTCAGATCAAATGGAATCTGTATTTTTTTTCATAGATGTTTATTTTTGCAGCTGCAGATCGCACAAGGCACTCTCTGACCATTCTGTTTTTTAATTTTTAATATTCACGACGTGGTTTTACTCTTTTGCTGTTTTTTCAAGATGCCATCATGAACCTTCACAGACCATCTGATGGAAACCTCGACTGTTTTCGATACTGCTTCATTAATGGTCTTAATGGCGTATGCCGTTTTACAGTTTTAAGAGTCCCACCATCGCCACCATTTTCCTTGATTCAACAATTCAACACACCCTGGTAAATCGAAAATCCAGTTTCATACACACAGGTCGAACTCAATTGGGAACAACCTTGCTGCAAACAAGCTGTGTCACACCTGTATGGAGGAATTGCATTTTAAATAGTTTCACATTTGTTTTACTTTGGATCATTTGATAAAAATTCATCCAATCTCAGGGTGAAAAAATTGGATATTTTTAGAGTTTCCAAATATCAAAATGTCGTATTTGAAAAAAAAAAACAGTAGGTCAAACCCACTGCCATTATCGCGATGCTTTCAAATGTGACTTCAGTGGTCCATCATTAAAACATAATACTTCTGTAATTATAATATAATAACTATTATTATGTCATTGTCATGTCGTTATCCAAACAGCTTATCATCACAAGGGTCACGGGAAAGCTGGAGCCTATCTCAGCTAGCTTCGGGGGAAAGGCGGTCTACACCCTGAAATGGTCAGCAGTCAGTCGAAGGGCAGATATCGACATCCTCACTGAGCGGGAATCGATCCCACGCTGCCCGCACCAGAGGCAGGTGTGTGTATCGCTACACCATCAGTGACTATAACTATTATATAAAACTATATTGTTAGCCACACGGCGGCACGGTGGATCAGCTGGTAAATTGTTGGTCACACAGTTCTGAGGTCCTTGGTTCAATCCCGGACCCGCCTGTGTAGAGTTCCCATGTTCTCCCCAAGCATGCGTGGGTTTTCGCCGGGCACTCCAGCTTCCTCCCACATCCCAAAAATATGCAATATTAATTGGACACTCTAAATTGCTCATAGGTGTTATTCTAAGTGCGAATGGTTGTTTGTCTCGATGTGCCCGGCAACCAGTTCAGGGTGTGCCCTGCCTCCTGCCCGTTGACAGCTGGGATAGGCTCCAGCACTCTCTTTAAGCCTTGTGAGGATAAGCGGCAAAGAAAATGGATGGATGGATGTTCGCCACACACCAAGCGCTTAGGCACCAGACATCTCACCCTGTCTTGTGTTTTGAGACATCACCGTTTGATTTTTCACTGAACCACAAAAACATGGTGCGATTTTCAAGGAAAAAGCAGATGGCTGCAAGCAACGGGAAACGGGTGAGGATAAGGAGAGACTGTGTACTATATAAGAAAAGATGAGAGAAATTCATTGAAATATTCAGTCCATCTCTAAAAATGGGCATACCAATGTTAGATGCCGTGGAAAATGTCATATTTTATATAACATACCTTCTTTAAAAGTATCTCTCATTACAAATAATGTATCTTTGTTTATCTATCTATGCTGGTGATTAATAGTGACAGGGAGAACATTCAAATACTCTTCTACTAGATGGCAGATGGTACAATTTACCCATGTATCCATCTGCCATGTACAGTATACAACACAATAAGAGCTTTGTGTTCAATTGAAAAAAAAAGTCTAGATTTCATCTAGTTGAGATGCGCTCCAAGTCATTTATTTACATGAAGCCCAACCCAAAAAATGTCTTTTTTAGGATCAAGGGAATCATTTCCCGCTGCCTTATTATAAGCAAACAGCTCAAGTGTAAAGAAGCAAGACTCCATCTACAAGTAATATTCAGCAGTTATGTTTCCCAGATGTTGGTTAACAGCTCCTCTGAACCACCCGAGCTTTCATGTCTGGCTGGCTGGCTGGCTGCGGCGTGAATGTGAGAACGCGAGGTGGTTTGGGGGGTGGGGGGTTATCATGCCGAGCGGTAATGGGTGCACCGGCGAAAAAAAGGTGGAACCGTCGCCATATATCACACGAGGGCACCTGACTTGACTTCAGTTCCGCCAGCGTCAGACACTCGCGACTCCCAGAAAGTTGGGGGAAATCGACTTTTCGTAGGAAATTGCAGGAGGAACCTGAAATGCACTGACCTTTAAAGAGATACTTCAGTTCACTTTCTCTAAAATGTCCGATGTTTGTTTTTGGTGAAAGCTGCCGTTTTGTATCACAGCGCTTAAGCTCCCTCTGCCTCTTTCAGTCCTCCTGGAGAAACTCCAAGCTCAGTTGCAACTTTCATTTGAGCACACCCTGTTTCCAGACTTGCAATCGCGTCATGTCAAAATTAGAATGTCACGACAAAGAGGAGCATTTAAGTATTCGTGTAACCAGGAATTGATTAAATTGTTCATGGATGAAACACCTGTTGTGAAATTTGCCTTTCGGCTTCTTCTTAGATAATAAGTTGCACAAAAAGTCCAAAAACATTGAACAACTGGACATTCAGAAGTTTACAGAAGGTTGAAATATGTTCAGCGCTAAAGGTATGGAAGTAAATATGTGCCGCCGAGATTTGAATTAAAAATGCCACTTATAATTTCATGTTGTAAAATTCACATGGCTGTATTTCAGTTTAACTTTGCAATGTTAATAAATTGGCCATGGAAAAAAAAATTCCACCTTTAAAATTCAAACGCAATATTTTCAGTCTCCTGAGATTCAAGTGGCCAAAATTCGCCGTCTGAATTTCAACTGACTACAATTGGCTGTCTGAAATTCACCGTCTAAATTCAGTGTTAAGAAGGCAGGGTTACTTCAGGTCAGAACCCAACACCCATCCAATTACGCTTTCTTAGTATGTGACGTCATGTGACCAACTTCGAAATAACAATGTGAATTTTATAACATGAAATTTTCACTGGCATTTTTAATTCAAATCCTGGTGGCACGTATTTACTTCTGTTTAAAGGTCAGTGCATTTTACGTTCATCCTCAAGAGCTAAATCACCAACTTTTTGAGAGTAGTGTATTTCGAAAAGGCTTTTATTTTGGTAAGTTCGTTTTCTTTCTCCAGATTGTCACATGCTTTTGAAATTTTTCAAACCATCCTTTGCTTGCCGAAAAGCCTTGTCCTCAAGGCTGTGCATTGCATTGCAGCTTGAGCTTCATCACGCATTTCACTTTCTTATGAAAAGTCATTGAAGCGGTTCTACGGATGTTTACCACAGAGGACCCATAGCTCAGTGGTTAGAGCATCGGTTTGGTAAACCAGCGGTTGTGAGTTCGTATCCCACTGGGGCCTCCACTCCCCGAGAAGGGTTGCGTCAGGAAGGGCATCCAGGGTAAAAACTGTGCCAAACAAATATGAGCGTTCATCTGAGATGACACGCTGTGGCAACCCCTAACGGGACAAGCTGAAAGAAACACAGTGATGAAACTGAACTGGACGAAATTCATAATTAACAATTAAAGGACTGAGTTGCATCTCTTATGGATGTCATCGTGTCACTCAGTGAAAACTTTGCATGTCTGCCTCAATTCTGAGGTTTGGGGTTCAAATCTGGGTGATGCCTTCCAGTGTGGTTCAGTGAAGAGTCTAAATTGTCCATCGGTCTGCAATGGTTGTCAATACCTGCGCCCTGCGATTGGGTGGCGACTCAAGTAGGCCTCTAAATTTAGGTCAGCTGGGATAAGGTTGTGATTCATTTATTGAGGATCTGTGTCATATTAAAAAAAATAATAAAGATAAACAGATGGCCAGATGCTTGAGGTATTAGACTCTGCGTGAATATGAAAATTGCTAAGTTAGCGTTTCGTACTGGCTGCTAGCTTGGGAGCCACCGACCGGCTTGCCGTTATTCACGTTGTCACTTGTGGAAAAAAAAAGTGTTTAATGCGAGTGTTATGGTTTAACGTTTTACTGGTGGTTGATTACATTTTTTATACGTACGGGAGTGTTTAAAGTGTGTTTTATTGTTAGGAACAGACTGATACTAATTAAAACCGCGTGGTTGAATTAGTAAATATTAAAATTGTACTTTAAATGGTCCCTGAACAGTTCATAAAGGTTTTATGACAATAATGTGAAATATCAATAACAGACACTGCCCTTTTTAAGTCTAACAAAAGATTTTTTTTTTGTCATTTTGCAGTTTTCAGCCTCGACAATCTTCTCTAAGACAACTCATAAAAGAGTTGTGAGGTGCCCCAAGGGATCCTGGGAGTTGTCGTCTTCTTGATTAAAATCTAACATGACTCACAACTAAGCAAAACATCTCGGATCTGCTTGGGGCAAAGCAAACACAATAAAAAAAATAAAATGTCTTTTTGGCAAAGAGGATTTTAATACAGCAACAAATTCGTCATATTGTATTATGCACAATTGCGGCAGTTCTGTCGTCATCGGTTATGAAATGTACAGGATGTTCTTCATAAAGCTGTCCTCATCTGTTCTGATTTAGCCGACTGCATAGCCCAAAATACTCTAGTACTTTTCTGCTAGAGTGATTTTTTATGTAGTTATGGTGCCGTTAGTGAATATAATCTCTGATCATTAGGGTTGTTGTGGCAACATCGCATCATATTTGGATGATGTGCTATAATAAACAAAAATCTAAGCGCTCAACTGGGCTCAACCGAGACGAAGGTCTTGCATGAACAAAATTATGAGGGTTGCCCATTAGTGGCAGGTATGGTGACTATGTGGGTCACAAGTGTTAAGGCCCGGAGACCAGATCTGGCCCGCTGTCACGAACCTCCGGTGCGGGGGCGGTCCCAAATGGAGGACTTTGAGGCAAAGGCATAATGTTCAATGGAGTTTATTCCGGAAACTGGGTCATGTAGCATGTAGCAGTCCGACAAGGCAGAGGTACAGAAACGCTAGGCTAGGCGGGATCCAAAAGACATACAGCAAGGGTTTGATGACTCTGGAGAAAACTAACTCAACAGGACAGGATCAAACAAAAGGGCACAGAATCGCTGTGACTTGGGTTACTCTAACTTACGCGTAGAAGCGGAGAGTCCTACAGGCAGCCCTCTTGGCCGTGGCCTAGCCTTGCTCATGACAGCCTGCCACATCATCTTTTGTGGCCCGTGAAAGTCAATCACGTGTGTCAAAATATATACACTATATAAAATATACAGTAATATAATAATCAATGCAATAATTGAGTACATATACTGAAACAGTTTTGCCACTTTTTTAATTGACATTGTGCAGCAGTGAAATTCATACATACGTGTAATGTATTGTATCCTTGTGAGTATTGTTATATGCTCTGTCTTTATGTTTTGCTGCACCATTTGTGTTTAATGTGTTGTTTAAAGGTATGTAACTAGATACTAGTTTCATTAGGCCATCTTTGTCATTTCAGATTTTATTGGCATTACGCTTCAGTCAGAAAGTTATGTGGTTTGGTGAAATACACAATTTGCGCTTGTCTGTTTTTGTTAACGTTTTGACTTGAACTCATTGGTCTTCGTGATATTTCAGCATCGAGTAATCACGGATTAAAGACTGCAGAACAAGGAGCCAAAAGCAAAGGTCAACGTGACTTTGATAGGCGATGCTTAGAGGTCTAGAAAGGGAAAAGCGCTACTTATTAGACAATTGTGGGGGTCCGTTTTTTCATACGTAAGATTAACGTTATTTTAGGAATAACACCTGCCTGTGAGTGCGGCAGAGTGCAGATTCACGCGTCAAGAAATATTGCGCTTGGAGCGGCTGCAAGGCGGTGGCTAATTACTTCAGCTTTCCTTGTCCAAGTGTGTGGCATTAGATCAATTATGAACTAGCTCAGCTGGCTGCCATGTTCGCACATTTTTGGCGGTCGAGAACATTTAATCCTCGGAAGCACTCGAGTGTACAAGGGTCTGTATGACAACATACGCCCCACTTCCAGTGTATCCCTTCACCACGTTGATTAACAGGAAAAGTAGATTTAAAGTGATGATTCAGTGGCTTGGTCTACAATGTTGGCAGACCAGACTTGGCTCTCGTGAAATGAGACATACTGTATGCCACAATGACTGACTAGGTCACTAACCAACCTGGGCTCTACCTTTGGCTAAGTCGTCCACACCAGGAGTCAAAATAATATCATAGAGTGCCATTTTTCTGTTTCAAAATCACTTTTGGTGGCTTGCTAGAACAGATTAATAACATTTCTATTCATTTAAATGGGGACAGATGATTTGAGTACAAGTATGATGGTTTCAAAATATGAGGCATCTTAGTTATAAACAGCTGCTGCCAGGTGATGGAAAATGGATTTTGTGTATCTGCCCTATACAATTTTAACTTTTGGTAATTCCAGGTGTCTACAGTATTACTAAAAATAAAGCCATAATCCGGTAATATACCGTTATGATAAACTACAGTAAATTTAGGCTAAGTGGCTTTTGCACTCGATCAAATGGCGACACTCATTTTAGTTAACTTTGCAAACAATCTTAATGAGTCGAACAATAATAAAAGAGGTCGTGAGGAGATGTAACGGCTCCCGCACGCAACAGCAAGCCTTTTACGGCTCTTTATGCGTCAGTTGCATAACAGGGTAACATTAATTCTCGCACGCCTTAGTCGCACAGTGCAATAAATGACTGTGTAGCGTTTTAAAAATATCAAATAATCCACTGATGACTACGCTGGAACCGAGCGCACACGCTCCCTTGCAAACATTAAGTTACGTAACGGTTCTTTGCTCCGGGTCGTTTTCTATAAATTGTTGGTAAAGGACACTTTTGGAATGAACTCAGATTACGCACCCGGTGCATACGGAGGGTGAATTTATGATCAGTTTATCTGCTAATATTCATCTCTGTTCATTTAGTAATGACATTAATGACTGTCCTAAGGTGTTATTTTAATTAGATTTTAGTATTGATAGGGGTTAACTACTATTTGCGCTAAGCCTGAGAACAGATTTTAAATTAACGTTAATTTTCTCATTTCCCATCGCAAAATTCACAGCACAAAACCCAGAGTGCTCACAAAGAAGACGCAAGTGCAAGCAAACTAACATGAAGGCGACTGGGGCGCTCCCAATATATCGCGCCCACTGAGGTGACGAGGCTGCCAGGACTCGGTGACACTGCCGCAAAGTGCGAGAAGATGAGGGAGGAATTTAATGACGTCTGCCCGGCCTGAGCACATCAAACACGCGGCGCCGGCGAACAAATGTCATCGTGCCTCATCTATTGGTCTATTCTCATCTCCGACGTGACGTCAACACGGCCGGCCTGTCGGTTTTTTTTTTTTTTTTGCTTTAATGTGGTCACAGTGGTCACCTGGCAACCGGTTCAGAGTGCACCTCGCCTCCTGCCCGAAGACAACTGGGATGAGCTCCAGTGACCCTTGTGAGGATAAGGGGATCAGAAAATGGTTGGCTGGATGTGCAAGTTAGTCAGCCATATTTGAAGTTACTGTTGTCAGCCAGTCGATTAGTTTGTGAGTTATGGTACTTAATTAGCAAGTTCAACACCCGGCCAATTGATTTTGTACTTTGTTCATTAGTTACAGGAGTTATTCAGTCATCATCTTCTTTTCCTTTCGGCTTGTCCCGTTAGGGGTCGCTACAGCGTGTCATCTTTTTCCATATAAGCCTATCTCACGTATCTTCCTCTCTAACACCCAACTGTCCTCATGTTCTCCCTCACAACATCCATCAACCTTTTCTTTGGTCTTCCTCTCGCTCTCTTCCCTGGTAGCTCCATCCTTAGCATTCTCCTACCAATTTCCTCACTTTCTCGCCTCTGGACATGTCCAAACCATCCAAGTCTGCTCTCTCGAACCTTGTCCCCAAAACATCCAACTTTGGCTGTCCCTCTAATGAGCTCATTTCTAATCCTATCTAACCTGTTGACTCCAAGCGAGAACCTCAGCATCTTCATTTCTGCCACCTCCAGGTCTGCTTCCTGTTGTTTCTTCAGTGCCACCGTCTCTAATCCGTACATCATGGCCGGCCTCACCACTGGTTTATAGACTTGCTCTTCCTCCTACTGGAGACTCTTCTGTCACATAGAACACCAGACACCTTCCGCCAGCTGTTCCAACCCGCTTGGACCCGTTTCTTCACTTCCTTACCACACTCACAATTGCTCTGGACTTAGTAATGCCAAAAGAGAAGAATACCAATCTATAGTTAGTTACAGTAAATTATTCATTCAACTAGTCTGCTGGCTACTAGTAGTCTGTCAAGTGGTCAGTCAGATAGTTAGTCAATATATGTTACTGTAAATTAGTTACAGGGGCCAATGGCTGCAAGTTCATTTTTCAGTTATTACATTACTCATAGTAGTTGGTTATTCAGCCAGTCAGACAGACAGACAGTGAGTGAGTGAGTGAGTTGCAATTGTCAGTCACTCCATCAAACACAGTGAAGAAAATAAGTATTTGAACACCCTGCTATATTGCACGTTCTCCCACTTTGAAATCACGAAGGGGTCTGAAATTTTCATCGTAGGTGCATGTCCACTGTGAGATATATCATCTAAAAAGAAAAAAAATCCAGAAATCGCAATGTATGATTTTTTTTTTTTTATGATTTATTTGTGATACAGCCATAAACAAGCATTTGAACACCTGTCGATCAGCTAGAATTCTGACCCTCAAAGACCTGTTAGTCCGCCTTTAAAAATCGACCTCCGCTCCTTGTATCATCCTGAATCAGATGCACCTGTGTCAGGTCGTTAGCTGCATAATAATTAATCATAATAATGAATTGCATAATCATAGAATGTGATTTCTGGATTTTTTTCTTTTCTTCTCCACCTACGATGAAAATTTCAGACCCCTACGTGATTTCTATGTGGGAGAACTTGCAGTATAGCAGGGCGTTCAAATACTTATTTTTTTCACTGTAGTACAATACATAGTTAAGTCAATCATGGTGTTAGTTAACAGGTAAGGAAGTCAGCCTGGCAGTTACTCTTGTTAAATAGTTATCAAGGCAAAAATTTGTCAATTGCTCAAAGAATAAATTTAATTACAGGAGTTATTTAACTAGTCAGATAATTTTCTTAAAATTACAATATCAATTAGAAATACATATATGCGAAGTTAGCCAGGATAGGCAGCAGCACTCCTATGACCCTTGTGAGGATCAGCGGCTCAGAAAATGGATTGACGGATCCCCTCGGAATTTGCATTTACCCGGCGAATGCTCCGAACAAGCATTGTTCAACATTTAGCCGGAAAGGTGGCCGCGTGAATTAGCTAATGCACTTTTAAGCATAAATAGATCCGCTACATTTTTGGCTCTCTCACGAGGCGGCTTAACGTTCTAAACGGCAGCAGGCTTCCTTCCTTCATTCCTTCCTTCCTTCCGTCCGTCCGTCCTTCGCGATGCTTAAGCCATCATTGTGAAATGACTTCATTGTGCTCTTATCACATTAGATGTGCAAGAAGACAACTTCAGTTCTCACTCGCTCACTGTGAGAGGCCCACGTTTATTTTCTCCTGAACTCAATACCATCATTTAGTGCTTAGTCCCTCTCTTTCTCTCTCTCTCTCTCTCTATCTCTCCTCTAATCCTTTTCGTTCCTCCCACGCCGGCGGCTGAAAGCGGGGAGACGAAATGAGACGAGAGAGGACGGCAGCGTGAGGGAGGTGAAGAATGATGTCACAAGTTGTGAGGGGAGGATTCTCCGAGGTAAGGTAAGGATCCGGGAGGCGGAGTGCATCGGCGTGAAGAGTGTAGGAGAATAAGAAAAGGCATCGGGGATGGAGCGCTCGGAGAGGAGGGATGACAAAACCGAGCCGGAGAGGACGCCGGGGGAGAGTAGGGCGGCCATTTTCAAGAAACGCCGCAGACGCTCAGCCACCGTGAAGAGTGCAAAGATACGGTCGTGCACTTCATTGTTGCTTGTATCAGGGGTTTGTTATTGAAAAAGTATGGTGGCCCACCCTGGAATATGTTTTTTTTCATTATTATTATTATTATTATTATTCCATTGGTCCACGGTGCACAAACAATTGAGCCTATTGAACTCTACCTAGCAACAACATTTGTGAAATTTTAATCATGAAATGTTTACGCATCTTTTTTCTATTGTGGTTGTCCTGATGAGTTCGGAGCCAACCCCAGCGGCATATATAGATAATACATGTATAATGCATATACATGCGTTGGCCGTGTGGAGTTTCCATGTTCTCCCCGTGCCTGCGTGGGTTTTCGCCGGGCACTCCAGCTTCCTCCCACATTCCAAAAACATGCAACAATTAATTGGACACTCTAAATTGCCCCTAGGTCTGATCGTGAGTGCGGCTGTTTGTCTCCATGTGCCCTGCGATTGGCCGGCAACCAGTTCAGGGTGTACCCCGCCTCCTGCGCCGTTGACAGCTGGGATAGGCTCCAGCACTCCTCGCGACCCTCGTGAGGATAAGCAGCGAAGAAAATGGATGTGTGTATATATATATAAACCTTAAACTCACACCTATGGTCAATTTTGAGTCTTGAATAAAACTAACAAGCATTATTTTCGGAACGTGAAAGGAAGCCAGAGTACCAAAAAATAAATTGTTTTCATGGTTTCAAAATTAAGGTGAGCAAAAAAAAAAAAAAAATTGCTCTGTATTAATTGTACTAATTGTGATCATGCGATAACGAGTAATATGGAGAACCAAGATTAGTTCTCATGGATGGATGATGCTTGGATCAATAATTGTACTGCTGGTGAAAACTCGCAGTATATTACACTAATGCGAATTTATTCACTGAATCTAATTGTAAATAATTTGCGGCATGTTAGCTAAATAAAACAGTGACATCCTTACATTGTAATGACAGTCATAATATTTTCAGGAAAAATGACATTTCCAAATGGAAAGCAATGCACTGTGGCATGTATTTGATTGAATGAACTAAAAAGGGGGAAAGACTGAAGTTGGGGGAACAATTGCATTCCGCCGCCACACACAATACAGCAGTAAGAAAAAAAAAAAAAATCAACTGAATCAACAAATTGGCCGATATAATTGAAGGGTGGGGGGGGGGGTTTCACTATCCCGAGGAAATAAAATCAAATCGCATTTATCGAGCTCGTACAGCGACGAAAATGGGAAATTGCTCATGAAAGTGAAGGAAATGCCGTGAATAGAACAATCTAGCTCCAAGCCTTGATAATAATGTGGAAGCGGAATAAATCGGGGGGAGGTGTAGGTCAAAAAAAAAAAAAAAAAGTGACGGGGCCGCCATTAAAGTCCATGCGAAACAGTCAATGCTGTGGGACAGTGTGACTTGAGTGCTTTGTATTACTTCGGGATTATTTCAATACCAAATATGCTATTAAAGACACAATCAAAAGCACAGATAATACGTCAACACAGTAGTTACCCAGAATGGTCCAAAAATTCGTCACTTAATCTTTTCCCACCATGTCGCTTTTAAAACTTATCGCTTTTGAGGGTCCCACATGCCCGTTTCTAATGTCACCTCCCAAGAGGAACTTTCTCCCCTTGGGTTTAAAGCACTGGTGTCAAACTCTAGGCCCGGGGGCCAGATCCGGCCCGCCGCATGATGTTATGTGGCCCGCAAAGCCAAATCTACAGCGGCAAATTTTCATGATTTTTGTAAAAATCGATACCAAAATTTCAAATTGTCATGTATCATAAATGATAACATTGAGATATCACACGCATTTTTATGTTGCCAAACATGAATAGTAGGCAGCACGGTGGGTGAGCTGGTAAAGCGGTGGCGTCACAGTTCTGAGGTTTGATCCCAGCCCAGCCTGTGTGGAGTTTATTTTCTCCCCGTGCCTGCGTGGGTTTTCTCGGGTTTCCTTCCACATCCCAAAAACATCCAACATTAATTGGACCCTCTAAATTGCCCCTAGGTGTGATTGTGAGTGCGACTGTTGTCTGTCTCTATGTGCCTTGCGATTGGTTGGTACCTAGTTCAGGGTGTACCCCGGCTCCTGGTCATTAACAGCTGCGATAGGCTCCAGCACTCCCCATGACCCTTGTGAGGATAAGCGGCTAAGAAAATGGATGGAAATGGATCTATGAAACTTGTTTTTTTTTTTTTTTTTTAAATAACACATTTCTTTGCAGACTTCTTTCGTTTTGTGACATGTTAGAGTACATTTTTTGGAATTATCACAGTAAGATTTTCAGATGTCGAGGTTTTAATTATTGGGGGGAATGTTTGGGGTCAGATTCCATTAAAATAAAATAGGCTCAAGCTCTCCCCGCAACCCTCGTGAGGAGAAGCGGCAAAGAAAATGGATGGATGAACAAACGGAAAAAAACGTTAGCCTTGATTTCTGATTCCAAAACTGGTTCGCAAATTGATGATGTAAATATGATGAGACGATTCAAAATTTTTTGTTTCACAGTCGTAACGGCCCCCTGAGGGAAACCGGAAATACAATGTGGCCCGCGAGAAAAATATGAGTTTGACGCCCCTGATTTAAAGCGTGGCCAAAATGGCATCAACGATCCCCCATTTTACTCACAATGTAGCAGGTGCAATCACGCTAGTCATTGTGGCTCACTGCACCATATTGTGAGAACTTACATAAATGTAATGGAATAATTCAAATGGAATACTGATTATTTTTCTGCATTTTGATTACATAACAGCGTTACATGTATTCCGTTGCTGCTTATGCCCGCTCGCCGTGTTCTCCTCTCAATCGCGGACTCAACACCCACCCATCTCGTTCCGTCATCTTGACAAGGGACTGGCCAAATCCCGCTCCCGTCTCCCCTCGCGGTTTTTCATATCGTAGTCGGCTTGATTTCTCAGAGGGCCGTGCGCAAGGCGAGCACCTGGACAGCGCAGGTCCGCCGGCCAAGTCGGAAAGGACCCCGGCCCGCTTTGCCGCCAACTGCTGCGCCGTGTTCAGATGGGCACGCCGTTCGGAGTGGAGCGACGCCGCCTCCTCTCGAGAGGACGGCCATGTTGATGCTACGATGATTAATTTCTCCACGGCTTGGCAGGGCAAACGTGGACGCTTACTCTACTGCACTTCACCAAACATTTTATATTAAGTCTGTTTGCCAACAGCCATGTGGAAATGTCAAGGACTGACCTTTTTTTTTTTTTTTTTTTTGGTACGAATACACATTCTCTTGCCGTAATCAACAAATAAATAATAATAAAATTGGTATCGGTGCTCTCTGACCTCTTTGGTCTAGAACTGGTCCAGAATTCTGTTGCTCCACACAAAAGATGAGAACAGAGATCACATCTCTCCTGTACTATCTTAATAACATTGGCTTTCTAGGAAATACAGTGCAAAATTTATGACATATTTCTCCTTACCCATAACCCTCTAAATCTTGCACCTTCCAAAAGACAGAAAAAGAAAGCCGCACTTGGGAGAGCCCTTACAAGGCATTGTGAAATCTTTAAACAGCCTCAAAAGGATACATGCACTGAACTGGGACACTGCTATTCTGTTCCCGGAGTTCAGTTGGACTTGCAAAACGCTCAACTCCAGTCAGTTTAATTTATGGAGCAATTTAAAAACAAACGCAGCTGGAACAAAGTGATATACAACTAAAAATAATCCACCTATCTATTTTCTGAGCCGCTTATCATCAGGAGGGTCTTGGAGGGTATCCCACCTGTCAACGGGCAAGAGGTTGGCTACACCCTGGACTGGTTGACAGCCAATCGCAAGTGCACATGGAGAAAAACAGCCGCACTCACAATCACACCTTGGCGCAATTTAGAGCGTCCAATTAATTGTCGTGTGTTTTTGGGATGTGGGAGGAAACCGGAGTGACCCACGCAGGCATGGGGAGAACATGCAAACTCCACACAGTAAAGGTCGGCCTCAGAACTGTGAGGCCGACGCTTCGCAGCCAAGCCCTCGTGGCACCACTGAAAATACTATATAATTTCGAAAACCTAAAACAAACCCATAAAAACAAACGAGACACTGAAAGACTTTGAGGAGAGGATAATCAGAGAGTGCAGTGGTGAATTGTACCAGACAGTCCCTCTCCTCTCCTCTCTCCTCGCGAGACTTGAACTGGTGTCTTTGCTTCCTTTTTGTCCAGTCTAATAGGTAAACCTGACACAAGGGCAAAGCCTTGAGCTATCGTGGAAGCCACAATTAGCATTGTGTGCTCCCTCTTACGTGTTCCAGTTAAGAGAAGAGCGACAGCATTTTCAACCATGCGGAGACATTTGGGGACAAAGTAAAGTGCATGATGGGAATCCAGCCAAGATGTGACGATTACGGTTTCAAATTGCTTCTCTGTAAGAAACGGCTTCACCTTTTCCAGCTGCCTGAGGTGACAAAGGGTGGACTTAACTACAGCATCGATTTCTAAATCCGAATTCCAAAACCAGATTTCCTTGCAACAACGCAATCCGAAACTTTCACGAATTCTGCTGTTCAAGGAAAGACGAGAACTAAAGACTGTACTGGTATATCTCATTAAATCAGTTATGTTGTTCATCCTTTCCAAGCTGACAATGAGGCACGAGGCAGGTTCACCTCTGGACTGCTCATATCACACGGCATACTTAAAGGGAAATTCCGGTGGTTTGGATCGACTATGTATCAGATAGGTCATGTAATATGTACTGTATGTTGACAATATAATGCTAATCCTCTCTCATTTAATGGTGTTTTGAGAATATTTTTATCGACAATTACGACTTTTCAGGGGCGCCGCCATTTTAGCGAGTCACATGACGTATGAGGTGTCGCACCAAAAGGCTCGATTACACTATTACGCCCAGCGCTGATTTCTCGGATTTATCCTCATCTGATGAAGAAATAGCAGTAACGGTTGATCGGGAAGACGGAGAAATACGTCCATGCAGATTTGAACCTGTGGCTGTAAATAATGTTGAATATTCAGATGGTTCTTCAGACGGGAATGACGCTGCGCCTGACGAACGAGGTCCGCCAGATGAGGATAAATCCGAGAAATCACCGCTGGGCATAACGGTGACCCATGTAATCGAGACTTTGGTGCGCACCTCATAAGTCACATCCGCCCACGTAGGTCATGTGACTCGCTAAAATGGCGGTCCCCGTGAATATTCGTAATTGTCGATCGACATCTTTTAAGAACGTTAAATGAGAGAGGATTTAACATCACATTGTCAATATACAGTACATATTACATGAACTATCGGATACATAGTTGATCCAAACCACCGAAATATCCCTTTAAAGTAATATTCACACTCACAGTCACACATTCCATGTGGGCAATTTAGTCTTACATTGGGGGGAAACCATGTTCCCAGAATAAACATAAGTGACCCAAAAATTATGAATCCAGTACATTTGACGACGACTCAAACGACACCTGCAACAGGCGGCGAGTGGCTACATAGGTTAATTGTGTCTCCTGCCATCGAGGGAAAGAGCATTTTATTGTTCTGCCAGTCACTCTCCCACCTATGGCATAAATAGATGAACAAAGATACATTATTTGCATCTAAATTATCTTTTTGAAACCAAATAAGTGATATGTTGCAGCATAGTTATGGTGTACATTTCACATCTTCCATCTGACTTGCAAATCACCCAAGACAACAAGTGGGAACAGATTGTACCAAGCATTGGGTACAGCACGCAGGTCCAAAGGAACCAGCACGAGCGCAAACAGCTGCTCGCGGGTGAAAGGTGTGAGACGAGCGGGACACGTGGGCGCTGACGTCGAGAGAACGTTTCAATCTGTGGTGGAACGCCGTATTGAGCTGGAGCCCACCCGAGCCGAATTTGGATGTGAGGCTGGGGACACCCAGCACCGGTCGGAAGTCGATCGCAGGCTACATGGAGAAAAACAACCCTTCAGACTCACACCGACAGTAAGTTTTGGATGAACTTAACATGCACGGTTTTGTGAAATCGGAGGAAGCCGTAATACCGGGAGAAAATTCACGTTAAGTAGGGGGGAACGTGAACTCCAATCTTCAAAACTGTGAGGCAGACACGCAAACCATTCGGTCACCAAGCAGTCCTTTCTTAATATCCAACTGCAAAAATGTAAATGTTTACCCTGCAAGACACAAGTGAGAATAGCGTTGAATCATGCCAAGCCCAATTACCGTAATTTCCGACCTATAAGCAGCGACTTTATTCACAAGCTTTCAACCCTGCAGTTGATGCGGTGATGCGACTAATTTGTACATTTTTTTTTTCTCACGGCCGCAAGGGGGCGCTCAAGCTGAAAAGGTAACAGTGAGATCTAATATATGTGCCGAGGAAGTGACTTTTACCGGTCCGGCCCTGTTGGCGCTGCGCTACTGTGTCTCGGTGATTTTTACCAGTATGTTGTTTTTTTTTTTGTTTTTGTTTTTTCAACCGGCCCTGTTAGCGCGGCGCTAGCATTAAACTCTCTGTGTACCGTCTTTCTTTGTAAATATGTCGTGTTTCAATGTCGATCTCAATGAGGGAACAGCTTTTACGCAGCTGCGGCATATGCATGTACCAAATGGTATTTCCTTTACAAAAGTACTGGGTGAGACTTATAACCGGGTGCGCTCTGTAGGCCAGGAATTACAGTAATATTTGAGATCAGTCTTTGCCCCGTAGCTCAGTGGTTAGAGCACTGGTTTGGTAAACCAAGGGTTGCGGGTTCGTGTCCCACTGGGGCCTCCACTCCCTGAGAAGGGTTGCGTCAGGAAGGGCCTCCGGCGTAAAAATTGTGCCAAACATATATGTGCGTTCATCTGAGATGACGCGCTGTGGCGACCCCGAAAGGGACAAGCCGAAAGAAACCATCCATTTGCGATCAGTCTTTGTTTTTGGACTTAAAAGAGCATCAAATATATCATTAGCCAAGCTTATGGCTGTACTCGATACTTTGAATGAAGGTAAAGAATTGTGGTCACAAGGAGGTTCGCCGCAAGACTTTTTGATAATTCAATTTGGGTTCAAGATAATTTGGTGATGGCATTGTTCACACTTTCACTCTCTTTTCCATCCACTTTGTCTCAATATTCCAATTTAACCAGAGCGTTTGATAGATCCGATCTGGAAAATGTCGTCATCCTGTACAATTTTCCGGGCAAAAGAAAACTGTCTGCTTTATATCTTATTGGTGTCAGCACTAGCTGAAGGCGCTGAGATGCATCAAAAAAGCTCAGGGACTCATTACCAATTCCCTCTTCCAGAGAGGGATTAAATATTATTTATGGGGCAGGGGGAGAGGGCGGGGGGGGGGGGGGGGTAGACTTAAGTTCACTTCAATTGCATCTGTCCCTGTTGTCAATCTAAATGACGCGTTCGCAGGCGTCAAGGTCTTTATTTGAGAGCTGAATGCATTTGGAGTGTTCAAAACTCGACGTTTTTGCCGCAGGACGTCTGTAAGAAGCGCAGCGATCCAAATGAGGCTGAATGCACCGCGGGACTGAGAAATTGATATTGACTGACACGGCCAATTACAATCTGTCTTAACGTTCTCGTCTGGTCGTAACAGTCGGAACGTGACAGCTGATTACTATTATGCGGTTGAGTTACAGGTCGATGAAAAGGAAGTCACTCTGTAGGACTCATTTTGTGCTGATTTGCATTCCTTAGGCAGGCAAGGCCTACTGCTTTTTAACATCTTTTCTATTGAATTAAACCAAACGGGGCGGTGGGGGGGAGGGGGCTTACTGATCTTGCAATGTGTGGTGTATTCAAGACGACCATGACAGCACATCACACGCGAGATCCTCCCTCAGACCAGTCGTAGTACAGGGACTGACCTGTGAGAGGCAGCATAGTGCCAAAGAGCTTCAAGACTGATGGGGAAACGGTTGACCATTCGTACATGGGCGTTCCAGACTTTGGGCGACTCCAGGGGTGGAGAGGCGTGGTGCAGGCACAGAGATCCATCTCGAATGAGCACCTCGCCGGACATCCTAATCATGAAATGACAAGGCAAGAAGCGTGCCCCAGAGCGTTGCGTAAAATCATCCGAGATATTGAGCAGTTCATTCATCGGCCGTCCATCGATACAGAGGAATACAGTCGCGGCCTCTCGGCGATCCATCGAACCACCGTAGCCGACGGGATCGCCGGTTACAAACCCGCCTCGAGTAGCCGAATCCGAAAGACAACTCCCACGGCCGGTGAGATCGACACTGTCGCAACTCCGTTCGGGTTGGTGTCACGAGCTCAACAACTATCAGCATCAACTCGACAACAACAATGTCCATAAATGCCCATTGCGTGACGTCGCCAAACACGATACGCATCATCTCTTCAACTGTGCTCAAAAACCGACCACGCTGACTGTGGAACACCAGTGGAGCGCCCTGGCCGATGTGGATCACTTTCTGGACCTTGACACGGAATAACGACCGTCGTACTTGGCTACAACAACAACAACGAATGGAAAATACAACAGTAGAAGGAACTACGACCCCTGTTAGTTTAGGAACTTTATTGTTCCACTTTCCGCTCATCTGTTAACTACATTGTGGTTTCGAACTCCTCTTTTTGATCATTTTTATTGTGGCCATCAACTTGGGGGATGTTAGACAAACAATTTCTCCTCTAATTGTGGCTGGGAACAACACGAGCTTCCTTAATGGCTATTGTTGTGTTTTACGTCATAATCACTGAATCTGTGGCTCGTTCCAGACTCACTGTTAACCACAAACACACAAACATTTGCGATCATAAATATTGAACAGGTGTAACATTTATTGCCCTGACCATTTGTTGTGCAGATCAAGGAGGAAATAATTACCCTCGAAAGACATCCCACACCACAGTATATGTTGCTTGTCGGACATTTGCTGACTGAACAAAAGAGGAGAAAATGTTTAAATTAGCCCCAATTACAAGTTTATACATTCTGTAATACTTATTGTTGCAAAACTGATATAGTACAGTGAATTCTCGGTCCTTGAACGTCTCCATTCTCGAACAAATCAGTTTTCAAACGAAAATTTCGAGATTTTTTTGGCTTCTGTTTTCGAACGAAAATCGGTCCTTGAACGTCTGCGACAAAACCCGTAAATAACGTAACGCGTGCGGCCCAACCAGCTGATCCACCACGCCCGTTGTTATTGTGTATAATGCAGCGTCTAAATATCGATTCAGTTTTCGAACAAATCGCTTCTGGAACAGATTGTGGTCGAGAACCGAGGTTGTACTGTAGTACCACGACTTTACATGTTGACCCCGTTCTATGACCAAGCTAGCAACTAAATTTACTTGAATATGAAATTACTATTTCCCACTGGAATGAATTGAAATGCCATTTATAACATCCAATAAATGAATTCAAATGCGCTGCATTTATTCTCGGATTTTCGCATTCAGGCCTTGTTCCTACCCCTTAGAAATTGCAGGGGTCAATCGTGAGTCTCCTCAACACACACCAACACAAACAGAAAAACAACTACAAAGTGAAAGCACCAAACTTTGAAAAAAAAATAATAATAATAATAATAAATCAAAGTAGAAGCTAAATAAGGACACGGTCATAGAAATGAATTCTCATCATTTGGGCGGTATCAATTCCCCAACAACGATCAAAGGCATGCTGTGATGGTGCCGTATCTCTTAAGCAACTATCTGGAATATTTTTCTATTAAAAGTCAAATAGTTGAAAGTAAAGGTTAAAGACGGAGATGCCGTTCAATGCGCCCAAACAAACTAACTTGGAGATGTTTACCGAGTGATCGTATCTCTGCATTTGTGTGACGTCTGCATCTCTGAGAAAGGTTATTCCATTCGTAATCCTGCCGTGGAACGTGGGTTAAGAACATTGCCCGACACTTTAGGGGATCTAGGTTCAAGACCCTGACTGGACCATCCCTGGTTCTGGGGTAGCCTTGAGCAAAACCCTGATACCCTGAACTGTTCCCTGGGTGCTTCAGTTTCTCCAGTTTTTTCCCGCTTGCGCGTGTGTTTGTTCACTGTGATGGGTAAGACGCAGAAAACAAATTTTGTATCCGTCCATGCATGCATGTTTATGAGAATAAAGATGATGATTCCTTTGCGAGAAAAGATCACCTGCTATCTCTCCTTTGCATCTCGAGCCTTTTTTGTCACACATTCCCCTTTGGGATTAATTGACATCAAGGCCACTGTTTGATGCCACGGCGCAGCCAAGGTGCGGTAATATTACCGCCTTGTTACGAACCTTCCATCTTTGCAGTCTGTCTCGCCATCTGTCCGTGCTCATCAGTGTGGGTGTGCTGTCACAGGGCGGGGACATGCTGGGAGGGGGAAATGTCTTGGTACAAAGTAGACTTAAAAAAAAAACAATCTCACCTCGACTAAAAGGCATTGCAGAAGCGAGGCTGAACTGTGCTTTATCAAAGGTGTCAGCCAGCCGCTTGACACAAGGCACTGGATTTCTGACGGGATTATTTTCCCAAAGACTTCTTTGACAGCGCCTCGGAATTTAAAGCCGAGCTGCTCCCAAACGGTAGAATCCTAGTTGAAGGGAGTTGTTCTTTTGTTGAGGGAAATTTTCGATTCCACCAAGACCTAACTTTTTTTTTGCGTCATAGACCAGTTTCCCAAAAGCAATATTTTAATGGACTTGCACAGAAACAAAAAACAAATTAAAATTAAATCTTAAATAAATGTCTGTAAGCAAGAGGTGCCGACAGACTTCGGGGTCACAGAAAAGCAATTGGCTACTGCTGATATGAACAAACAATTTTAAAAACTTTTTTTCAAAACTCGTTCACTACCATTGACGGATTTAGAAGTCAAATGTCCATCTTGACTGGGAAGGCGGACAGTGATTGTTCAGGGTCGCAGCGCAAGATATACGCCAAAACAGTTTAAGGTAGATTCTCGCGGAAAACGAGAACCCATGTATAACGCACACGCCTATAGTTGACCTCACAATTCCAAAAACCCTTCTACCAATGTTTATATTTCCACGGTCAATAATGTTCCCCTTGCATCATGCGTCTCTTGTGATTGGTCCGTTTTAATCACATGCTGTGATGATGTACTCGCCGTTCCTCCCTGCTCCACATATCTTCTACGTCACCGCCTTCTCGCTCGATTTTGCAGCATAATTAAACGTATAATCTAGTCATTTAGGTTCATTTGTTCACGCAGACACTCCTCCATGGTCGCCATTTCTTGTTGCTTTAAAGGTTCCTTGTTACGGAAAGCAAAAACAGCTACCGGAAATACTTAGTTTTTTTTTTTTTTATTTTACCCTATACCTATGTATAATGTTCACCATTGACTTTTGACATTTTTTAGGGGGATGCACATTAGACATGACAAATTATGGTAAGTATTTTTTCAGTTTCCATTAAAACAAATTTGAATAGCTGGGTGACGGGGTGATTAGTTTAGTTGTGTGGATGTAAATAAGGTGTACCCAGTCTCCTGCCCAATGACAGCTGGGATAGGCTCCAGCACTTCCACGACCCGTGTGAGGATAAGCAGCTCAGGAAATGGTATGGATGGATGTGCAATTATGACGACAATCTATTTTTTTAACCTCACAGGATTTTTAAATATTCAGCCAATTCAAATATTTTCATGTTCTATAAATACAAGCCCACAGGAATAGACAGGTATTGTATGAATTTAAAATGAAACCGTCCTGTTATTCCTTTATTCATTATTAGTTCAATGTTTACTCCCATGAGGAAGAATATTTCCATTTTAGTGTGTGTGGGGGAGCGGGGGCAAGGGGGGTGGAGGGGTATGCACTGATGTGTGGCCATAATGAGATGCCAAAGCGATGATGGTGTGTTTAAAAGATAACACTTTCATTAAGCTTAAATAAATCAATTTAGGAAGGCAAAATTAAAATTATTCAACGATGAACGATCGGAGGCACTGGCGTATTAGCAATCTGTAATTAAAATAAAATGTAAAACCAGTTAGTCACGCTTCATTAAGGGCAAGGAACACCACATGCATCGCGGACTCAGCGAGGGTTCGTAAGTTCAATTTTATTTTGTTTTTTTTTCTTCCGAATATACCCGCCGTGGCCGCATCGTTGAGCGTCACTTTTTGATCAGTTCATGTGGACTTGATTCGCTCTGATCAACATGAAAACCTGCTCAAGTCATTTCATGATTTGCTCTCTTTAAGCAGCTGCTTGTAATTCATCTAATGATCGAAGTAATCCCAATCCTCAAGTCTTCAGTGGCCAACCTCTCTCCTTACTCCTTCAAACGGTGCCTTCGGGGCTACGATTATGTTTATTGGAACGTTCAAAGTCAGTCTGCTCCAAGAACTCCAATTTGTTGGGATTTAGAATCACATTGGCTTGTCTCGAGTCATGCGACTGTTTGACTTGCGACTGTCTTAACCAAACGACGACTCAATTTGCTTGAAATTTTGCCACAGGAATTTGGCACTTGCTTGAAACTTGATAGCTAAGACTTGAGACTTCCTTATGACTTGCCTCTATGTGACTACCGATAGTGTTCTTATGCTGCTACATTGTGAACAGGTCTAGAGACAAGCAGATGAGTAGCTAGTATAATTCAATTCAAAGTTTAGATAATGGTTCTCTTCACATTTGGGAAGGGTTTGAGATACTTTTTAGTCTGAATCCTCAGGAATCCAAAGGGAAAGGGCTAGACAGGGAAGCTCACCCTTCGATGTCGTGACAGCAGAACACCAAACAGGCATGGAAACAGGCAGACAAAAAGCAGCAAATGTTGAGGCAGGACCCACGGTCAACGTCAGAAGGTTGAGGTGGTTGCTGGAAAAAAAAAAAAAACGAGGCCAGAAAGTCCGAGTCAGACAAGGTTGGCAATGGGAGATCAATCTAAGAGTGCTGGAGAGTCTCGCATGAAGAATACGGAGAAAAACTTGGCACAAATAGTCATGACAAGACAAAGAAAAATAAATCCTTAGACTTTGAACTGAACTCAAGTCGAGGGCCTTAGAGTGCTCGACGGATGGACGGACGGACGGACAGATTTGTGTGCCTTCATGTAAAACAGAATGATGTGGAAACACGCACCTCTATGATCATCTACGCCGGATGAGAAAGTGAAGCTCATTTTACTATACAGAACCACGGAGTAAGGGAGATAAGGCCAGTAAAAATGACCGAAGCGAAGACTCGTTATGCACATTCGCAAACGCAAGCCGCACCTGACGTTTTACGACCGCGAGCGCCGGATGGAGCTCGTTGAGGAATCTGTCCACAAATATCTTCACCGCGTGGATGAAGCAGATGAATAGCTGCTCCCGCGAAAACATCCATCACTTCACAGAATGGACTCGGAGATTTGGGTTGCTCGGCGGGATTACTTCAATTATTTACGAATAGCATGTTGAGTAACAGTGTTAGTACAGGGGTGTATTAAAAATGCACACGCTTGCGACTTTTGTCCCGGCGTGCGATGGTCTGAAGGGGTTCAAATGCCACTCAGAGCTGAAAGGTCTCCTACAAGCAAGGCATACATGTCTTGTCCTGGATACACTGTACTTTACAATGACCTATTTTACTTCCAGTCATTACAAAAAACATTGCTGGTTCAAGGACTCAGTCTGGCATCATTCTTACGTACAACACTCGGTCAGAGGGTTACATAGATTCTGTCGTCACAACGGTCCTTAAGCTACAAAATCATTCACATTCCTCTTTTGGTTCCTGGAATGGTTTTCTGACTGTACAGTCATCAGCTATTCTACACGTGCATTATTACAATGATTGGTCCCGATGTCACCCAGAGGTTTTTCTGTGATGGGACCACTGTTTCTCTTAAGTTCACATCAATTTCTCATTATCTGTGAGGGTATAGCGTTATCGGCCAGCCTTAATGTATATCATTACATCAAGTGGTTCCCAAAGTGGGGTGAAAAACGTCTTTCCAGGGAGTCTGCGACACGATGTCTGGGACAGAGTAATAATAAAATATTTTTCTGAAGAAAAGAACAAAAAAAGCATTAGAAAACACTGCGGGGAAGTTTTGACCACTATTTTCCACCTGATGAATTGTCTGGAAAAGAAGAATCGTGGGTTCAAGATCCTTCTGGCTAAAATCTTGACACGATCCATAACGACAGAAAGGAAGAAGTCATCAAACTCCGTCAGTCACAAGCCATCCGTCAACAATTTGAGAACAAGTCAAACAGCGCCTTTTGGTGCGGGGGGTTGGAACTGTTCCCAAAACTCGCCAAATCGGCCGTGGAATGCTATGTTCCCTTCGTTACTACGTACAAGTGTAAGGCGGGGAATTCAACTCTATTAGATCTGGAAGCTAATCATGACGTGAGAATCGCCCTTTCCGGTGCTGGACCACATTTTGATTTATTGTGCAAAAATCAAAACCAGGACCACGTGAGCCACTAAAATTGAGTATTTCTTTGTACCAGAATGGTATAGCTGTGTCAAGCACTACATTATTCGGCGAAAGTTGAGGTTGGGGGTCCGGGAGCTTTTTCAACGACTCGCTGGGGGTCCGGGGCCCAGGTTGACTTTGGGAACCACTGCATTACATGTATCACCTCTTATACCGTCACAATCTTTCTACATTCCTGAGGCTTGCACATCTCGAGAAGTCTTATTCTTGCACGAACTGGAACTGGTTAGACTAAATATAAGCAATTCCAGGTGGGACCAGCGATTGGGCATGACATTGCGCAGACTGCAGTACAGTTTGTTTCTTGAGGGTCCGACTTTGTCGTATGGTCACTTGCTCAGTGGCAGGAGCGCGCAAAGCTTTTCTTTCGAGGACCGCGTACAGAAAAACGGAGGGATGCAAGGGTACCTTTGAAAAATGAGTTTTCAAAATGGCATTGTTGACATATCTAAGTTGCGTTTGTAAAACTGCAAAAATTGCACCTTTCTTTTAAAGGTGATAAGGCAAATAATTGAGATTTTTCTCAGGATTTGAGTGTTGCCAGCAACCTTGTATCCCATAGTAAGACTTAACTCTGCACTGAACAGCAATCAGATCCTGTCACCATATCCTTAACCAAAAAGATCAAAGATGTGGGTGTTCCAACATCACCCCCGTCCATTTCTTTAATAGCATTGGGGGCTATGTCAATTTTTTTTAAATATATGCAGCAGCCAGAGTTTGGACAGCCCTGCTACATGCAATCATTTGATAAAATCAATCCAAAAAAAAAAATCTGTCAATCAATACATGGAGTACCACAGCACCAAGTGTCAGTTTTAGACAGACCGTCTTCCCCTTGGACCCTAAGACAAGCAACACGTACGCGAGCTGTTGCGAGAGCCGACGGCGACGATGGTTGTCAAGGTCGATTGATTTAGCAGGCATCTCGCGGCATAATCAAAGCCCATCATCCCACAGGCGTCGCTTGCTCAGCTGCGCCGCAATCATATTTGCACTTGATCGCGTCCCCGCAGAGCTTGTCACCTCGGACACTCGTGACACTCAAACCCGGTACGCACACCGCAGCCCACCACTCCACTCGTAAGAAGGGAGTTGACCTTTGTCGGCTCAGGTGGGCACGGAGGCTCCGGTGCCTCGAAATGAGACGCTGCTCTCGCCCAAGCGACGACAACGCAGCGAGAAGCCTGCAAGCAAACCGCCTGCGCCAATCCCCTAAATGAGCCCATGGGAGAGAACAGCCTCGGGCACTTTGCTAAACCTCTGTGGTTTTTTTTAATGTATATATTTATTTTTTCATCCGCGGGAATGTAAACACTGGAACGTTTCGGGCGAATCGGAAAAAGATGGAGATGTAATTAATTGGAGACAGGAGGTTATGTTTGTAGCGGTGCAACTGTTGCCTATTTGTGGCGTCGCAACATGATTTTTTTTTTTTTTTTTCTAGAAATAGATGACTTTTTTTTCCCCACCAAATCGGAAACTGACTAAAAATGTGCAACTTGGGAGCAATTATTTACTAATCATAATTAATATTAATTAATTAAAGTGGTTCATTTCATAATTGAGTTGTTGAGTGGCGCTTTAAATGCATCATTAAGACGGTAAACTATTTTTACTTCAATTCAATGCATTCTTTTTGCTCCTTGCGTGCGCACCTTGGCCACACGGGGGCAGTATAATTCACATTTCCAGTAATCATCTTCGCAGTGTATAACAATATATGCCTGTGAGTATTGTTGTATTGTCTACATGTGTTGTTGCACCGTTTGAGTTCAAATAGCAATCGCTTGAAGCATTACAGCGAGGTTGTTCGGAAGCCCGTCTTTGCCGTTTCAAATGAGGTTTTAGTATTTAGCTAGAAATTTGTGTATCCGAGGACACTACACACATTACAACCAAAACTGTTCACAGATAAAAATGAATAAATGAGATCTGAGAAATCCTTTTGTGAAGACCAGGCAGTATGCTACCCGGTGATCAGCCAGTCAGTCAGCACGAGTGATTGGTCACCAATCCTACCAGTCCTTGTGCAATACTAAGATCGTGTTTTTCTTCTTGCACAGTCTCGCAGTTTTTTTTGCACTGTCTGTACTCAGCAATCTTTGGCTGGTCTAAATATCAATCGGTCTGATGGAAATGTTCAAGATTATTTGGTATGTAAGCACTGTAAGTAATTTGCTCAATGCCGCTTATGCATTACAATAAATCCCTTGGGTTTTCGATTATTCATCGATTTGACTGCTGCCTATGTTTCGTGGCCAATCGCTATTCTACTCCTTCAACTTCAGTTTTGCGCGTTCACAAGAGCAAATGGGGTGTCGCAATTCCAGGTAAAGGCTCTCGAGTCCGGTTAAAATAAAAGTCTAATAAATACCCCTGAAACCGAGCGAGATTGGGCCTCCAATTGCTTCGGCTCGTCAAGGCCCTCAATGTTAACGTTGTGACAATTTAGAGAAAACAACTTGTTTGTTCTGTGTCGCTTGAAGAAAACAAGTGCAGCCGCTCTAGCGCACCAGGGAGTAACTTCCCATCGCTTAAGTAGGTCTAATCTTGCCGATTAATTATTCAAGACAGTTCGTAGTCTGATTTGTGTTATTAAAATGTTCAATTATGAATGTTTACTGCAGCGTTGCATTATTTTTGCAACACTGCAGGCTCCGGATGCATTATTATTCCACGTGCCTCTCGTTCTCCGCGGGCAGACTGTAAACATGGATGCACATCGTCCGGAGAGAATTACCTATAACGTAAACGAGATTTGTTGAGGAGTTAGGCGCAGCTGTCTGGAGTGTTCCGCGCCAGTGAGCCTCACCCAATGGAAACTCCTCGGAGACAAAGCGGTAGTTCTCACCTGTCCATCAGGCTGTCCCACATTTGTATTATTGAGCAAGCGGTCACTTAGTTTGTCCCATTTCGATCGTCTTCTTGTAAACTCAAAAGGATCAGTCTTGAGAAAACCTCCCGAGATGTCTGCAGACGCCACTTTTGCGCTTTATAGTAAGTCCCCGAGTCAAACTAAATCATGAAGCTTCTTGGACATGATGTACACTTGACAACATGGCAGAAAAGTGAAGTACGTTCCATTAGGGTTTGACCCTGGAAAAGTAGCTGATTGATCGGCGGTCACAGGGATTAATGGCAGACGCCATAACGCCTGGCCAGCAAAAAGACGCTTCAAATAAATTCCGGCCGAGTCGCCTCTCTAAGTGACGTGCCCCCTGTACGTCACCCCGCATCCGGTTGGTAGAGCAAGTGATGGATGGCGGCTGTCAGTCGGGCGTCCGTTCCACCTTCACGGGGGCTTCTGATGTCATCTCCGAGCAGGTAAGAAGTCGCCAGACGCTTTGAAACGAGGCCTTGTCGAAAAAGGTCAGCAACCGCTTCTCCTTCAAAGAAAATATTCAGTGCGACCTCCAAAGCCGCCACCTGACTTGCATATATAAAATATTGTAAATATTGGACAGTAGGACCTCGACTGAGGAGCGCTTTAAGGGAAAAAATTTTTTTCAACTTACAAGGTGGTTTTTTTTTGCGTTATGAACAAGCTTCAGATGAATCGCCGGTCGGGTTAAGAGAAAAAAATTAAATTAAATTAAATTAAGGAACTGTAAAGCTTTCATGTAGGAAAGGAGAGCCACAGTCACCAATGCACTTTATACCACTGCTTAAATGATACAATCGATGGGAGACGCAAACACTTAATGACAAGATTTGCAAGGAGCTGCTGTAGGCCACAACTCGCGTCCAGACACTCACATGCCTAGGACGAGCTCCTGACGTTACCCAGTGGGCCACGCCCCTGAAAGGCACACATCCAACAGATAAATACTACAGTTATTACACATTAGAAAAGATTGTGTTACATTTTCTTTTATTCTGCTTTATTAACGTTTTTTATCAAATATGGTCTATTTAAAATGTGGAGAAAAAAATCTTTTTGGGGGACTTTATAGGTTTTCAGATAATTTTAAGTGAAAAAAAATTGATGCGATATAGAGGTAAATTTATGAGCCTGGTCACGTATATTAAGTTATGAGCTTTGGTCATGCAGAAAATGACTGTCAAAAGTCAAAGTATCATTGCAGTACATTCCAGGGTCAAAACTTCATGAGTTGTTTGTGTTACTGTTGTCATGATGTGGCCATGATGTCAGGTTTTGTCTGTCTACAACAGGGGTGCTCAATGCGTTGATCGCGATCGATCGCAAGGCAGTCTTTGTCGATCAAGACGTCAGCCAATGTTCCCTCTTACCTGCGCTCGTGCGCAGTCTCTTTGCAGATATTCTGTATTGCACCCAAAAAATATATAATATTCCAATGCAAATTGAAAGTATAACATACAGCAATTCAGTTTGTGGCATTTTGCAATGTGATTCAATGAGTGAGGGATGACATGTTGTTACATCCAATGGCACAATTCACATACGTACTGTCAAAAATGACAAGAAGAAGCCACTGGTTTCTTTTAGGGAGCACGAGGAACTTTCTCTAACAACGACCGCTGCTCTGCCACACCTTCTTTTTCCTAGTTTACCTTACATCCGTCCCCCCATCTTAAAGACGTACACTCACAATTACAAATGTTACAGTACTTACGCAGCCCATCAATGTGTTTTCCAATGACAGCGTCCACCACCACCGCTTTAGTTAGCAACACAGTCTGGGCAACGTAGAGCAAATACGAGGTAGAAATGCTGCTTAAGTTTACTTTCGATATTAATGGAGTATTTTAAAAAAGAAATGCTGCTTTTTTAAGATGCAATGACTGTCGGAGTATGTAAATAATCAAAGAAAAAGCAGTTAAACTGGACAGGATTATCTCTTTTCCGAGTGGGAAAGGTCCGGTCTGAAGCCAAAGTAGAACGTGCAGGATGACATGGTGTGGAATTTTTAAATTCCACCTTGGCAGGATGAAAGCACGTGACAATACAGTGCACAAAAACATAATTCTGTATTTTAAATATCGGAGGCAACATAACATTAACTGTTTGGGAGCATCATCATCCCCCCATGGTAGCCCCCGAGAGGCTGGCTGCTTGAAAAGTAGATCTTGGGGTAAAAAAAAAAAAAAAAAAAAAAAAAAAGTCTGGGCACCCCTGGTCTACAGATATGTGTGCGCTGTGACTGACTCGCGAGCAATCCAGGGGTGTTCCTCGCCTCTTGCGTGATAAAAAATTTCAACGTAAATCGAGTACATGCCAATGCAAATACAGCATAAACGGATAGATGAGATGTCAAAATACGGCTATCCAAATCAACACAAAATACAGCACTTGTAGCAGCAAGTGGCAGTTAGATCTGTAGTTTCAATGCATCTTTTCCGGGAAGCAAGCTGAAGAAGGTGTGAAAGTGTGATTTCAGGATGTTAGAGCAAAGCTTTCAACATGGCATGTGCGAGGCTTGAGTGTCCATAATTAATCAGAGCAGCTCGACCATGCTCGGGATGAGCATCAAAGACAGAAGCGGATTTCACTTGACTGGCGGCGGGTGCCAGTGGCGCTTTTACTTGCTAACGATGGCATTCGGACACGCCAAAAGATAAGCAGAAGAGCCATTTGGAGGCAGCGGACAATCTGACATCGCCAACGTGAGTCACAGTTGCGCTATATACAACGTCGTTGAAAAGAGCCACCCGAGATGCATCAACACGTCCAAAAGCCACTGATGGTAAATATCATTCAGGCAAACATCTGGTCCGTCATTTGACAACAGAAGGATTTGCGATTACCATATTCACAAAAATTGCTGGATTTTAGAGTCAGGTGATGGGGTTGGGGCTTCATTTCTTCAAACATTTTTAGGAGCGACAAGAAATTATGTTAGTGGTATTCAGTCCAACTTTGGTCTTAATTGGTCCCAAATCTTGGAATAAATTGAGTCCATTTTTTTTTTTACATTGATACCAGTTCTTCAGCTCAGAACCATGCTAAATTTATTTGGTTTTTATGGTTTTCATTCAAAAGTAATGTGGAAAAAAACATTCTGAAGACATATCAGGGTAATAAAAATGACAAATAAGCCCCTAGATGAAATGTTTTCATTTGACAAAATCGACTCGCATTAGTTTTGGGAGCTAGACTCGGGACTTGATTTATGATTTACATTCATACAGATTAGATAAATTGGCCAGAAATATCTTTGGTTCATGATTGGTCTGCTTTCTTTTTGAAGACCAGATTACTGCAGGTAAAACTGCATTGACTTAACAATTCAAAAGACTTCACTTTTCCCAGGATTTACTTGAGATAACCTGTGATTGAAGAGTTAGTTTTCCATAGAAGGTGATTTAAGATTAAGTTTATTATTAGTGACTTGGTGGACTTAGTGACCTGACCTAACTTACCAAAGGACTTCACTTGACTTCAGAGATCCTGTGACTTTGGACTCGACTGTACTCAAAGGACTTACTTGGACCTGACCAGACTCAAATCTTTATCTGGGGATTTGAATTGTCGTAAGACTTGATTTGACAACCTATAATTAGTGGCTTGACTTGAGATAGCGTGTGACTTGACTAGAGTCTTGATTTAGCTCAGTAGTTCACTTGAGATAAACTATGACTTGGATCTTGACTTGATTAGTAAGTTTCTTTCGGCTTCTCCTGTGAGGGGTTGCCACAGAGTGACATCTCAGATGAACACTCATATTGGTTTGGCACAGTTTTTACGCCGGATGCCCTTCCTGACCCAAACCCTCTTCCGGAGTGGAGGCCCCAGTGAGAAACGAACTCACGACCCCCTGGTTTACAAAACCAATGCTCTAACCACTGAGCTATGGGGACACTTGACTGATTTGAATAAAGAAAACCTGTGACTTGGGACCAAACCCATCATGTGACATGAATTGAGAAAACCTGTGATTTGAGACTTGACTATCTTGGAACTTTCCCTCCAGACTTGGGACTTCACTACACTTATCCAAGAACTTGACTTAATATGAGAACCTGTGACTCAGGAGATGACTTGATGAAAAAAACCTGTGAATTGGGACTTGAATTGTCGAGATTGAGGTGATCTGGGACTTGACTAATCACCAAACCTGAAACCTGAACTCCAGAAGAAACGACCTTGGACTTGTTCGAAACTTAAAAGATTTGCATGTGTGATCCAATCACCTTTCAGTGGAAGGCGCTTACTTGTAAACGTTTTACATTTTAAGTGCCTTATTTCTCAGAGATAGTTTACATGCCACGGTAGGAGCTGCAGTTTTGGTTAGCGACAAGAGTTAAAATGGGGTCAACAGCTTTCAACAACTCTAATGGCTGAACGTGGGGAAAAAAAATACATCTATGAATGTAGAAGATTATGGGTACTCTGTTTTTTTATGGGTGAAAAAGGAGGTTTATACTTTAGGGCTATTAGAGGAGAGAACATGACCTGGGTGGTGATGTCCTCCCACAGCATTTCCAGTCCAACGTGACATATGTTGTCCCCTTTATTGCGCACCTTAAAAATCTGGCCAGGAAGAATCATGAAACTAGTTTTACCATCTGTTATCGACCACCTTCATGTCCACTCCAAAGACACATCATCAAAACCAGACGACGTACTTTCAGCTTGACTGCTGACCACAATAAAAGCGGCGATAACTCCTACGCTAACTTTTTGCTGGGGCAGTGATATGATCAAATGAGCACCGTTATGAATGAGCTGATGCGTTGCGTTGTTTTTTTTTTCCCCCCTCTCATAACTTGGACAACTCCAATAAATTTCATGATTCATGAAGGACAAGTCCATAAAACACGCCCATACTCTCTATTCCCATTGAATAATTTCATGCTTTATTCAACATAGCGTTCATTTCAATGGCCCCAAATGGTCAATAATTACTTTTGAAAAATGAATTCCTTCTGGGAAATAAAAGTCCAATAAATAAAAGGTGGGAAAATGCACTGAGATTCGTTCTTTAGAAGATATTCCGATGACAAATGGACCCGTAATCAGGGAATCACCTGCCTTTTATTGCTCCTGAGAGAGTGGTGTATTTTTCCCCAAAATGCAATTTTATGGACACTGGCAGGAAATCAATAGCACACACAGGATGTTTGTGAGCTACAGTTGAAAAGAAAAATATCCATAAAAAAACATTTCAAGAAGCAAGTGCCCGCTTCTTCAGAATGAGTTTCTGAATGTTGTTTTCAAGCTTTCAACACCCAAACCTGGGTTTAAAATTACCTTTGACCTCAATCAATCGATAAAAAACATGCCTCGCTAGTTTTTTCTCAGGGACACACACACTAAATTGAATAGAGGTTCAAGTTAAAATATTGACAGCCACCTTGCAAGCAGCGCTTGTTGTTTAAACACGTGACACACTTTTATCAGTGATACCAGTAAAAAAAATGATCACTTATCGATTGCATGGTGACTGTATTAGCTTAGATAAAAATCAGTACGGTCCCTGCTTCCCAAAATCATCTTTTACTCTTTGAAGGAGACTACCAGTACAGAGACCGAGATCCGTTCCTACAGTAGCGACTTAACTCGAATTTTGACTTTAGTCGGATTCCACCATCAAAATAGTTTGTATAAAAAACAAATACATTGAAATAAACAAGATGATGTACTTAGCATGACTGCTGAGAGGTGGATGGAGAAGAAGAAGAAGAAGAAGAAGAAGAAGAAGAAGGGGAGGCTGTTGCCAAGGAACCTGGTCCTCAATCCTCTCCATCTCGACAAGTATCAAAGAACCTTGTTTTGTGAACATTGTATCTGGCATTGGGAACGGAACCCTCCACATGGGCTAAAATACGGGCGTTGTCTTTAATACTTCACCACGGTCGACCGATTGAAGCCTCGGTGGTGTTGCGGTCTCTCCTTTGTCCAATCTTTTTATGCTCTTGAGCTTCGTTTCCATGGTAATTAATTTACTTATGGCTTCAGAAGCATTGCTAAAAGACGCAGCTTTCTTCTTTGGGGCGATAATGTCTAAAAAGGAGGGCGAAAAATGCAAAGATACTCCCGGCGCACAAACACGGACAAGGATTAGCCAGAAAAAATGGCGGACGGGGGACGGACGCTGTAAAGTCGAAACGTCTTGGGTCGAGACCGTCTTAACCTGAGGTCTACCTGGAGTTTAACAGTCTCCAAGCACTTTCCATTCTAACCGATGGAGCATACCTACTTTGCGCTAAGGGCCGGGATTTGAAACCCGGTCCTCAGAACTGTGAAGCCAACGCTCTACAGCTGCGCCACCGTGCCACCCTACTGGATTATAATGTTGGGCAACACGTTGGTACTTGGACAGAAGTATTTCTGAGGTGGTACTTGGTGTAAAAAGTTTGACAACCGCAGGTTTTAAGGATCTCTCACAGATGGACAACAAGGTCTTTAAAGGTGACACGAGGTATTTTAAGTGAGGTATAAAAAGGATGCAGATGCTCACCGGACTTGTTATGCGGGTGTTCCTTTTGGAGGCCTTTTGTTGCAGAGGGAGGGGAGGATTAGATTTGGGGTGGGGTGGGAATTAAAGGCATAAATATGACAAGGGAATCCAATAATGGCGCGTAACGACGAGGGCACATTGTGCATCATCCACACCTCACAAACACAAAATGTCAGCGGGCAGGAGCAGCAGCTGCAACCTTGACAATGACAATAATGCCGATTAAAAAGGGAAATAGCGCCACCGTCTTTGGCGCGCCGGGGCTGGAGCGTGTCAGGTAATCCGTCTCGTCAACGCGAGGCTGTCGGAGAATTGATTGACTCAATTACCCGGGATTGATTATGTGGTAAGCGGAGTTATTTAAAGTGTACGACACCCTCGTGGAGAAGGAGGCTAACGCGTTATCTTTTGGATTTTATTGCCTCGTCACTTAATTACTTTCTCGAGAGAGAGTTGGTTGCCATCGATATGGATTTGTTGTTTGTTTGCAACTAGTACTTGGCTACGGTTGTTGATATATCAACATAATGAAAGGCAGGAATATTTCCCCAGGGTAAGTAACGGAAATTGCTATTCATCCCTTCGGGGGTCAATGTGATACCATTATGATGTTTTAAATTACAGTAAAAAGGAAATACAACCAAGATCGAGCAAAACTACTTACCTCTTGCTGAGGACGATATACAGCTTACTTAGTAGTCACGTACATTCCATTCTCGTATATTAAGGATGTTAAAAAATAACTAAGCAACTTAGCTAGGACAGACTATGCAACGAGTTGGACTATCACACAAATGACCTTTGGCCTCGCCAGTTGGTACTCTTTTGTGGTGGAATTACGAACTAACTAGAACGAACTGGTTGATTGACTAACTGCCGGAGTCACTGACTCATTTGCTGGCTGACAAACTAAATTATTATCTAAATAATTCAGTAACTGATTAACTCACTGACTGACAAAATGGCTAACGTACTGAATGACTAACAAAATGATGACGAACTGACAAACTCATTGACGAACTACCGTAACTTAAAGACGGACAAATTTGGGTGCGTTTTCTCAGTTTTTTTGCACAACATCCCGCAATCCTGGCTCAGCTAGAACGAACGGTCCGTAATGCTGAGCACCGGCGACATCAGGGATGTTTCTTCCGGATCTGTCTGTGAAAGCTGGCACATATCCACATTGGGCTTGGATTTCAAAAATGTTCTTTATTTTCAATTAATGTCCAAAATATATGGAATAATAATATTATGTCACATTGGAGGGTTTATTGTACGTGTGAATTTTGGAGAGAGTCTTCCTTTAAAACCCATTCATGGGCAGAGTCCCATTTTTGGGACATCACCATTTTCACGTATTATATCCTTCAGTATATCAAAATATTTAAGTGTTTTCATCTGGTATCAGGAGAGAAAAACTCATCGGTCAAAGTTAGCACAGAGTTATTTCCCTTTCCTTCCTGACCCAACATGCCTGCCTCAAGTTATCATATAACTTAACCATAAATGAAAAGGAAGTGATATTTCCTTGATTGTGGCCTGTAAGGAGACTTTTATCTCAATAAGGCAAAAAATTGTCACCCTGCCCATTAATGGGTTAATGACAAAATTAGTCAATAAATACTGTAACTCTAAATAAAAATGCATATGCTAACTAGAGCAAGGAGAGACAACGTAGGAAGTTACAAATGCTGTATAGAATGGAGCCCCCCGCCTGTATATTGTATGTTGCACTTGCTTTTATGATAGTTTGAACCTGCGAATCTGTCACATGACATGAAGTGATCTCACTTTTGTCACCAGCGGAAGGTGCTAGTTCCTGTGATGGCCACGCCCTGAATTTCTTGGAGATTAATACATTCTTTTGTTTAATTTGATTTGTGGTGGCGCATGCAACAGTCACATTTTAGAAACGTACGGGTGTGGTCAGTCATGCCCGCAGATATATAGTTGCCGGTGTGTGTTCTGTTAGTAATTAGTGTACCCCTTTAAGAGCAGAGGGGGGCGGTGTCAGGTAAACTAGGAAGTAAAAGTAGACTGAGCAGCAGCTGGTTGTTATAGACCGTGTGCTTCCGTGTTTAAAAAAAAAAAAAAAAAAAAAAAGACGTCAGGTTGTGGTTCACTGCGCTGGATCGGTTTTCGAGTGCGCCGAGTGTGTGCGACAAGTGCGCCATTGCACAGTGGCGCAGCTTAGAGGGAACATTGGTCAAGACTACACAAAATAAGCGACATCTTTCGATTTCTATGTAGTTCTCCTTGTAACTAATTTTACACGCGGGATTTTTCGTGCTCGGCTGTGGAGAATTGCGAGTGCGCAGACGCGCCTGTCAAATCACAGTGACTGATACAACACATTGTTAGAGGGAAAAAGTGGGTTTCCTGCCCCTTTAATTAACTAACTAAGGCGATAAACAAAGTAACTACTGTATCTGCGTAAGTGTAACTCTGACTTCGAGAAAGCAAAGTTGCTAACTTGAGCTACTGCGTGGGAGTGTCGTTAGGAGCCATCTGCTCACAAAGTGCGCACCAGCGGCGGGATGGATGACGACGTTCCCGGCCGTCGCACCGCACCCTGCGGCCTCATTCGCCGTGAGCGGAGGACAAGTGCTTAAATGTGAGGGACGGCCCTTGCTGGCTCGCTCTCGCTCCAAATCAATAGAAGGGAAGATGTCCTTTTTGCGACGGCGCTCCTCTGGATTCATGTGATAGAGACTCACACACCGACACATAAAAAAAATAAAAAAATAAAAAAAAAATCAGCTCATCTCGCCGTACAAACTCGGAATGGACGTCAGACATCTTCCATCTTAAAGTTTTCTCCAATTCATAACAACAACTTTTCCTTATTCTTATGTACACTGCAGTTGTGTTCAACCTCAACAAACTCGATGATAGTGTGTGTTTGTGTGTACGTGTGCACGCTTGCCACGATTTAAGGGCCCACAGAGCAAAACAAAGCCTGAACGATGCCCACGTTAAATTAGATGCATCAGCTTTAAAGGCAGTAAATATTAAAGCTGATATCAATTTGAATTAGGATTAGGACACATCATCAAGAGAGAAAAGGGAGATTGGGGGGGGTGTAATTAATGGGAAGATCGATGATAGAGGTAATTACACCAGCGTTTATTCGGTTATCTGTTAAAAGTCTGTCGTCGGCATTTCTTTATGAGCATTCGGCGGGTTCAAGTGGGGAGAAGTTGTTGTTGCGGTGAAAATCGATATGGCACAGCTCACGTTACGTTGCCTTCTGTCTCGTCACGTCACTTGGCGTGTTTGATACGTGGAAAACAATCAAGGCAAATGTCAGGGTTTCTGATTTATGATTCAGTATGTGGGTTTCAAGCCTAAGATGTTTTTTTTGCCCGACCCGGTTCGGTTTCAAATTTGTGTGCAAATACATTGTTATGGGCGGCACGGTGGGTCAGCTGGTAAAACATTGACGTCAGGTTTCTAATTCAAGATGGAAACGCCTGAGGTCCCGGGTTCGATCCCGCCACCGCCTGTCTGGAGTTTGCATGTTCTCCCCCGTGCCTGCGTGGGTTTACTCCGGGCACTCCGGTTTCCTCCCACATCCCAAAAACATGCAACATTAATTGGACACTCTAAATTGTCCCCAGGTGTGATTATGAATGCGACTGTTGGCTGTCTCCATGTGCCCTGCGATTGGCTGGCAGCCAGTTCAGGGTGTACCCTGCCTCCTGCCCAATGACAGCTGGGATAGGCTCCAGCACTCCCCGCGACCCTTGTGAGGATAAGCGGCTAAGAAAATGGATGGATGGATGGATGGATGTCAAAGTTAGATAGTGTAGATAATTTCAATTTCCATTATAGTTTTAAGGTCGGCACAGTGGATCAGCTGGTAAACCATTTGCCTCACAGTTCTGAGGTTAGGGTTCAATCCCGGACCCCCCCCCCCCGTGTGGAATTTGCATGTTCTCCCCGTGCTTGCGTGATTTTTCTCCAGGTGCTCCGGTTTCCCCGCACATCCCAAAAAACATACAATATTAATTGGACATTCTAAATTGCCCCTAGGTGTGATTGTGAGTGCAGCTGTTTCGTCTCTTTGTGCCCAACAACCAGTTCAGGGTGTACCCCGCCTCCTGCTGGGATAGGCTCCAGCACTCCCAGCGACCCTTGTGAGGATAAGCAGCTAAGAAAATGGATGGATGGATGGATGGATGGATGGATGTCAAAGTTAAGGTTTCAAATTAGAATTTCAAGATAGGTTGAGGGTTTCATTTTGGGGGTTTAAAACAGAGTTGGGTTTTCACATCTGGATTTCAAATTGTAGTTCAGGTTTCTAATTCAAGATGTTAAACAGGGTTAGGGTTTCAAGTCCGAGTCGTGGTTTCAAACTAGGCTTTCAAACTGAGTTAAGGGTATGAAGCCATAGTGAGGGTTTCCAATGTTGGGTTCTAAGCCCGAGTTGTGGTTTTGACTGTTCCAGTTTCAAGTTAGGGTGTTTAATGAGAGTTAGTACTTCAAATTTGGATTTCTTAGAGGGTTTAGGGTTTTATGTTAAGTTTAAAGTCAGGTTATAGGAACGAGGTGGAGTTACTAATTGTGTTTCTAGTTAGTCTTAGCGTTTCAAATTCAGGTTTCAAGACAAGGAACAGGTTTTAACTCAGTATTTCAAGCCTGGGATATGGTTTCACTTTGGTCTTGGTATTATTTCTAAGTAATGTCAAAACCAAGACTGATGCAAGTAGTTACACAGGCCGACTGCAACTTATTGTTCCAAAACGGTGAGAAAGTCTGAAACCTGCACCGTTGGACCCACGGAGCACTACAAGTCCACCTGGTTGCAGGGCGCAAATAAATACACACTCCACGCCTCTGTGGACTCGGTTCGGCTCTTTGGGCTGGAAAAAGGGTCCATTAATACAGGCAGACAGTGCTGCAGGACAATTGGAGAAGTAAACAAAAATAAGCCACTGTCAAGTTCGGATGAGAAATACTCCATCCAGCTTGGGGTAATGGCGACTGTGCAGTATTGTGTAACGTCTTGCTTTAAGTGCCTATCACCATCCTAATTGGTTTCCTTCTGGCTACGCGTCTGCTCTCCGTTGCTATCATTTTTATTTATTTATTTATTTTTAAATCCATTTCAGGCTTGGGCGCCATCTCTCCAATCTCTGGTCTGTCTCGGCTTCTTTTATACAGCGAGCGTTCAATTTGGAGGCCACGCCGTGACGCGGATCAATTCTAAGCGAGCACCTTTGTCCGTTACCGTCACAAATGAGGGGAGGAATTTTATTCGGCAACCGTCTAGAACTCCCTTTAATTATCACCCCTCCCTTATATCCTGATAAATTAAAAGATATCAATTTAAATTTGCATTAAGACAGATTTGTCAAGGTTACCGATAACTGTTGTTTCAAATTTACAACAGATTTTTATTTCCAATTTATGTAATCACTTTTTTTCCCCCCCATGCAATGGCAGTCCTAGACTGAACAGAACCCTGCGCGAGAGCAATCCCACCCCCGACACATGTAGGATCGGTTGGCAGCTGTTTCGCCCCAGGAACAGTCAGAGGTGACGGTGAGGGGGCGTAGAACCCCTTCACCATTTTATTTCCTTTCCGGTCCAGGTCGTGTCTGGCGCCAAGCTGCTTTTTCTAACCTTTAGGCCATGTCAGCCCACTTGTTTTATGCAACACATTTGCATTCCATTCAAATCCATCTTTTTATGTAATGCTGGCCACGTACGTCCTCTTTCTTTTTTTTTTTTAGCCCTATTTTTAATGTAAAACACTCTCTAGAGACTTCTTTGGGTTCTCTGCAAAACAGATGGATACAGTAGGTAGGGTTTTAAACTAGCATTTTGAGTTTGCGATTCAAATAACCAAAGTTGAACTTTAGAATTGGAGTTAGGAGCCTGGTGGGAAAGTAGGAAACTTTGATTCAACAACAACAAATCGCCTAAAATCTTGACCCCATGACTTTGCATTAGGCCAGGGATCATAAATTGATGCATTTTGACCCATTTTAAAGAGTCAGAACTCTCTCAATATATGTCACGGGAAGGTGAAAATGATATCAATGGAATCATCTTTGAAAGCTGTGTTCAAAAGTGCTGCTTGTCAAACTGGATGCACATACCTACAAATTTCATATGGCTACAGGGCAAGAGTAAAATCATTTTAAATCTGCCTTCGCATTTTTATAGGGTTGCCATCTTTTGCGATGTTAGCATTTGATCACTTCTGATTTCAAGTCATTCATAATTAAGCAAGATGTTAAAATTCTTACCAATTAACATCTGCGCTTCTGCTACTCTGTTTGCTATCTATGCTATTATGCTAGCTTATTATGCTAACATAATAACTGATAGTATCCTCATGTTTGATCAAATTTCATTTTTTTTTTTTAAACTTACATTCTATATTTCCTACATTTCAATTCCATCTACATTATGCTAACGTGTACTCCGATTTTACATCTCGCCCTGTATTCTGGTGATCATTCGAAATGTTCGAATGCTAACTTGCTAGCACTTGTTCCGTGGTACATCCTATGCCCTCATTTTAGCCTTATAATTTTGGGGGGTTCGAAGCTCGTTCTACATATTGGTGTAGTAACCATTACAGAAATAACGAAAAAACAAAAGGCACCTCGACAGTTGCAGCCGCTCTCCGACAACAAGCCTCAAACGCGTCTCCGTATTACTGCGCTTTTTCCACCCGTGTGGAGTGGAATGTCGGCTCAACGGCGTTTATTGTTATTGCAGCAGACTTGAAGCGGGTTTTGACAATCTCCTTGAGACGGCGCCGTCTCTCAGTCTGTTGGAGCCATGACGAAAAATAAATTGCAACGTGTCTCAGCGATCACCAGCTGACCCGCCGCGAAGTGACAAGAACTCGTCATATAGGAGCTCCGCACGTTGCTCGGAAGGGGGGAAAAAAAACAACAACATTTAGCCACTTGAGAGTCAGCCCACGTCTGTTTCGGGACCACGTGTATTGCCCACTTGTGTGTATAACTTTGCCGCCACTAAACGCCTCAATAATGTTTGCAGGATCCATCTTATGACAGGCCTTTGTGCTTGCTTAGAATTTCCACAAACTTTTCACGTAATAGCGCTGCAGTTTTTGTTCAGTGACAACACAACAGTAACAACAATTTCCTCATATATTGTCACATTTTGAATTTGAAAATATCTTTTGTATTCTACACAGTATTTTATACATTAAAAAAAACTGCTATCAAATAAAAATCATTTACTTTTCTGGAGAATACAGCTTTTCTGTAAAATATTTTGTTACATATTTTTGTAAAATGCAAAATTTCAGTCCTTTAAAATATACAGCTTTTAATTCCCTGTGTAAATATGCCTTTTTAGAATTATACAAGGTTTTTTTGTCATCAAAACTGTCCACCTTTTGCCTCAATCATTTATGGCTTTTTTTCTGAAAATATCCTCAAAAAAAAAAAAAAATTCTTTTCTAGAAATTTTCTTGAAAAATTCAAACTACAAAATATAAACCTTTTCCTAAAAAAACAGAGCTTTTTCTTTAAAAATATATGAATATAATTTCAATTTAACTTTTTCTACAATTTGTAAAAGGACTGTTTTTCAATTCACTTTTTTGTTGACTATACCTGGGAATAGGAGTAATTATTCTCAAAAACAGCTTAAAAAGCGAAAAAAATGTTTTTTCTTGAAAATATAATTTTCAAAGAAACATTTTTTCCACAGTTTGCAAAAGGACTTTTTTCAATTCACCTTTTTATTGAATATACATTAAGTATGAATATATCTAAACCTTTGCCCCCCACCAAATATTCCTGAGTATAGCTCTCTCTCTCTCTCGCTCTCTCTCTCTCTCATGTTAAAACATTGCATATTTGTTTCTCTGAAATATACAACTTTCTTGGAAAGATATACATTTTTCCATTATAAATAAATGTTCTAAAACTACGGCATCCTACTCAGACGTCAAAAAAAAACCTGAGTCCTTGTATGAAGTCACACAAATCTAATGATACCCCAAAAGACATCATCACTTCTGATTTAAGACTATTTGACTGTTTTTATGTTTTACCGTGGTTAACTTGTATGACAAATGGCATAACCTGGAGTACCGTTTGTGTATTTTTGGGTTATTTTTACACTGGTATGACTGATTAAGAAGGTTAACCATCTTAAAACATTTCCTGTACATTTTGCAGACAATTTCCATTCCTCTCCCTCGTCCGAAAACAGGCTCCGCTGCAATTAATTTCAAAGCAGTCTGCGCTCCTTGTAAAACTTGATAGACCTCGGTGTTCAAATCCAAAATATTATTACATAAGCGAGGGCAACATGTGCTCTTTCCTACAAGGAAGACTCGCGCGCTTGGGGAGAAGGTATTAAACGCAGCTGAGTGCACGCGAGACGTCGGATGCATGTTGCAGTACTGCTTTAGGATGGTTAAAAAAAAAAAAAAAATACGACGAAATCGTCTTCAGTCGCGCTTTCATCTACTCGTACATTCATGTGCCCCTTGTGGCCTAATGCGGGTCCTTCTCCTGCTAAGATGAAACGGGCAGTTTTGAGCGCTTCGTTACTCACAAGAGGTGCGCCATCGTCATGCAAGGGGCCAAAAGCATAAAAGGAAATTTGCTATCATCACAATTTCAAACAATTCCTATAAAGAAACATGGGAAGTGTCTATGACACGCTTTCGTCAAATACCCGCAGGATCAAGAATTATACCGTACCCCATTTTTGTAACTGTGGTGGGGGGGGGGGGATTTGTTTCAGCTCCCTGGTTAAAGTGCCACTGTCATGAAATAGATGATTTTTAATATGTTATTAATGGACCCATCCATTTTTTCCACCACAAAACATGATTTTGACGTACATGGGTTTTTGTAACTCCCGCCATGAAAATCCTCTCGAAGCGATTTGTTTTCGACAAGAAGCAGGAAGTGACGATAAGAGCAGTAGCGCACTCAAGCGTTCTCGTATGTTTATACTAGTTTTACCTCCTGGAAAGTAGCTCGTTGTTCCTTCATTATAGCCAAAATGCCGGCTCATTGCATTGCTGGATATTGCTCGAACACTCGGGAGGATTTACCCTTCATAAGTTTCCAAGAGACCTGGTTCCTCGTGCAAAATGGATTGCATGGGTGCAAAGGACGAGAGCTTTGTGGGTTCAGGGGACAGGTAGGTGTGTATAGCGGTACTAAAAAAAAAATAGTCGGGGGGGGGTGTAATCCTTTCAGAACATAACAAAAGATCTGGGTCCATAAATGAGAGGTGCAAAATGTGACGATGTGCTCGTCGGCGCCGTGTCCGCCGATCACCATGCCTCACGGACGAGCACGGCTTTGGCCGGGCTGGCTCATACATACTGTCTGGGAGTCTGCTGTTAGTCAGGAGTGATCCGCATATCGTCTAAATATGGCTCGAAACAATAGGGTAATATTGCCCCGGTCATTTCACTCGGTTGTGAGACGTTTTCTTCGAAAAGAGCTTCCGTGTCGGAAGGGGCGTGTCCCATAGTTGGGGCCACAGCGTGTTTTCAATGGCGAATGTCCGGGGTGACGTCACGGGCAGTAAATGCAGCCAATATGGCGACCACTTGGATGATGTCGGATGACACTTCCGCAACTCTGCGCATGGATGACACGCTCTGCGCTCATATTTATTTTTTCGTATAGACATTGAATAATCTTATATGTATTTTTCATTTCAATATCTGTTTTAGAATGTTTATAGGGATGACACTTGGGCTTTAACAATCTTTCAATTCCACGCCACCTCAGAATTTTCAGTGCTTGCTTCCCGCCACCTGTCAAGTGGGATGGGGGGGGGTTTGTGGGGGTAAAAGTTACTCTCCAAAAAAAAGGGGGGGGGCGCACCACAAAAAGTTTGAAAATCACTCATTTAAGTGGAGCATCTGCTCTCATTTTTCATTATATTTCCATCAACTTTCACTTTGACTCCACTCCGCTTCCTACATAAAGGAAGAATTATTGCAAAAAAAAAATAAAAATAAAATCACAAGCAATTATTCGCGAACACAACCCCCAAAGCGGAACACAAAGCGGAAGAATAGTTCTGCCTGTCCAGATCGCACCGCGCAATTACCCGCTCAGAGCCCTGACAAGATGAAAACACTTGCTGCTCGCACATCTGCAGCAGCAGATGATGATCGAAAAGACTAAAGTGGGGAACAAGGATAACGTGGCGCACCCACGGGGGCGTACTTACACAACCGCTTTTATACTGTCATTCAAAAACTCCTCGTTCAACATGAAGCGGCACATTGGGTAGGTATATCAATCCAGTTCGCTCAAAACAATGTTCCTTTCAGTATCATAAGCTTAAACGTAGGCATATGATTAATATGATGGCAAGGCTACTGTGTGCTAGCTAACTTAGCTCTTGAGCCATCACACAGATCTTTTAATGCTGTATCGCTAGCAGGTACCGGTAAATAACTTTTTACTTTTGAAGCAGAAAACTTGACTCGGGGCCCACCATGTTGGGCAATATCACCCTCTGCTGTTGACCAAAATTAACACCACTACTTACGATAGCTGTGTTTACACGGATCTTTGTATTCCTATAGAGCTCGTGCCCCTTCGCCATAAAATCATGTGGCTTTTGTACAAGTCGCCATATTGCCGGTCTAGCAAAGCATTGTTCAATGCTAAGTCTGTTGGCGACGGCGCCCAGAGTCTTGTCCGATACCGTTAGACATTTAGAAGGTGAAAATAAACGAAGGTACGTGGAAAAATTCGATAAGCTCGGTATAGAAGACCCGCATCTAATGCCGAAGTTGTTTTCGCCGATAAGAAAGTGAATTGTTAATTCGCTTCCGCTTGTCTTGGACAACTGGATCTGCACATGGATCTGGTGAGTAAGTCGTCGAGATTTACACGGAAGAGTTTGAAAGTGTAGAAAAGTCTGGACGCATACAAATACTTCGTTGCTGGATCTATTCTCAACGGGGTGACTGTTCGTGAATGCGGAAGCGCGTTCGGTGACACGTTAACCTTTGCCGGAATTCGTCGATATTTTCATCTCATATTCAATACAAATACTAATATTAAAATAAATGACCCATGGTTTTGCACAAACTCGCATTCATTAACTCTGATTGGGGGGGAAAAAAAAGATGACGGGTTTTCGGCTCACGAACGCGGAATATCTGCCTCGTCTGTTGTGACCACCACCAGCACAACAGGTCTCGGGTAGTGTAAATATCCTCCTCCGGTTCAATGTCCGCCACAATGTCGAGCAGCTCTGTTTGACCGACAATATGGCGCCGTGCAAACTGGGACGTCACGTGCACGAGATCTATTAGAATCGGTTTCGCTCCATGAAAACGCCTCAATCGGAATGCACAGCCCGAATCCCAAATTGAATTTTATTCGGATTTACAGGAGTGGAACATTCCTTCTGTCATCCCAATCAGAAGTAGATTATGGTCACTTAAACTGTGAAACATGATAATAAAATGAAATCGTTTTTTGGGATATCCTATATGAAATTTCGGGAGCTCTCCGGCATTCTGACGCTCAGAGAGCAAACAGCTGATACATCATCGCTGACCTTTGGACCGTTCCCATTTTATTGGCTTCTCCTGGTCTGGCCTTTACACCGGGCAGACAATTATGACTGAATATGTGCTCTGACCTTTACATCTGTAAAGTTCGGGGGGGGGGGGGGGGGGGTTGCCCGAGCATTCGGTAAACTCTTAAAAACGCATCCGGAGTGGCCGCTTTGCAGGTTTCAAACTCGAGGCCCGAGGGTCAGATGCAGCCTGGCGCATCACTAACTGTGGCCAGAGAAAGCAAAGTTGTATTTCTTGTTAAATTCTTTTCATTTTGGTCCACAATTTGTCCCTAATTTGCTCATTTTCCATCAGTTTTAACAGATACAAGCATTTTTCTCCCACCTTTAACCTTCTGATTTTGCTCATCTATTTCCTATTACGCTTATCCTCATTGGGGTTGCTGGTGTGGGGTGCCTCTCTTGATGTAAAAAGGTATGGTTTCACCCTGGACTGGTCCTCACCCAATTGCAGGATACGTACAGAAAAACAACTTCAGATTTACTTTCACCCTTATGGACATTTTGGAGTTGTTAATGAACCCTAACATTCCTGTTTTGGGAATGTGCGGAGGAAGCCAGACTACCCGCAGAAAACCCAAGCACAAGGATAGGCCAAGATTTGAAACCTGAGTCGAAGAACTGTGAGGCAGGACGGCGGTGCTTGCTTTGGCCAGCGAATTCACTTTCTTCAATGATAACGATTTAAATTTAACCAGCATTAATGGGTTTGTCAAGGGAAGAAGAAGAAATAACATTAAATATCACATTAAATGGTCAGCGTATTTTTGTACTTCTATGCAATTATTCTATAATTACATACAGTGTAATATTGTTAGAGTGGAAAACGTAAAGACTAGGATTATAAAAAAAAATTATCTGACCAACTATTATCTACTATTAACAGTACTTAATATATTTTCCATAAAATTTCATGAACTAGGTATCAACATATATACCGTAATTTTCATCCTATAAACCGCATCTTTTTTCACACGCTTTCAACCCTGCAGTTTATGCAGTGGTGCAGCTAATTTGTAAAAAAAAAAAAAATTCTAACGGCCGCAAGGTGGCACTCGAGGGGAAAAGGTAAGAGTGACACCGGTGGAATATATGTGCCGAGGAAGTTACTTTTGACAGACAATATGGCGCCATGCGAACTGTGACGTCACGTGCACGAGATCTATTAGAATCGGTGTTAGTGCTGCACTAGCCTTAACGCTGTGCTTGCGTGTTGCTGCTGTGTTACTGGCGTGTCTCAGTGATTTTTACCGGTAAGTTTTTGGGTTTTTTTTTTAACCGGCCCTGTCAGCACCGCGCTAGCATTAGCGCCACGCTTGTGTTAGCGCCGCGCAAGCGTTAAACTCTGTGTACCGCCTTTCTTTATAAATATCTCGTGTTTCAATGCGGGTTTCAATGCGGCTTTTCCACAGCTGCGGCGTACGCATGTACCAAATGGTATTTCCTTTACAAATTTACCGGGCGTGGCTTATGAGCAGGCTCCCTCTGTCGGCCAGGAATTACGTACACTGAAGTACCCTGTGATTTGCAGGCAACCGGTCGAGGGTCTCCCAAAGCAAGTTGTGGAAAGGTCAAACTCACCATATATAAAATGGATGATCGGAAATATTATTCTCATGATCCTGCCGCTCGAGCACGAGCTGTGCGGGTGCCCGCGTGGGTGCGCTGATTGAGGCGCACACCTGCGTCTCATGGGGGCTGATTAGTCTGTGTATTTAAATCACCCCGATGACGACTGGTGCCCGCCAGTTCGTTGAGCTTCATGTCCCGTTCCAGCACTCTCGTATCCCTGATCGACAACCTGTGTGTACCGACCTCCGCCCGTTCTCCGACCACCCTTGTAAGCCTGACTCCTTTGATACTTCTGCCTGCCTTGATCCTTCTCCTGTGTACCGACTCCTGCCTGCCCGCTCACCTGCTCTCTTCGCCCGACGACCCAACTACCGCTGCTGCACCGGACTGCCTGCTCGATCCCCGACCTCGGCATATAATAAACGTTTCTCCTTGAACTACCTTGGATCGTCCGAGTCCTGCATTTGGGTCCTACTCTCGTTCCGATGGGACGTGACAATTATTGCATTTAAAAAGAAAAAAAACGTTGCTTCGATTTTCAAGGGGAAAAAAATGGTTCCACACCCTCATTGTAAGGCAGGCATGAGTAGCAACATATCATTCAAGGAATCAATCAAAACGTTACTTTATTTCCTCCGTAAAGGCAAAATATGGATCTTTCGCCGTTTAAAAATGCAGGCGGATTGTACAAATCGGAAGAAGTTCAGGGGAGGACATAAAGCCCTGTCGGGCGGTCCCCCATCAAGTTAAGTGCTTCAACTTCTGCCAGTCTGATTGCAAATGAGGCCCCCGCGCGCCGCCCATTAGCCGCGCCGCGGCCAGTCGTCTCCCAGCGGAGCGGAACACGACTTGTCCGACGGTCTTGAAGCAACAGCTCCCCCATTCGGAGCGCGGCCAGCTGAAGAAGAGGACGGGGACGATGTACCGAGCCAGTTAATTTTTAAATATATAACGCGGAGTGCACAACAGATGTGCCCCTCGGAGAGAATTTGGAGCATTTTGCTCATCCCTGAATCCTGACACATGGCAGACGGCCAAGCAGAATTTTTTAAGTGCAGCAGGTGAGATGAGTACAAGTTAACTCTCAGACTGAAGTATCTCTTGCTCCCTTTTAGTTTAACCCCACTACATTTCAAATTTAATTCTTCTATTTCCTCCCATCTGGAACTCCCTGCTGGTTACTCTGCAGTTGAGTCCATTTCATTTCAGATTCACTTAAAGCTAACATTCAGATCCAAAACAGATGCCGTGATCAGCACCATGAAGCACCAGGTAACAAAAGTCACGCCGGCTGATCTTATTTTTAGTATTTAATGGTGCAGAGAATGCGCTGAGCAAAGTGTCTTAGACCTCCCGTATCACGGAGTGCTTTAATACGAACTCTTTCGGTTTCAGTGAGCACGCCCTCAAGTCAAGGATGCATGAGTCACTTGGATTTGTGTGCGTAATTCCAGGACTCCCGTTGAGTATTGACGGGGCAAATCCCATCTGTCCACTTACGCTGCCATCGCAGTAGCAGGCATCCCATTCATTTAAAAAAAAAAATAAATAAAAAAAAAATCGCTTTTTAGCCACAGATAATACAGAAAGAATTAGGATCTGGTAATAACATTGTCATAACGAAAACATTTTTAAAAATATGAAAGAGTTGCTTTTTGCAGATGATGTGGTTCTGTTGGCCTCATCAAGCCGTCATCTCGAGCTCTCACTGGAGCGATTTGCAGCCGAGTGTGGAGCGGCTGGGATGAGAATCAGCACCTCCAAATCTGAGACTGTGGTCCTCAGTCGGAAAAGGGTGGCGTGCCCTCGGGGATGAGATCCTGCCTCAAATGGAGGAGTTTAAATATCTTGGGGTCTTGTTCAGGAGTGAGGGAGATCGACTGACGGATCTGTGCAGCATCTGCAGTGATGCGGACTTTGAATCGGTCCATTGTGGTTAAGAGAGAGCTCAGTCGAAAGGTGAATCTCTCAATTTACCAGTCAATCTACGTTCCTACCCTCACCTATGGGCATGAGCTGTGGGTCGGGACCGAAAGAACAAGATTCCGGATACAAGCGGCCGAAAGGAGTTTCCTCCGCAGGGTGCCCGGTCTCTCCCTTAGAGATAGGGTGAGAAGCTCGGTCAACCGGGAGGGGCTCAGTGTCAAGCCGCTTATCCTCCAGATGAGGTGGCTGGGGTATCTGATTCGGATGCCTCCCGGACGCTTCCCTGGTGAGGTGTTCCTGGCATGTTCCACAGGAAAGAGACCCAGAGGATGACCCAGGACACGCTGGAGAGACTATATCTCTAGGCTGGGTTGGGAACGCCTCGGGATCCCTCCGGGAGAGCTGGAAGAAGTGGCTGGGGAAAGGGAAGTCTGGGTCTCCCTGCTGAAGCTACTTGCCCCGCAATCCAATCCGGAAAAATGGTAACTAATGGATGGATGGAAAAAGTTTCCCAACATCAAACCATGGTTAAATAAGGGCATTGAAACACCTTTAAGAAACGTACTTTTCTGGTCAAGCCTAACCCATTTTGACATTCATACAGGGTGGCATTTAAGTTCGGGCCACCAATACTGAAGGATCAAGGTGGTATCTAAAAGAAAAAAAATGTCCAAAATGTATAGTTTTTATTTTTTTATTGGACAGTGGGGACGGTGTTCTCGGAGGAGTTTGAAAGAGTCCAGAGAACTGTTTGTGTTTCCATAACATTTGCACAGGTTCCCAAAAAAGAAGCGCCAGTTGAACTTTAAAGGGTAACGAAGGAATCTTGAAACAGGGTAAGAATGATCATATACACTCAACATAAGTGATAGAAGTAATAGGTCAAAGGGCGTCTTGACACAGATACAAAATCTGTACCTTCAAAAAGGTTCCTACAATGGAGCCATCTTTGATACTGTAGATGTCTTTAATCAAAAAGTGGGGCAGTGCCAGATGTTTTAAAGCAAAGTTCTCCGTATTGCCAGCCCTTTCAAAATAAATAGAAGCACTTCTTTGATCGGGAAAATTCTTTAGTAATCATAAGTAGAACACGGGTTGGTTTCAAAGGCACCGGTTTTTGACCAGAAAGTGGAGCTGAGCTTTTTGGAAGTTTTCTGTAGTAAAGAGAGAGACTTTAGGGGACTTTAGAGTCTCTCTCTCTCTCTCTCTCTCTCTCTCCCCCCCCCCCCCCCAAGACTTCTGAGGCCATTGTAAAAGACTGGCCCGAGTCCCCGAGGTGGCTCAGGGTTGCTGATCGCAGGTTTTTCCCACCACAGGCTCCCACAACGGGGATTGTTCAAAAAAGCTCAAGAAGCTTTGTCTTTCCGCCGAGACCCTCTCAGATTAAGGACTGCTGGCCTCTGTTGCGAAAACATGGCCTCACATGCTGCCACAAGAAAGGAGTACAGGAGAACTGAGCAAGTGATATTTTTTTTTTAAATGCACAATGCCACATTTTCAACAAACTCAGTCCAAATATCAAAATCTTGATTATTTCCATCACTTTTGGCTTTTCCTGTGTCCGTCACAGGGTGGGTCGATTATTAAGCTCCCAAATTAGTGCAAATTTAAATGATCAGAAAGAGCCAATCACAAGTTAGCAAGATTATTTTCGGTGACCACTTCAGATGGGGGGGTTACCCACCCGCATTTCGCCAGACAGTGTCACCATTGATTTTTTTTTTTTTTCTAAGAAGTAAAGATGACATTGTCTGGTAAAACTTGGAAATGCAATAATGCATTTTATATGAAGAGCCACACCCAGAGACACCGACCGAAAAATAATGGCCACTTACCAATGTTCCCTCTAAGCTGCGCAACTGCGCATTTGCGCACTTGTCGCACACTCTCAGCGCAGATGAAAAGAGATTCAGCGCAGTGAACAACAGCCTGACGTCTATTTTTTGGCTTTTTTTTTTTTTTTTTAAATCACGGCAGCATACTGCCTCTCACAACAGCTGCTGACAGGCCACACACTCTACTTCTTAGTTTACCTGACTCCGCCCACTCCACTCTTAAAGGGGTAATTACAATTGGTGTGTAGCCTGATCGAGGATGAAAGCACAGACGATGCATTCCGCAAAAAGCTAATTTGGTATTTTAAATATAGGAGGCGCCATAACATTAACCCCAAAACTGTTTAGGAGCATCATTCAGCTTTCAAAATACATGTATTGCTAAAGATATTCTGCAAGCAATAATTTAGTCTTACACCAAGAAAAACAGACTGGGATACCATTGCGGGTTAAAAAAAAAACAAAGTTGAAACAAAGTTGGAAGCGACATTTCAAATTAATAGTTCATAGTTGGCTTGGTTTGGTTATCAATGTATTTTTTTGTTTGTTGACATTTTCAGTGCAAGTTTGCAAAAACAAAATTGTTCTTAAAAATGTTCTGACGGGAATGTAATCTGAACCTTTTAATGAGCCAGGGAACTTCAATGAATGACACTGATTGACCACAGTGCATACGTCTGATGTTGCTCACAGTGGTCAAAGGGGGCGCTCACGGCCTCAGACACGTAAAAAATTAGAGGGAACATTGGCCACCACCATGTTTACACATAGTTGACGTTAAAGTGATCTTGTGACTGTCAAGATGTCACTACACAGTGTAACATCCTTCTTTTGATATTTGGTTTAAACTTTTTTCAGGTCATCTTGTGCCATTGATTTTCCTCTCCGAGGTACTTGGAAACACGGTGTTTCAGTGAATGAGAAATGAAATTTAATTTTCAGTACAATGTCCAATTCATTACATTCATGATTTATTACCGTAATTTCAGGCCGATAAGCCGTGACTTTTTTTCCACATGCTTTCAAGCCTGCTGTTTATGCGGTGATGAGGCTAATTTGTGCATTTTTCCTAATGGCCGCAAGGGGGCACTCGAGCGGAAAAGGTAAGCGTGAGACCAGTGGAATATATGTGCCAAGGAAGGGACTTTTACCCGTCTGGCCCTGCGCTAGCGTGTTACTGCCGTGTCTCAGTGAGTTCTACTGGTATGTTTTTTTTTTTTAACCGGCCCTGTTAGCACGGCGCTAGCGTCAGCTTGGCACTGCGAGCATTGGCGTGGCGCTGCTAGCATAACTCTCTGGGTAGTGTCTTTCTTTGTAAATACCTCATGTTTCAACGTGGGCACTTGTGGCTTTTATACAGCTGCGGCGTATGTGTGTATCAAACGGTATTTCCTTTACAAATGTACTGGGTGAGGCTTATAACCAGGTGCGCTCTATAGGCCGGGAATTACGGTAATTCTGCCCAACCTTCATTGACGATTAACATTCTGGCAGATGGGTTGTTGGATTATAATGTTGTTTGTGTCCTTGTTTATGTTCCAAATTATGGGACTTTTGTTCTACTCAGACAGCAATTTTAAAGATTATCTCAAAATACGCCGAGAGCGCATCCTTCTTTGCAATCGGTGACTAATGTAATTCCAAAATGTGTGCGTCCATGTTACCGGGCAGCTACGTTGTTTATTAATTCCATCCTCTCTACTAGGTTGTCTTGAACCACAATTAGTGTTTGATTAGCTTCCAACATGGTCACTCCACATTGATGTGCATCAATGTTCATGTTCATGCGGACCGACAAGAATTACTGTATTAACCCACTCCGAGTTTTGCGTGTATCACTGTTGTAATAGACCAGGTTTATTTTTTAATTAAAAAAAAAAAAAAGAAAATGTTTTTCTGTACAAAAGCCCTTTGGCTGAATTCAAGGACTTGGTTCCAAAAATCCCTCCCTTATCAAGAATTCCGTTGAGAAAATTTGGGAAAGTTTTCAGAAATATACAGGAAACGCGTCGTCTCTTTGGCACAAACTACACGAGCAATGTAGGTTGCGATATTGTTGGCAGCATAATGGGAAGGATTACAGAAGAAGACGATGAAAAAGGCGCCGCCTCGGAGATCTCCCTCAGGTCAGCGAGAAAGTAATTGCTGGACTTTTGCACTTGATAAAAAGCAAGCTTCTGGCAAATGGGCAAACGTCGTCGGGAAATCCTCTACTTGGCCTTTCTTCTTGCTTTGGGAACCCGCAAGAGCAAACTTGAAAGACGCTGAAGGAACGGGAAAGGAGCTGATTGTTACATGACTCCCCGGGACAGAGAGAAAAGGAAAGGATGTGCCACTGTTGCGTTGTCTCACTTTTTTTAAATTGGGACTGAGATTTATCAAGCGCTCACACACCCACACACGCCTACATAGCCGTAGAACAATTTGGGTTCCACGCAGAGACCACGCTCACTCCTCGTTTCACTTCCTGATGACTCCAAGGCGATATCATAAACCTGCCAACAAGATGGCCAAGGTACTTCAGCGCGGATTACTACTTGTAGTTTTAAAACTGTTGTCCGTGTTTGAATAAACAGAAAAGATGTTTGCGATGACCAACCATCATTTGGGCTCAGATAGAACACTACTGACGTTTGATACCACACACCACGTACAGATACACTGTGACTAAACAATACCTTCTTCTTTTCCTTTCAGCTTGTCCCGTTAGGGGTCGCCACAGCGTGTTATCTTTTTCCATCTAAGCCTATCTCGTGCATCTTCCTCTCTAACACCCACAAGTCCTCATGTCCTGCATCACCAAATCCATCAACCTTTTCTTTGGTCTTCCTCTCGCTCTCTTCCATGGTAGCTCCATCCTTACCATCTTTCTACCAACATGCTCACTCTCTCTCCTCTGAACATGTCCAAACCATTCGAAGTCTGCTCTCTCGAACCTTGTCTCCAAAACATCAGACTTTAGCTGTCCCTCCAATGAGCTCATTTCTAATCCTACAAGCGAGAACCTCAACATCTTCATTTCTGCCACCTCCAGTTCTGCTTCCTGTTGTCTCTTCAGTGCCACCGTCTCTAATCCGTACATCATCATCATGTGACTAAACAATATAAAAACTGTAATAATACTCTCATCTTAACTTCCCATCATGAAAACAAAGCAAGCCCAAACGAGACTGTCCCTAATGTACTGCCCTTCCTTCTTTTATAAGGTTTATTGGCAGTCTGCAAATCAGCTTAACGGCGCATTGTCGCCACCAGCTGATATTGTCCTTCATGCAAGGAAATCAATGTGAATAGATAGCGGACAGATGTTGTGCAGTTTGCTCTCCGCTTGTGAAGCACACTCGTATCTACAATTTTTGCTTGTAACTCGTGGCAATTAAATATATAAATCTGCCAGGTGACAGCTCGCATCTCAAAAGGTCAAGCTCATATTTCAAGGCGCCGCAAGATATCACAAGATGGCACCGAAGCGATACTTCTATATTAGACAGGCTTTTAGCCTGAGGGCAAAATCGATTTCGGATAGTTTTCAGTGAATATCATTTCTTTTTGGAGTCAATTGCCACTTAAGGTTTTCCAAACTAAAGACTATCCATTCAACCAATAAAATTTCTTTAAACTCATAGTTTGTGAGGCACATGAGTCATTTGCTGCCACGATTATTCAAACAAGCGTGCGGGAAAAAGAAAAAAACACACTCCCACGAGATGTCTGATTCATTCTGCAGCTGAGTGTTCACACGCATGAATCAGTTCGTTCCCAGCGACTCGAACGATGACTCTGGCATTTCGTATATCCGCATCTGACCGGTCGTTGAAAACAATCGCTTCTGACGGAAAAGACTATGATTATGTTTATTCCGCATTGTGTCTGTTCACATGGGATCGTCATCCCAAACAAAACGCATCACACAGTGCATTTTTGTCTTGAAATATTCCGGATAAGATGTATAAACGTGGTATTTTAAACTGTATCATGTGAAGAGAGACGTCTGGACAAGTGGGCGCTCCACCAGGGGGCACTGCTAAAACCTCTCTTGACCTGGGGGCTGCTCTGGTGGGCCAACCAGCTGCAGATGATCCCACCAAGATCTCACTGGAGTGCGTTGGGGTCTTTTCACAGACTTTTGGACAAGAAAGGATAACTGTCTCCAAGTTTAGCCTGCAATGTACATTACTGACCCTTAGTGCCTGAGTAGTTGTAATTACTGTCTAATACTAGAGGGAAGGAGCTTTTCTTTTGTGAATTTCGCATGTGGAAAAATACTGCATCGTGTCCACTTTTGTAAATTTATGTGAAATATTAAGCGAATGACGCATCCTGACTGAGTAGCATTTGAAGTGAACTGCATTTCACTAAAATGGTGCTTTTGATTTGCTTTCATTCTGTGCTTGTACTACAAAAAAAAAGCAGAAACATTTTTTCCAGCGTGATCCTAAAATGATTACATTTGAGTTCAAGAAGGGAATGGCAACATGGAACTCAAAGATATGAGACAACTTCCTCTGTCAATAAGACACTACACACATAAGCTACGCTAACTTCACCATTTAGCTCACCAGTAGTTGGTGAAATATAAACTAATCTTTATGTCAATTAAGCCATGAATTGGTAAGACATTAAAATGACAGAGTACAAAGACTGAAACGGGAAACTATGCCATTATAAAATGTTTGCGAAGATGTACCATAGACATGTCTAGATGTGTCGCATTTCCCCGCGCAGCACCTCCGCGTAGCCCAGTGGCTAGCTTGCCGCGCACAAGTAATAAAAAAATTGTTCGGGGAAAAAAGCCGCGGAGCTCATCTCTCATGATTGTCCTGTTTTAGTCACATGCTATGATGACGTACTCTACGTACCTCCCGGGTTCAAATACCACTTTCTTGATCGATTTTGAGGAACAATTAAAAAGGTATCATCTGGTCATTCAGGTCCATTTGTTGAAGCACTCTTCCAGAGTTGCCATTGTTTTTGTTTTGTTCCTTATTACGGAAAGGAAAGGGGAAAAACATCTACTGGAAACGACCAAAATGTGCTGAGGGAACTCCGTCCTGTGTCGTCCTAGCCAACACCAGACATAACGACACCTCTGACTTGGGGAAGAACTGCAGCACATCTTCAAAAACTACGCGCTTGATGTCCACGCAGTTGTAAGTATAAAGAGGCAGTAATGCAATGTCATGGAGTGAACTTCATAAAGGGCAACATACAAAGAGAACAAAGTTAATGACTCTCATTTAGCTATTATTAATAATAATTACAGCTAATATATCTGAGGAAATAGAGATGTAAAAATGTAATTTTGAATGATTATAAGATAGGGTGAGAAGCTCGGTCATCCGGGAGGGTGTCAGTCTCAAGCCGCTACTCCTCCGCATTGAGAGGAGCCAGATGAGGTGGCTGGGGCATCTGATTCAGATTTCTCCAGGACGTGGTCACTAGGTCTTCCCATATCCCACGGGAAAGAGATCCTGGGGACGACCTAGAACACGCTGGAGAGACTGTCTATCAGCTGGCTGGGGAACGCCTCGGGATCCCTCCGGAAAAGCTGGAAGAAGTGACTGGGGTAGGGAAGTCTGGGTATCCCTGCTGAAGCTGCTTCCCCTGCGACCCGACCCGGAAAAGCGGGAGATAATGGATGGATGGATGGATGGATGATTATAACTCCAATATATTTTGTAACGGATTCATTTTTTTTAAAGTTTGGACTTGAATTTGACTGTAACCAAATAATGTCTTGACGTGCTTTAAATTGAGTTGGGACTTTGTTTGATTTGCGTCACAGTAACTTGGGACCTGCTTGAAACTTGAAGGTTAAATCTTACTTTCAATTAGCATATTCTGACATACTCCCAACTTCTTCAAATATCCTCCTCGTCCCCAGTTATTTAGCACTGTGTACTGTTAAATTAATAAACTGCTTCTGATCATTTAGCCTCAACATGGTACATTCATCAGTATCAGCATAGAGGAGTCCCACTTTTGCAGAGATTAAAGGTGCTCCGTCCCGACGTTGGCCTAATCTATGAATCTAATATGAATATCGAGGGGGGAGGGGGGGGGACACAACAAATGAAGGGGTGCCAAATAAAATCTCGCCTGTGGCGCCTTATACAGTAGAGGAATAGATTAATTGCGTTGTCTTTCATTTAAATGGGAAAGATCATTTGAGACGCTAGCGCTTTGAGTTATGAGTGTGGTCACGTAACGATATATAATCGCATCTCAAGGCGACACTGTGTCATCATACAGCTCACATGCTAATGCTTTAACTTTTATTGTGATCTTGTTCAACCATGTATTTCTCTTGCAAACATAGAATCCGATCGGTTTTGGTGATATCGTACATTTAAGAGTCTAGTTAGGTGTTTGTTGCTTTTTAACGATATTTAACACGGTATATGATCTATTACCACAGCTCATTAATGATGGTTTTGCCGGGGTTTAGCTTTTAGAAGCAACACTGACTATCGGTTATCGAATGGAGATCCAAAATGCATGGACGGAGAGTGCCCGTGACAGCAGCCTATTTGTACTCTGTACTCTAAAATACGTCTTTAAAAGCACTGAAAGCTCAGCCGTGTTTTCTCATTAAGTAAACATGTAAACGCCACCGACTGGAAAAAAAAAACCCACAAAAACGTGACAATTATCTTCCTACATAGAAAGGAAAAGCACGTCTGTGTGCAGTGTATCAAAAAGCCAATTAAGTCGACATCGCTGTCAGAAAATAGCCAGCGGAAGAGGATCTCAAATTAGAAGGCTGAAAAATTATATCTGCCATGCTCTTTTTATTATCTCCCGTAGTTGATTGCGAGGCTGCAATTGCGAGTGCGGAGAGTTTGTCCTGTCGGTGAACTGACTATCAGGGACGGTCACCCGGGAGACGCAACGACGCCGTATTGATTCAAATCCTTTCACCGACGCTGGAGAAGAGAGACAGATTAAATCAATTCCTCCGGCATTTTTGTCAGGACTTGAACAAGAATTTGAAGGAAACATACGATATTATGTCCCCACCACTCCAAACACACAATTGCTTAGATACCTTTAAAGTCCCTGTAAAGCAAATCCAGAGATTTTTTTTTTTTCTAAATGAATTATATGTATTAATTTAGAGCATTTTGTTGCTGGCAATGAGTGGAGGCACATCAGAGAGAGTAAGTGGAAGAGCAAGGGGGGGGGAAAAAGAGTTCTGCATGTCACAGCTAGCATGTGGACATCGCACTGGTTAGGCCATGCTTCAGCCCAATTGACTTGTTGTCTAGGAAAAGTTCTGTGATGCAAGCCACCGGAGGCCTTAACCGGATATGGATACGGATTTGTTAACGTGCGGCCATCAGAAAGCTGCTGGATGAAGTAGCATCCATTCTTCTAGATCGGGGGTCGGGATTACTTTTAGATTGAGAGAGCCATACACGCCAAATGTTTTAAAACATAATTTCAAAAGAGCCATACAATGTTTAAAAAACTAAAGACAGTTGTATATGTGAATTTATGAAGAAGCAACACTTTTAGAGTACAATAAAGTCTCTGAATTCTTTTAAAGCCCGGGTGTCATCCCTATGAATGTTCTAAAAAAGATATTGTAATGAAAAATACATATGACATTATTCACTTCAATGTCTATACGAAAAAATAAATGTGAGCGGAGAGCGCGTCATCCATGCGCAAAGTTGCAGAAGTGTCATTCTACGATATCCAAGTGGTCGCCATATTGGCTGCGTCCTCCTGTCCGTGACGTCGCCCCGGACATTCGCAAATCAAATCAAAGCCGTCGCAGTACTTTACTGCCTACCTTGTGATTTGGAACCCACGAAGCTCTCATCCTCGGCACCCGTGCAATCCATTTTTCACAACTAACAAACTCATGAAGGCGAAATCCATTCTCCCGAGTGTTCGAGCAATGTCCATTTTGGCTAACACGAAGGAATAACGAGCTACCTTCCCGGAGGTAAAACTAAATGGAAACGAGGGGGCGCCTCTGTCCTGTACGTCACTTCCTGCTTCTTCTCGAAAACAAATCCCTCGAGAGGATTTTCATGGCGGGAGTTACAAAAAGCTGTATATGTCAAAATCATGTTTTGTGGTGAAAAAACACATGGGACCATATTGGCTGTGTGTTTTTCATTAATAATATACCAAAACTCATCCATTTCATGACACTTCACCTTTAAATAACATTATGACGTTGCTAACCAATGGTGACAAAAGTACTTCTTATCATTAACCCTCTCTGGACCAAATAAAATTTTGCAGAGAGAAAAATCGGATACTTTCACAAAATGATGCTCTGGACTTAAAATTTTCAATTATATTGAGCCTGTTGCAAAATTGCAACCCCTGCCCAGAAAGGGTTAACGAGACTTCAGATGCTTCCTGTTTTTGTTAATGGCTTGATAGTCCGTTTCATACATCGTCAGATTAATCTTTACGCAGGCGTTGAGATTTTCATCCGTTAATCGTGAACGTAATTCAATTTGATTTTCCATCATGCTGGTAGGATGGCGAACAGTTCTTGCCGACAATTATTCGTTTATCTCGTCTTTATGTGAAGTTGGCAAAATGTCGATTGGCAACGTCGAGTACGAATGCTTTGGCATACTCCCCATCTGTGAATTTAAACACACACAGCAGAACCCACCATCCCCACAAAGGCTGGCCATTCTTGTTGATAACTTCGGCACTCCTCATATTTTTATCTTTGACAAAAGTGGTTCCATCATTAGTTGTTCCGACACGATCAGGGTTAGACCCTTCTGCACCTCTGGATTACCACGCAAAAACTAGGCCAAACTGTCTCAAGGTCATTTGCATTGCCTCCCACATCTCACTACGGCACCCCACTCGGCCAAACTTTCTCTACGTCATTTGCGTTGCCTCCCACACCTAACTACGGCAACCCCACTAGGACAAACTTTCTCTGCACGACAAAAATCGCATGTGCAGTATGTCGTAATGTGGGCTCCGTGAGCCATATGCAACCAACTGAAAGAGCCAGGTATGGCTCACGAGTCATAGGTTCCCGACCCCTGTTCCAAATAAAAATGTAAAGGTGTTTGATTGACATCTAGACGTTTTCAGTGAATTCAGCATACACGGCCACTGTGTTGAAGAGAAAGGGGAACGTCTTAACGTTTTATCATTTTACGGAATTGACGGCATCTAAAATAAAATCCAGTATTCGTTGCCATTGTGCACATCTGACTGGATGTCATAGTGGAGCTTTTGTTAATTAAAAAAATAAACAGAATAGAAAATTTTCCCAGAATTCACTGACACAAATTTAGCTAAAAGCAGGAAAAGTTGAATTTTGTTTCAGAAATTGAACAAAAATGTGGTTCTAGTGACATCAACTTCACCGTTTTGCTTTGTTTTGGAAGGAACCCGCCAAAGCCTCTTGAGTGGGAACCGGGTCAACGTCTCGGTGGAGTTCCTTCCCCCACTGATTCCCGTGCATGTGTTTTAGCCAGGCTCCAACAACAGACTGGAGGAAGCGTGAACTTTAGTCGACGCAATCAAGCTAATGACAAGTGAGCTATTACTCGGCACAGTAGACGAGGAAGGCATGGTGCCGGGCGATCTGCTGTAAAAAAAAAAAAATTCCTGCCGGTTTCCTCGAGCCCCCTGCTGTAGCGTTCTTGTGAGTGCCACGAGGCTCTTTGTTCCAATTTAATTATCACAGCACTTTTTCCCCATCAACACATGATCATCAAAAAAGAGTGCCATTATTATCTGGTTCAGTCTCACATCCTGACAGCAGGAAACCGCCCCACTCCCCCTGTCAAAAAATAAATAAATAAATAAATAAATAACGCTAATGTAAGAAAAACACAGACAGAGGTTTAATCAAGTCCTCAACTTTGGGGAGCACAATGGTGGTCCGGCGGTCCGACATGATGAGATCTGAGCCCGAGTGCTGAAAGGCGAGCCGAGCGCAGATGACTTCAGAGGCGATATTTTGGGAAAATGTCCCCAGTTAACTGCTGCCTGTGAAGATGACATCAAGAGGATAAGACATGAGATCTGATAAGGACTGACTCCAAGTGCAGTGGAAATGAGTCACAACTCAAAACACGCGCTTTTATTGAAACCACGTCCAAATGTTAATACTACCCCGTGCTAGTTGAGTTGGTGGGACAGAAGTACTTTCATCTCCAAGGATCGCAACGGACCAAAGCCGCTTTCAATCTGCCTGTGAAAGCTTGATATTTTTTTTTTTTCCATGTCACTCTTCTGTATGAATGGCACTAACGGGGAATTACCAAGTACTTCTATTCATGATCTCTAGTACTTGTCTTCTTGAGGTACAAGGATGAGATGGAATCTCTTAAAACTTTGGGCAGTAAGTGCAGTACAAACTGGATTCATCAGTCATAGAAGACTCAGCAATTTTCTTATTTCAGAGGAAATATAGTCTGTTTAAACTGATGGCAGCAAAAGTGAAAACGCCCCAAAGGGAAACTGTCTGGATCGGGCCCAATCACCCACTTTCGCTCACCACCGTCAACGGTTTGAATGTTGCTACCCTCATATTTGCCATGGGAAGTTCAGAACTCTCTGAGGACCTGAAAAAATAAGGGGTTCCACATGCAGATAGGCTAGGCCACAAGAGACCCTGAAACTGAGCTGCAGCACAGTAGCCAAGACCATACAAGAGGTAGCAGGACAGCTTCCACTCAGAAGACTCGGCGACATCCGCTTGGTCAACGAAAGTCAGTGCTCAGACCAAAGATCGCGCACCGCATCAAACTGGTTTGCACGGCTGTCGTCCTATAACCAAGTCACTTCTAAAGAAGATGCGCCAACAGTTTGCTCGAGACAAGCAAACTTAGGACACGGATTTCATAGAGCAACATCCTGCAGTCTGATGAGACCCAAGATAAACTTGTTTTTGTTTGACTCTGTTAAGTGAGTGCGGCGGGAAACCAAGCGAGGAGAACAGACAAGTCGGTCTTTCCCTTAAGGTCAAGCGTGGTGGTGGGAGTGTTGTGGTGTGGGGCTACATGAGTATTGCAGAACGACAGTCCATTTTTCCTGTGTACGCTTCAATTTTCAGGTTTTGGAGGTCATAACAGAGGCATAACAAGGGGATGGCATCTGTAAATTATTTCACGATGTTATGTCATAAATATAACTGTTGTATAGAAATCAGATGTTCCTTTTCTGTGTTGAGCTTTCGAGGTAGTATCAAGAGGTCAAACAAGAGGCAGTAGTTTTGCTCTCTGAGAAAGAAGTGAGTGCCTGTAATACAATGCAGTTTTTTTTCTCCGTATACCAGGCTATTTTCCAACTTTGGATGTACTGCAGTATCAGAGGTAGGACTTGGTATGTCATGCAAAGAGAGTAGTGTGACGTTTATCATGTGATTTCTCACAACCGGTGATGATCCATGAAATTTCCAGGTTCAAGTGGAAATGGTACGGTAAATGCACTTCACAAAACAAAACCAAGACCACACATAGCAACTGATCAAAAAGTACCAAAAACATAAAACGTGTGGAAATTCAGAAGTTTAGAAGTAAAATGAAGTTCACCTGTAAAGATTATAGCACATGTGAGTCATCCTAAAACCTCACAGAAAAGCCAGATCTCTCTTTTTTGAGTCGGGTGTGTCAAAGTACGTTTTTATACTACTATATTTAAAGAACGATGTCGAAATGGAAAGAAGCGACGCACACTTGATGGTGGGAAAAAAATGAGTCACGTAGCTTCTGGAAACATAAAAATGGACACACACAACATCGTAGAGCGACCGCGTCAGTCGAGTGGAATCCTCTTTGATACTTTACGCGCAATTTAACTTATATGCGTTAAGTCTCCGCTCTTGAAACAGTTTACGAGTTTCAATACTCGAGACGGCTCACTGGTGACGTTTTCGGTATACCGTGTTCGCATATGCAGCTGGAGCACATTCACCTCCGTAGCTTTCGGCGGGTGACGACTCCGTGTTGAATTATGCATCCCGGGGAGGCGGGAGCATGTCACAGTGGTCGCGGGCTTGGGCGGGAGCCATTTAAAATGTGTCACATGCCATGCTGAAATAATCAGGGAGCTTGTTGTGTCAGAGGAGATTGTCTGCCGTAAATAGTGTCGGGTTACAAGCTCCATGTGTCGTACGGCGGGTTGTCTTAAGGCTGCAATCTCTCACAGGAGGCTCACTTGTCACTGCGTCTTAGCATATTCTTCCAAATTGAGCTATTCCGTAACACGGGGACAATTTGGGCATTTAGCGCAAGCCTGACACAGATAGCACTCTGGCACCTAGGAAACATCAACAAACATCCATCAATCCACTTTCTGAGCCGCTTACCGTCACAAGGGTCGCGGAAGTGCTGGAGGCTATCCCAGCCGTCAACGGGCAGGAGGCGGGGTACACCCTGAACTGGTTGCCAGCCAATCGCAGGGCACATTGAGACATACAGCCACATTCACAATCACACCTATGCGCAATTTAGATTGTACAATTCATGTTTCATGTTTTTGGGATGTGGGAGGAAACCCGAGTGCCACACAGGCACTGGGAGACCATGCAAACTCCACACATGGAGGGGGGGGCACCACTGTGGTTGAATAAATCCTTGCGATTAAAAAAATGGCAATTTTATTTAAATCCTAATTTGGTTTTTGTATTACTCGAATAATCAATGTTATTCATTTTTGCACTGCTAACTGGCTAAAATGAAGTACAAACTTAGTTGTATAATGATTTTTTTTATGTTGGTTTGTGATACTAAATTAGTCATGTAATTCACGTTTTCTCTTCTTCACATTAAAAAAAAAACCTGCAAAATCTGCCTTTAATTAAACATGTGTCAACAATTCCAAGTCAAATGCATAAATTCTAATTTCTTTTTTCAAAAATACATAAGGGCTATCATAGATTGTGTTTTCCCCCTCCCCTCCCAAATAAAAAAATTACATAAAGTTTGTTGAAGCCATCGCGTTCAGTGTTTACTGTCTTTACTCCATTATCTGTTTCCAATAAGTACATCAGGGCTATCAAATATTAAATTGGAAAAAATGTTTGTTGAATGCTAAATCGTCTTGTTTACAAAAACTCTTACGTAAGGTTAATTGAAAAAAATCACCGCTTATGAAAACAAAACACGCCGTTCCCCTAAAGATTCTGACCTATTTTCTATTTACGACGCAAGTATGTTAGGTTTATTAGACACTACCATATTTTCCAGACTATAAGGCGGACCGCTTTATAAGGCGCACCTTCAATGAATGGCCTATTTTATAACTTTTTTTTCAAATATAAGACGCACCGCATTATAAGGCGCATAGAATGGACGCTACAGTAGAGGTTGGGGTTACGTTATGCATCCATTAGATGGAGCTGTGCTAAAGCCTCAATAATGATCCATATATAAGACGCACCGGATTCGAAGGCGCACCGTCGGCTTTTGAGAAAATTAAAGGCTTTTAGGTGCGCTTTATATTGCGGAAAATACGTTCAATTGTCTGATTTTTTGGAAAATTTTGCTCATAGTTCATGACAATGTACATTACGACAAATGAAAATCTAATTGTCTATGAGGTATATGCAAACATGTAATTCTAGATTAAGTTGTCTGGTGTTTATAAAACACGCTTTAAATGAATAAGAGACACTCACCTCCGATGTCCACCATAACGCTTATATTGGGTTACTTTAAAATTGACGCTGATTTTAACAAGAATTGTTTGTTTCATTGCAAAACAATATGACGTCATTCATTTATTGTTTGGAGAAGTTTTCCACACTTCCAGGACATTTTAATTATAGTCCCACTTTCCTTGTCGGAGGAAATAATTTGCCGAGCGGTTGACTGCGAGATGGAGGAAAAAACTCTTGACTCCGAGCGAGAACCGGTTTAATCTTGGCAATCCGAGCAGAAAGTACTAATCCTTGTCAGGAGAGCGCACACGCTCGTTACAAGGAAAGTGGAGTGCATCAGCTACGACACTTGATTTAAGAGCTTGTTGGATTGTTTTAGCCGGGAAAAAAAAAAAAAAAAAAAAAAACTTTGCTGCATCGGTAGCAAAGAGATATGAAGCGAGAAGCTCCGCCGCACACCGGGGTATAAGGCTAATTAGCTCAGAGAGCAGGTTAGTAGAACAAAACATAAAGAAGCCGACATTGATCAAGGGAAAGGCAACAAGCGAGCTTGGCAACCTGATTGGTCTTTAATTAAAAGTAAAAGGTTTATCCTTGCAGAAAGGAGGCTGCACTCCCAGCAGGCCACTTCAATTAAAGAGGGAGACAAAAGCAGGGAATCCAGACGGGCCTGGAACTGTTTAAGCCCGTAGAACTATTGTTTGTCGGGCCATTGTTTTCCCCAATTGTCAAAGAATGAGGAGGGTACTCGAATCGGTGGTTCCGTAGCACAGGGTTGGCGTACCTGAAGGGCGGAGGTGCAGTATTGGGATGAGTGGATAACGGTCACTTACAGAATGTGAAACAGAAGCCTACCCCCCCCCACCCCCACATGTCCCCTCCCAACTGTGGTGGTTATGTGATCTGAGCTCACCGCATCTCTTTTTAAGTTACATGAAACAAAAAAGTGTTTGAAAATACATCTCTTTCTAATTTTTAATGCCAAAATTCTTTTTTTTTTATTAAAAGCGACCCTTGTGAGGATAAGCGGCAAAGAAAATAGATGGATGGATGCATGGATGATACCTTTAAAAAAATGATGTTGAGACAAAATATTACATTACACGTTGCCTGTAGGGTTCATAAAAGTTATATGAAGGAGTTTTTGATTTTTACTTTCCTTTGGGAAAGAATGAATGAGAGTCCAGAAATGTCTTCATTGTGCACGTCATGCATGTCTCAAATTGGAAAAAGCAAGAAAATAAAACAGGAAGCGATTGTTCCCTCTCGGAATATGTGTGTCAGTGTGTTTGAAAAGGTTCTGAAAGAGGGCTGGGGTTGGGAGAGGGCGTCTCTCTGCTGGTCCCTCCCTGGCCCATCCCAGCCCGGCCCCTTCGCACAGGGCAGTATCCTGTAGTAGGTCCCCAAAGTGGAAAGTCATTCGGGCCCCGGTGAATGGAGCGCGTCTAAGCAGAGACAGCGGAGGACTTAACTCGCGGCACTAAAAATATGACAGCCCTGCAATTTGCCCTGGTGGGCGCCATCCTGACCCTGCTGAGCGTCGCTGACCCCAGCAATGGAGGTAAGAACCAGTTAATTACTATCCTTGCCCCTCCCGCCTCTTTCCTCCATCCACATCTGTTCCACGTTGGCACAGACCTCCTTAATGTTTAAATTTTTATCTCAAAGAACGACTCCAACTTTTCTATGGTGGTCTCATTTCACACGCCTGATTCATTGCTCAGCGTTTGGATGAAATTCAATTCAGAGCCCCGGTCCAGGGTCTGAGGTCTGTTTCTCATCCAGAGCATTTGCGGTCTTCGCAATGTCTGCCGTCGCGCCCCCGAGACTGTTTGCGTTGAGGTTCGGTTGTCAGAGGTCAGTAGTAAGAGAAGGTGAGAAGATGAGGAATGGCGGTTATGAATCGCTCTTTCACAGGCCGCGTCAACACCGCAGGGCCTCGTTTTCTGCATATCCATACGGAGGTGGTGGTGGTGGCGAGAGAAGGGGGATGAAAGTAAGAGTGCAGTGTGAGTTTTGCCGGGTAGGCGGGGGTCCATACAATGGCTCCACAGTGCACAGGCACAAGTCAGCCTCAGTACCTTTCCCCCCCCCCCCCGATGTGACACTCTGCTTCCTCCAGAGGGCGAGTACAGTTTATCCAAGATGCACAGCGTGAATAAACGGACACATGGAGAGTTTTCACGAGCATTCCCCGCTTAATACTTTCACACATCTCTGGTATTCTGTTGATTTCATGCAGATGTAGATACATTTCATGTAAATTAGTTTACTTATATTCCTGAAAAGTACATTGACTTTTAGTGCTTGAGTTCTGTGGTTGATAGACTTCTGATTTATTTTTGCTTCAGAATGGTCTAAAATATGCCTAGCACAGTACTTCTTTTTTACCCATTCGGCTTGTCCCAATTAGGGGTCGCTACAGCGTGTCATCTTTTTCCATCTAAGCCTATCTCGTGCATCCTCCTCTTCAACACCCATAATCTTCATGTCCTCCCTCACAACATCCATCAACCTTTTCTTTGGTCTTTGGTCTGGGTTCTTTGGACTCACTCTCTCGCATCTGGACATGTCCAAACTGTCTGCTCTCTCGAACCTTGTCTCCAAAACATCCAACTTTGGGTGTCCCTCTAATAAGTTCATTTCTAATCCTATCTAAACTGCTCACTCATAGCGAGAACCTCAACATTTTCATTTCTCCCACCTCCAGTTCTGCTTCCTGTTGTTTCTTCAGTGCCACCGTCTCTCATCCCTACATCATGGCCAGCCTTACCTCTGTTTTATAAACTTTGCCCTTCATCCTAGCAGAGACTCTTCTGTCACATAGAACACCAGACACCTTCCATCCCGCTTGGACCCGTTTCTTCACTTCCTTACCACCCTTTCCATTGCTCTGTACTGTTGACCAAGTATTTGAAGTCGTCCACCCTCGCTATCTCTTCTCCCTGGAGCTTCACTCTTCCCCCATTGGCCCTCTCATTTATGTATATAAAAAAAATTAAAATTCTATCCAATTTTAGTATTAAAACACAAAATATGTATGCTCTAGTTTTAAAAAGGAACAAAAAGCCAAAGAAGAGGCAAAGCATCCAGAAGTAGACATTTGATAATGACAGGACTGAAGTTTCCGTTGGGTACAATATAGTCTCATTTAAAATCATGTAAGATTCTAAACATTGCACAACTTGTGGGTTCCCCCCCCCCCCCTAAACCTTTTGGTCATATTCTGAAATTCTAAGTTTAGAGGTCCACTGTACAATATAGCTAGTATATTTAAAATTTTAAAACAGAGACTTTCACTAAAAATGGACATTTTTGACCTGTGAAGGCCACCCTACTTCTAGTATCATAGTTGGCAGTGCCACCATATCATGGCGTTGGCCTTGTGGACAAGTATGACCGCGTCGCACGTTTGCTGCATATTTGTCTGGCCATTTGGATGCAAACATAGTGCAATTGTTGGTCTAAGAGTGTCAAAAAATGCCCCAGATGAAATACCGTCAACGGTTGAAGACTGTACTTATGTCAAAATTGGAAGAATGACTTTTGGGCGCTTGGAGCGGTCGTCGAGCGCATTGTCTCGCGCCGTCTGTCAGTCCCTCAACCCGGCGCCGCAAAATTATACTCCACAATTACGCGCATGGGCTAAGCGCTCCACGGGCCTCTCATTGGCGGCTAACGAGCGAAGGCGTCACGCCATTTTCACACAGAGCGTGGCTTTGTTTCTAAGTCGACGCGCAACCAGCGGAAAAAAATGGAATCAATCTGTTACTGCTGCGAAAACAGTCATCTGCCCTCATCTTTCCTTGTTTGTCAAGTAATGATTGGAGTAGCATGCTACTGGTTCACTGTATGTACACGATACAGCAATGAAAATTTGTAACTGACCACCTCCTCGCCCCCCCAAAATGGTTCATATTTTATATTACTATTCAAACTGTGAATATACAATCAACATTGATCCAAACTCATCTGATATTATCCTTAAAAAGACATGCCTTTCACATGATTTGATTGAGTGGTCATGTGGCGCTCACTCATAGTACTTTCCAATCACAACCCACGGTAAACTTGGCTCCTCCCCAAAATATAAAAAAAAAAAATGTTCGTATGCAAGTAAAGACGTGTCCCCTCAACATACTTCACCATTGACTAGTTTCCTATTAGCCAGAGCTCTGCTGGCTTAGTGTAACATCCATCCATCTATCCATATTCTTCACCGCTTATCCTCACGAGGGTCGCAGGGAATGCTGGAGCCTATACCCTCTGTCAACGGGCGGGAGGCAGGGTACAACCTGAACTGATTGCCAGCCAATCGCAGGGCACATGGAGACAAACAGTTGCACTTACAATCACACCTACGGGCAGTTTAGAGTGTCCAATTCATGTTGTCTGTTTTTGGAATGAGGGAGGAAACCGGCGTGCCCGGAGGAAACTCACGCAGGCACGGGGAGAACACGCAAACTCCACACAGGCTGGTCTGGGATTGAACCCGGGACCTCAGACATGGGACCTCAGCATTTTGTAATGAGCACAAAAACTGCAAAGAACTGAATTCACTGCAACTGGTGATATGGAAATGGGCGGGGCTTCACTGTACTTGGGCTTAGCTAAATGTTTGCATGGTAATATTTTCCTCCAAAACCTTGATCAAATCACACTAACAGCCTATCAAGAGAACATTTTCTCATTTAATTGTCTATTGGACCTGATCCCTCCACGAGCAGCTAGTGCTAATGTTGGCCAGATGTACCAGAGCCCCCGATTAGATTTAACCTTTGCTTGACAAAATCCCTGCCAGCAGCTGTCAGGATGGCGGGTGTGATGGTTCCATCGCTTCCTCGCGTTTACATTTTTAAATGTCAGAGGCCATGTACTACATAACATGAACGTCAGACAAGCAAGCGATGGTCAATCTGCATCTCTTTAGACAGTCTTGATTCAATCAGAAGCAGATCTCGAGCTTGGATGAAAAAGTGAACGGGAGCCGGGGGGGGGAGCGTAATAACATTTTCCATTCATTTTCTGCAATGCTGCAGCCCACAACTTTTCCACAATTTTTTTGTCCTCATGTTACTCCCCTCCACGGTTCTACTAGACAATGGAAGGAGCGCTCGTATAAGCAGTGGCTCAGCAAAATGAAGAAACAAAATGGAATTGTTATGGAGCTGATGTTGTTAAACACCTGCGCGTCCCTCCATCATTCAACACTCATCTCATTTTACCTGCCGAGATGGAGTATCACACCACCAATCGAATGAACAGAAGCAACTACAGCAAAACAGACTCTTATTTCTCTTCGGAGTGAGCGATGCACATTGCATCGAGGCTGTATCTGAATTTGCACATGACATACCGTAGCCCGCTGCAGCCCACGACATCACTTTGTTGTTTTTGCGACTATTACGACTTTCCTTGAACTTAACAAGTTAACGAGGTTTGCAGAAAACTACTGAGGTAGTTCTTTCAGGACTATACAGAGATAAAAATGGAGGTCTGATGTCTTGATGAAGACGACGTGTGCGTTACAGTCTCTGTGTGTGAACAGGAACTTTTATTTTTTTCCTTGAATTTGAGAAAGTCTTAAAGGTTAATACTGGTTCATCTGTAAGAACTGTCCACTGGTGAAGTGGTAGTGAGGATGAATAGATCTGTGGAGAGATGAAGAGTGACTTTGATGGTCTAACTCAAGGGTCGGGAACAGATGACTCACGAGCCATACCTAGCTTTTTTGGTGGTGGCATATTGATCACGGAGCCCTCATAACGACATACTGTACATGTTATTTCTGTCGTGCAGAGAACGTTTGTCCTAGTGGGGTTGCCGTAGTTTGGTGTGGGGGCCAACGCAAATGACGCAGAGACAGTTTGTCCGAATGGAGTTTCCGTAGTTTATTGTGGCAGTCGATGTCCACGTGCACAGAAGGGTCAGAACAACTAATTATAGAAATGCTTTTCACAAAGGTCACTCAAGGAAAAAAAGGTGAGGAGAACCAAAGTTTTCAACAAAAATGGACAGACTTTGTGGAGAGGGAGAGTTCTGCTGTGATCAGATGGGGAGTATGCCAAAGCATTCATACTCGACGCTGCCAATAAACGTTTTGCCAACTTCGCATAAAGACAAGATAATCAAACGAAAAAATGACATGCCTTTGTCGGCAAGAACTGTTCACCATGGGACCATCGTGATGGCAAATCAGATTGAATTCCCGATGAATGGATGGAAGTCTCAACACCTGCGTGAAGCTTAATCTGACGGTGTATGAAACAGATTCCAAAGCCATCCGCAAAACCATGCAGCGCCAGATGAAACAATGCTAAAAAGTACTTTTGTCATCATTGGTGAGCAACAGCGTAACAATCTTCTTTCTTTCCGCTTGTGCCGTGAGGGGTCATTACAGAGTGTCATCTTTTTCCATCTTAGCTTATCTCGTGCATCCTCCTCTCTAACACCCGCTGTCATCATGTCCTCCCTCACAACATCCATCAACCTTTTCTTTGGTCTCCCTCTCTCTCGCTCTTTTGCCTGGCAGCTTTCATCCTCAGAACCCTTCTACCAATATACTCACGCTCTCGCCTGTGAACATGTCCAAACCATCGAAGTCTGCTCTCTCGAACCTTGTCTCCAAAACATCCAACTTTGGTTGTCCCTCTAATTAACTCATTTCTAATCTTATCCAACTTGTTAACACCAATCCAGAACCTCAGCATCTTCATTTCTGCCACCTCAAGTTCTGCTTCCTGTTGTTTCTTCAGAGCCACCGTCTCTAATCCGTACATCATGGCCGGCCTTACCACTGTTTTAACAGCGTAACACTGTTATTTAAAATAATTTTGAGATTTATTGCACTCTAAAAGTGTTGGTCTTACAGAAATGCGCAAATACACACACCTGTACTTAGGTTTTAAAATACTGTGTAGCTCTTTTGAAATGACATTCTAAAATAGTTGGCCTTCATGCCTCCCGACCCCTGGTCTAAATGACCCATGGTTACGTGGATGATGAATCATGGATAGGTATTAGTTGAAATCAAATGGCTGATTGGGCAACAAATCATGGACAATTCGTTGGATGTGGATATTGGTCTATTAGGTGATGGAATAAAGATTTTCAGAATCATGCATATATGAATGATTTATTTGGTTGGTGCCTTGATGGATGGACGTGGACGGACTGACTCTTCAGTGGATCAAACAATACTGATGTTAATGCTATCCAAGGCCAATGAGTTTAAAAGGCATTAGCATCAAATTAAACGCCATTAACCCCGCTGTTAAATCACTTCAATAAATTAGTCAGTCACCCAACAACAATACAAGCGCTCGCTGATGCTTTCGCAAAGCCTCGCTGGGGAAATTGGATCCAGAGTGCGGATCTGAGGCTGCGATTTTCCAGTCAGTTCGATGTCTCTATGGCAACATGGGAACAATAAATAAATATGGAATCTGCCTGGGCTTCGTAAAGCATCTCTATACTGTGACCGCCTCTGCGCTAAAAGATTAATAAATCTAGTGTTTGTACTGGGTTACTGATGAATTAGTGTCATTCGGTCCCCAGAGACGCTGAGTGACTCTCCGCTCACCTCTTTGTTTAAACACGAGGTGGACTTGCACAAAATCCAAACGGGAAAATCAAGTGTGTCCATGAATTGGCTGTAATCACGGCATTGAAGTTTAATTGGAAAAAGCAGGAACATCTAAAAGATGTTTGGTGCTCGCCGTATTCATGAGATATTCTTTCAAATTGTTCCCACTCTTTCCTTTCGGCCGCTTGAAAAGGAATAATCCAGTCAATAGATAGCCCGGAGCTTTGAAGGTGTAAACTACAGCGGGCGATAGCTTATTAATTATATTTAGAAGATAGTATTACATCAGAAGCCTAAAGATAGCTGTCTATTCATATCATCTACCTTATACTGTACAGCTGTTGGATTGAAAAGTATAATTCTATACATCTGAGCTGAAACGACCAGACGTCGAACCTGCCAAGGCAGTGATTACTCTCTTTACATGTCATAATGGAAATGTTTAGGGATTTGAATCGTGTAACAGGAATAACTGTTTGTCAAAGTGTCCTTGAACGAGAGACAGGCCCAGTTAGATACAGCTCGCGTTACTGAATTTTAATAATTCGGATTCCTCAAATAGAAGCCGTGCCATAATGAGTCGCTGGGTGCACTAAAGATGGAAAAACGGCTCCCTCAAATTGATGCTTCTCTCAGCAAGCTATTTATTTTGAAGAGGAATGCTGGTAGATGAGTTTGAAATGATGTTTAAGTTGGGAATCATCGTTTTTGGAGTTTTTATGGTTCAAATGATTGATACAGAAAAATTGGGACCATTTTGTGGGTGGAATCAAATGTAGATTTTTAGTGAAGAAACTGGTCCAAGCAGGTTGGAACAGCTGGCGAAAGGTGTCTGGTGTGTTATGTGACAGAAGAGTGTCTGCAAGGATGAAGGGCAAAGTTTACAAAACAGTGGTGAGGCCGGCCATGATGTACGGATTAGAGACGGTGGCTCTGAAGAAAAAAACAGGAAGCTGAACTGGAGGTGGCAGAAATGAAGATGTTGAGGTTCTCGCTCGGAGTGACCAGGTTGGATAGGATTAGAAATGAGCTCATTAGAGGGACAGCCAAAGCTGGATGTTTTGGAAGGAACAAGGTTAGAGAGAGCAGACTTCGATGGTTTGGACATGTTCAGAGGCGAGAGAGTGAGTATATTGGCAGAAGGATGCTGAGGATGGAGCTCCCAGGCAAAAGAGCGAGAGGAAGAGCAAAGAGAAGGTTTATGGATGTGGTGAGGGAGGACATGAGGACAGTTGGGGTTAGAGAGGAAGATGCAGGAGATAGGCTAAGATGGCAAAAGATGACACGCTGTGGCGACCCCTAACGGGACAAGCCGAAAGGAAAAGAAGAAGAATCAAATGTAGATTTTTGCCATTTGCGGTTGGGCGCTGTCCATATGCCCCAAAAATAGAAGAGGTTAACTGTATTCCAAAGTGATTACATTGTTATTGCCAAAGCTGGGGTCATTCATTCTTCTGGTTGTAGCTACAAAATAATTACAGGACAATGGGACAAACGGAGAAAAAAAAGAAGCAGTCTGGCACATATGAATATCACCTCTTGTCAAAAAAATTGAGCAATTTAATGCGGCAGACATGGAAATTCTAAACAGACGTTTGTCATTGTACAGCGCAAGGGTACTGGGAAGGCTGTCCCCCACTCGAAGACTTCAAGAGGAGTTGAAAGATGTGACCTTTAAGCGTTCCCCATAACCGTCCTTTATGTTCACCCACGTGCAAAGATTTATTTTTTTTTGCCTACCATATCCGAATCTCTTTAAACGTAGAAGCACAAAGTGTGCTTTTGGTATAAAGCATGAGGTTTTAAGCTATTTTAACCATATTAAACTTGCGGAACCCTAAAAACAATAATATTTGTGTTAAAATATGCAAGATAATACTAGCAACAACAAAACAGCAGTGCCTTGTAGTCTTGCTAATGATTTCAAGGTGTGGAGAATTAGCATATGTTGCAAACAAGTTCCCCGGGCAGTATTAAACATAAGGTCGGGTGAAACCATCGATTAAATCAATCCTTTGCAGTAGTCCAACGCTCCAATTTATTATTTATTAATGTTATTAATTATTCAGCAAATCCTCTGATTCATGTCACATCCCGGTCACTGGAGAGTGCTGTTTATTTTCTGCACTGTATGGAAAGTGGCCGAATTCAGCCAAACTGACAAAATAGCGACCGAAGCAAGAAGCAGCCGTGAAGCTGAAACTGGAAAAGATTTTTTTTTTTTTTTCATTTGGTACTCCATGTACGCAAGTATGTTAATGTTTTATTGCTGCAAAATGTGAGATGGAATACCAGCTAGAATTTCATGAAGCATAAAAATATATTTCAAAAAGTGTCAAGCGCTCTTGTATTATTTGTCCAGTTCAACTTCTTACCGTATTGGTCGAGTATTTAAATTAACCTCGAATCCAATCACAACTTAAAGAATCGAAAATGAATTGAATTGCAACCTAAAGAATGTAATCCACTCGTGAGGATCTTTAACGACGATTAACATGGGTCACACCACGATGTCTATGTTGATGTTCCGAAGGATCTATCGCATAAACTTTTTCCGTCTCGTCTGCTCAAGTTTGGCTTGATTTCAAATATAAAATATTGAAATTTCATTACCTCATCCCCACTTGTCGTGACATTCCCAGGAAATTGTTTAAAACTATATATCTATGACCAAATTTAGTGCATTTACCCTCTAACGTCTCAGTCGCGCCATCAGGCTAATGAGCAGACGTTCCTCAGGTTCACCGTGTTTACGCAACATTATCTGGATTAAAAAAAAAAAAAAAAACATCTGTATACCTTAAGCTCATGATGAGCTTAAGTGGTGCTGGGTATAGACATAAACATCCGCAAAAGCAGGGCAGGCAATTTTTTCCCCCCCAGGGCCCTCCATGCGTTTCGCCAGCCCAACTTTGGGTGTTGCTCGACATCCCCCCCCCCGCCTCCCCACTTATCTGACTGCCGCGAATGATCCGGTTCCAAATGCCGGCCATTAACCGCGTGGTATGTCTCGATTCCTGGTGGGCAAGACGGCAGGAAAACAAATAAAGTCGGAAACGGGGGGACGGCGAAAGCCAAACTGAAGGCATTGAAAGAAGCCTTTGGATAGTGGACTTTTCTTTCCCCCCCACTTGCAAATCACAGCTTATCCTCACTGAGATGGAGAATGATAAATAACGAGGCGTCCATCGCCCCGAGGACTCCTTGGCGGATGATCTTTCCCTCATTGGCCCCATTTTGACAGGCAGCTCGGCTTATATTTGAGGGCTCCGATCTGTTTAGCGGGGGCAAGCGGCCCACACGCAGTCCTCATTCAGCCTTGGGCCGTACATAAACACAGACTACATTCTGTCCCCTCACTCGTGGAAGGTGAAAGGGCATCTCGTTTTTAGGCCGCTGCGTTAATTTAACCTCGTCCACGTCAATCAGATAAGTCGCCGGCGGTAAGCAACCCGAGTGGCAATTATGGATGTTAAATTGTTGATTAAAAAAAAAAAAAACAACACGACTGTTGCGTCGCCGCGTAATTGCAGGGGAATTCCAAGGACGCAGTTTTAGAGTGCCACACCAGCCCGCACCATTCCGACAGCTTGAGACCAAGGACTAATCGCGGGACTCCACAGATAGCTTAAATTGTTATAGCATCAGCAGACTAGCATATTTTTATCAGTCAACATGCTTCATAAAAATTGTTTAATTCTTTTTGTCTATGGAGATATGTCCTCCAGAAAATGGATCATTGGTAATGCGTTAACTACCACGAACCCTATACTACTGCAGTTGAGCCTGTTAACATGCTAACACTGCGAATGGACCTTTCCGATGGCAACCTTAAGCTCCGCCCCCTTCGCCATGTCCCACAAGCTTCCAAAATGGCGATTGAACAGAACATGTTTGAAGTAGATTCTCTATCGCGTATTCCATTTTATATTGGGGTATGTTTTTTGCCAAATGCGCCAGACTTGTCCAAGAGTCCTCTACAGAGAGGTCTCAAATATTTCACGCAAGGATATGTACACGGAATTAAGTTTTTGGACGGAGCAGGACGCAATGTCAGAGTTACGGCGAAACGTTTGCGACGATGCAAAAAAAGTTTGATGCCTCACAAAGTTGATATTGAAATCAAAGAGGATAAAAGGGTGGAATCGTACTGCGCATGTAAAGCAGGCTGAGTACTTTTTACTTGGAAAGATCACGAGTAATATTGTAGTCTTTATAACTGGGTGTATTCATTTGACTTGGCTCATAATGGAACCCAGTGCCCTGTGTTAAAAGTCCGATGTGAAACAAATACACATTTCTCTTGCATCACATGGCACATTTACGTATCACTAACCCGACTCTTCGGCGTAAAAGATTACACACTTCATTCAGCAGGTCAGTGATCCGCTAAAGTGAAAGTTCTTCTCCTGCAATCTATAAAGCACTAATAATAATTCAATCAAACTCAGAGAATCTACTTCTCCCTCACTTTGCTTCGAACATACAGCCTTGTGTTTGTTGATATTGTTCACATTTAGTTGTACGTGCGCTCTTCCGCGAGCATTAACCCATCGTAGACACTTCGCCAACTGTGTTTTAGGCTTTGGAAAATGAATCAAGCGGGGCCCTCGGAAGCTAGCAGGATATCTTTCATCAGAATCGCACGTTCCCCAAGCGCATCTGAGGACCATTTTCTTCGTAACATTAACTTTTCCAAGCGCACGCTACTGCCAACCAGCATTGCTTGTGGGACAATATGGCGAGAGGGGCGTGTCAAGCCAGGGGTTAAAACAACGCGGCTATCTGATTGGCTATTATTGTACAAGTGATTGACAGGTCGGAAAGGTCCATTAGGTCGGTGATTTCCAACCTTTATAGAGCCAAGGGACATATTTTACAAATTAATTTTACAAATGAATCGTTTTCGCTTAGTCGTCTTTTGGTTTTGTCAGCATCGTTGTTGTTTGAATGGAAATGAGAGGGCCCAATAAGGCAGCATGTATCCAAAGGGCAAAGTGCGTCGCGTATATATTTATTCACCTGCATGACCCACAAGCCGGGGAGTGCCACGTTGGAAATCAAAGTACTTTGCGAAAGGCAGGCATACATCCGCCTTCCATCAAGCGGCAAAGTCAATTGGCGTGTTTATTTTTGATAAGCATTTTTTTTTCCCCTTTTTTTGGCGGGTGGGGGGTTAAAGCGTCCAAAAATGGAAATGCCAGAGAAAATTCACATTATCACACAACTGCCAAGTTTTCAATAAGAAGGAATTATGCATGACCAGATGTTCTGATACGGCCCTCAGTGGTGCTGCATTTATTTATTTATTTTCCCCGAAATGAACAAAGAGGATTCAGTTCTGTTTTCTCTGCAGTTTTATCACCGGAAATAAAAATGGAAAAATGATTAAAAAAAAAAAAACGGAACGACAACGCCTGCCCGCCGCCCATCGTCTGCACTTATGACCTTAAGTCCATTGTCGCCGGTGGCTAATTTAATTAAGCCGTTGTTACTGGACGTCATCGCAGGGAAGAATTTAAAATCTAATTAAGAAGTGAGGATGACATTTCATAAACGTGTTGCACGTATGTCATGAGACGGACAGAATGGGGTTGAGCGTTGCCGCCGGCAGCGATACAGTAAATGTCCATAAAGGCCGTACTTCAGGCGCTAGGCCCCTTTAAACCGCGCAAGACAAGGACAGATTTCACACTGTCCATTTCTTTGTGCCGTCAGATTATTGTATAACACCGCATTACTGCCTGTGCGAGGTCGCGCTTCTCACGAAACACGATCGAGAGAAGCGAGACTTTGAAGATGAATTATATCAAAGCATCCCCAGGGACTTCCTGCTCGACGGATTATTTCGGGTGGTTCGATTGTATTCGATTGTGCACGACCGGTTATCATGAATAACTGGTGAGAGGCGCAATCATCTTAATCATGAGATGAAAATATGCGTGCAAATGTGAGTGACAGAGCAGTTGTGATTTGTTTTTTTCGTTTTTTTTCCATTTACTTTATGGATTGTTTCCTGACATTTTGTCGATTTCAAATGAGAAAAGTACTGGTTCTTATGAATAACTGCTGATTGCTAATTGCTAATAACCACACTACCCATGAGCAAGTGCTGCCATGGACATGTTCACTGTGGATTACCGTAATTTCTCGAAAATAACGCGCAATTTTTTACAAAAATATTTTCAAAAAGTTAATAGCGCATTATATTTAGGTATGGATGAAAAATAAAAAAAAATACAATCACATTGTGTAGTCGTATACAGGTACATAGAGTGGTAAAAAAGGTAAACATATACATTTCAATATGATATTCGATGTCTTATGTTACACATTTATAGATATTCCAGTAACGTGCATCTGAGTTCTACGACCTTCTCGGGGAGCTTCGCATTTTACGACCGTAAGCGTAGCATATTTGTCGCTCCTGCGCTAAAGATCAGAAGGACTGCCCGTGAGTTGGTTTATCTTAAACTAAGACAAAAAATGCCGACTGCGACGGCTAAGAAATGTGTCATCACTCGTGCCGACGATGCCGGCCACCCGGAAGTAGAGCTCATTGGCTTCAGGTCGTTTGCAAAACAACGTGAGCTCAAACTACGTCGTAAGGGCGTAATGAAAAACGGGAGACCGCACACAATTGAAATTCTCGCTTTTTTAAAAATGTGGCCATTATGCTCGTTTCTACGTAGTTGGAGCTGACGTAGTTTTGACAGCCACTAGACGCCGTAGCAAAGCTGCTATACAGATTGATGCCGGATGGAGGTGGAGAGGCTGCGCAACCCAAACTCTTGGGATTAAAAAAATGTTTCCTCGCAAACGCTATGGATGGCACAGAGAATGAGATGCGCTGGGAGCAAGATGGGACGTTCATGATGCAATGCAAGAGGCACCGGGACTGTACCAAGTCATCAATGATGAGTTTGACAATGACGGACCAAAAGTAGCTACGATGGATATTTTTCAGATTGGAGATGAGTCAGATGCTTCTTTTGAAGTCTTGGCCAAGGATGAGTAATGTAGAATATTTAATGCAAAAAAAGTGTTTGTTCAACAGTGTTAAATTGTTTATTTTTTTTTTTTAATATGCGTTATCAACAGTATTAATAAAATGTTATTTTTGAGCGTTCATTTTAGTCAGTTGAGGGATTCTGTTCTGATAATTACAGGGACCAGGACAAGTGTGTCCTGTGGCCTGTCCCGAGATATGTATTACCGCTACATCAGTACATGCAGGATGATTATTATTAATAATTGTTGTACGGACAATTTTTGAAAAGCAATACAAATACAAGCCTAACAAAATATAGATACAGATCATTCCTAGTAGTTTGAACATATGGATAGCAGCAAATTGGTGGTGCGCATTGTACATTGGTAGAAGGGTTTTCCTGATTTTTTTTAGCTCAACTTTGGGGGTGCACATTATACTTAAAGATGCATTATACTTGTGAAATTACGGTATTTTTAATAGTTTGATATATTTTTACTGTGCACAATGGGTGGTTTCATTAATATCCGGCGAGATGAGTGATTACATCATAATGGCACATACTTTGTATGCTCTAACATAAGTAACGGAGCGTGCCATGGGACTGTTTTTCTTACTCTATGGATTATTTCTCACCATTCTGTCTATCTTGACTGTTCACACAAGTGGTTACCATGAATAACTGGTGATGGGAATAAGATGATAATTCATATCATGTGAATATCTTTGCCCACGGGTGACCTCGCCTTTTAATTTTTTTTTTTTTTTTGCAATATTTCTACTTTTATTGAGCACCGTGGTTGTTACTAATATCCGGCAAGAGGAACAATCATGACACAAATGTGAGTTCCAGAATATCCCATGAAGATTACATTTTTATTTTACTCTATGTATTACTTCTTGCCATTCTATTTTTATTTTGCAAATTGGTGGTTACCGTGAATATCTGGCAAGAGGAATTACATTTGAATATTTAACAATGTCAGTGTACATGTGATCGAGCCTACCATCGAAATTTGGGAATGTGGATTATTTTGATTAATTAAATTTATTTCTGTTGTTATTTATCATTAATAAGTGGCAAGATGAAAAGATCGTATGAATGATGAAATGTATGTTGGGCATGTGGACGTTGCATACGAAGGACTTTTTGGTTACTTTCCAGAAAAGTTCTCGCCATATTGCAAAGCCACTGTTAAAATGAAGATGACGAATTAATCCTATCAGAGTGTACAGCACATGTGCGACACAGACTTTTTATGTGGACTACTTCTAGTAGTTGTATTTATTTCTGCTATGCGTGTGTGGTTGCCGTCATGAATAACTGTCAAGAGCAACTTGTGAATTATATGAAAAGCTGTGAACTGGGCACGTAAAATACATTGTTTTATTTTTTACTTTGTGTATGATTTGGATGTTGTTTGATTTATTTCAATTTACACAAAGTCCCGGTTAGCATGATATACTAGCAAGGAACTTTGCATCACTAACCGAACGGCACATCTGAGTGTGCGCATGACGAATCGTGCCGGGGCTGTGGCCCACCTTCGAGGTGTACCGATTTTGAGTACACCAAATTGTAGGCTTTCAGGGAGCTAGAATGTGGTATAGTGTGAGTTAGCTGGATAGGTGACAGGAAACAGAGTCATCGCCTGGTGTGTTTGGGGGAAGGCGGGGGTGAGAGGCTCCAACATCTGGAGCTGTCTTGAATCTGGAATTGCCCCTCTGCTTCACTTTTGCCTAATATAGACAAAACACTTGATTGTGTTGCTGCCTTATGGTGATTGTGTACAACTCGATCCCGAACATGACCTATTTAGCGACGACTACTCGTGTGCATGCGTTATGTCTACATTACGGAGACGTTTGCACCAGTGGGAACAATGTGATCCCTTACGAGTGAATATGAGTCAGTGTTTTAAACATAGCCCGAAAGAATCCAACTGGAAACTAGGGACTCCCTCCAGGCCCAAGGCTGCGTGAGTCACAATCACAAGGCTGAGCTGCTTCATCATGGGACAGCAGACTATAAACATTGCCCCATGCTACATCCACATGGTATAACCTGCTACTGTGCTTGGCCCATTGGAGCACATCATACAATTTCAGAATTCAACCATAATTTGTCAGAAAGTACGACGTAAGTGTACAGAAGCGATGTGAAGGAAAGAATACCCTTATTTTGACCCGAATCATGAAATTTAAATGCTTGCTGGGTTAAAACTGCTGGCAAGATTGTAATGTGACCTCAAAGAGTCCACAAAAATGCCTATCTAGCTTCCCCAAAAGAGAAAGCCGAAGCGAAATTAGCGCCGTAAACAAGAAAAACTTAGCAGTGCCTATTACCTCGGTAGCGTGACTTCATGGGGTGTTACTATAAAACTAAATGCTATTGGTTGAAGTTTTATTTTTGGGAATAATGACTAAAATTTAAAGCCACGGAAATTAGACACTTTGACTTTTGAGGAGTGTCAACATGTATCGTCCTACTGCTTTGGATGTGAATCTGCTAAATGTAACTTTCTGTGCGTTTTCTCCTTTTAACGGTCCTTTTGATTCTGCTCTTTTTGTTCTGAAATTGCAAATATTTGAAAAAAAGAAGAGTGAGGCTACGGGGAGAAGAGATGGCAAGGGTGGACGACTTCAAATACTTGGGCTACTTGAGGCCGGTCATGATGTACGGATTAAAGACGGTGCCACTGAAGAGACAACAGGAAGCAGAACTGGAGGTGGCAGAAACAAAGATGTTGAGGTTCTCGCTTGGTGTGAATAGGTTGGATTAGAAATAATAGGATTAGAAATCACCTCATTAGAGGGACAGCCAAAGTTGGATGTTTTGGAGAAAAGATTCGAGAGAGCAGACTTCGATGGTTTGGACATGTCCAGAGGCCAGAGAGTGGCCAGATAAAAGAGCGATAGGAAGACCAAAGATAAGGTTGATGGATGTTGTGAGGGAAGACATGAGGACAGTGGGCGTTAGACAGGAGGATGCACGAGATAGGCTTAGATGGAAAAAGATGACACGCTGTAGCGACCCCTAACGGGACAAGCCGAAAGGAAAAGAAGAAGATCAGTTTATGTTTTCTTCATTGTTCCAAGATGCAGTTGGGAACGCTACTTTCTGGTGCATGCTGGGATGCATGGGCAACTATTAAGTATAGTAGTAGTAGTAGTAGTAGTAGTAGTAGTAATTTGATGGTCTCATTGTTGGTCGAAATCCAAATTGAAGGCAAGGGGATCACGGATGAGATCAAAGCTTAAAATAGGCTCACATAAATTTGAAAAGAGGGTAAGTGTTGAGAAACGAGATACAGGGTGGGACTGTTTACAGTACGTGTGTGTGTGTGTGGTGTGTGTGTGTTTTCTCTCTAGTTAGCACAAGCCTGAACATAAGGGGCGGCAGTAAATGTCATCCTGCTAGTCGCAACGGCTTAAAATAACGACGGAAATTACGTGCGCCGCGAAGTTTGGTTTGCTGTTGCAACTGAAGCCCGGAACAGCTGCACAGGGGAGCTGAGGCAACAACCTCGCTCGAGACAACAAGCTCCTTGTGCAATCACGCTGAATATTTTACACGCTTGTGGAAACGTGGGCACAAAAAGGTTCTACACACTTGGTAATTTTGGGTCTAAACAGCCAGGAGAAAGGCAGGAGTGTCTGTTTTAGGGCGACAATAAGTGTCACCCTAAATTAATTAAGAATGAATTATTAAGAATGAAAAAAAAATTGCACCTATTTTCGAGTGAGCGATATAAAAAAAGAAACTTTAAATGTATTTGTGTGGCACCCCAATGAGACAATCCATTTTCTATAGTGCTTGTCCTCATGAGGGACACGCTGGACTGTTTGCTAGCCAATCACAGAGCACATTCAGTAGCAGAAAATCTAACATTCATACTCATATTCGCACCAATTTAAAGCATTTCAATGAACCGAACACGCATGGTTTAGGAACAATGACGCAAGCACAAGTACCCAAAACTGGAACCCGCCTATCGAGCAAAATCAACCGAGGGACGCAGCAGCTCAGGATGCTTTCTTACAACATTCCCTGCCTTGTTAATGATTTAAATCAAGGTGACAGACAATTTCCATTCTGAGAGTTTCTCACTGAAGGGGGGGAATACGCTGAGATTGCGCTTGACCTGCCGCTGTATTTTGCACTGTGATTGCATTATGTATAAATCTAGTTGCAGCATGGGAAACATACATGAGTTCTTCCCTGTGAAGTGATGTTTCAGTCACATCATTGTAAGACTATTGGGGTGGGGGGGTGGGGGTTGTTCATTTATTGAGCACAGGGAAGGAGGGCACGCTAACGTCGTCGCGTCGAGAGATGCTCTTTATGTTTAATGCATGTCCCAGTGAAAGGGGACAATTTCGAGGGGCGACAGAGTGCGTGTGTGCATGTATGTGTGGCAAGGGAATTGTTGGGGGGGGGGGCTTATGTATGTGGCCTACTCTCACACTGGATTGATGGAAAGCGTGGTCCAAACTTGATCAGAAACGGGATTACCCAGGATTAGATTAAATCCGACGGACAAAGGTATACCTGCAATCTCCTGGCATACAATCATTCCCCCCCCCTCCTCCCCCCAGTGGCACCACATGACTTTGCTGTCAGCTGCAAGCGGCTTCAGATAGCGGCAACAAACGAGATTTCCGTTCTCGCCATCAGCATTGCAGATCTTGAAGTCACATTTCGATTTACCGCTTCAGAATGAGTTTAGTGTGGCAAATCGTTCTGTCCTTTAATTTCTCGCTACCCCAGAGCACAAATATTTTAGTGGCAAGCAAGAGAATCAGGGCGGAGGCATTTTCTCTTTTCTTTCCGAAAAAGTTGCAGGTTCTAGACTCGGTGAATGGTTGTGCATCTATATGTACCCCATTATTGATTGGTGAGGAGTCAGCCTGAAGTCAGCTGCGACAGTCTCAAATTCACCTTTGAACCAAATGAAGTCACAGAAAAGAATGGGCGCCGGTTGTACAGTATGTCCCCCAAAGAAGCATCCAGCCATCCAATTTCTTTGCCGCTTATCCTGGTCAGGCAAGACATGAAGCATACTACACCCCGGACTGCTCGCCAGTTAGAGGCACACACCTAGACATACAAACATCCAGATGTACATTCACACTATACTTGAGAGAAAGAACTGAAGCATTAATTCTGGATCATTAGGACCACGCAGGAATGGCGTAGATACTCCAAGTTAAGCATGACACTTCCTGAACACATTCATATTGCTAGCATGTAAATCTAAAGATTTAAATTGCAATTAAAAATGTGTAAATATTTAGAAAGTAGTAATAGTACGCGCTAACGTGTGGCCCTTCCACTGACTTTTTAAACAAGCTGCTAAAAGTGGCTACTCCTGAATTTTTGTATTACTCATGGACAGGCCCATATGCTAACAAAACATGATTTGATGTTAAATGGGATATAGACACAGTGGAGAATGCGAAGGCAGAACCGGACATCGGCTCAACATTCCTGAGCCTGCGGCCAGGCTGAGTTGGAGCCAGAGGAGCTAAATTATCTTTTCAGACGTTTCCAGTGGAAAGGGAATATATAACAGCTGCATAAAAGCATCCGTGGTTGCAGCATTGTGACTTCACTCGAGTCTGGTTTGTCCATAAACTCCTCCTGATGTGAAAAAGGGAACTGTTATAGTCATTTGCATTAAGCTGCCATCATTTAAGGCCGAAAAAAAAAAAAAAAGGTAAAGTTGCAGAAAGAAAGCAATGTCAGCATATTGGCGGTAACTCCTGAGGTACTTTTTTTTTTTTTTTAGTTCAAATTAAAACATGGGAATCACAAAGCAATTTATGGGAGCGTAAAGATTCATTTGTATAGATTTTTTGGTCACTGGTGGTGTCTTGGGTTCACCTCACACTTAGCGAGTGTAAATTTCATCTGTCGATCCATGTGCCCTGAGACTGACCGGTGATTAGCTCCGGGTGTGTACTGCCCTTGGCCTGAAGCCACCCGGGATAGGCTCCAGAGCACCTATTTGGGATCATCAAGGTTGTAGCAATATTTGAGGCCTAAAAATAATAGAATTTGCAGGGTAAATGGCTCACACTTAAGTTTACTTAGCGCTGGAACAATGACTGTTCATTTTAAGATACATGCTGTGATTAATTTAACGCAAGCTACAAGAGATCCAGAAGGGGATTACTAGTACCGATATTGTGATGACTATTACATGATTGACAGTAAGACAAATTTGACTTAATTGACAATGAAGAGAAGAAAAGCACCCTACTCCAGTCTATTGTGTGACGAGTAGCCTCGACCGCAAGTGGAAATCGCGCTTCACTTGGTATTGTTTGTGTGGTACAAGTGTAAACACTGCCGTCCAATCAAAACAAAGGCTCGGGGTGAGTCAGCCAAATGTCGGCGTTGGAGATGGTGACAACGGCTTAGGTGTGCATGGATATTTATATGACTGGCTAGCTAAGTAACAACGTTTGGCTGGGTTGCACGTGACGTCGTACTTGTTCCTCCCGGTATTTGGCCGCCATTGTTGCAGACAAGCAGTCGGCCGTCCATCGTCATCATGGCAGATTTTTGTTGCGTCTACGGACGTGGAAATCACGGAAACGGAGACATTGGGAGGCAATTTTTTCCGTGTTCCAAAGATTAGATTGCATGAAGGAGAACATACAATTACGTTATCGGAAAAAAAAAAGCAGCAACAAAAGTGGCTTGCAAATATACGACGTGCATATCTGAAAGAATCTGGAATATATAAAATTATTATTTCAAAGTCTGTTCTGATCATTTTGTAAGCGGTAAGCACGTGTATTTTTAGTGTCCGGATATTCTACTTCAGGGAACTCTTTCAGATCCTTTGAAAGTACGTCGTCGTGGAGAGTATACGGATCGATATCTTCACAGAGTTTGATCTTCTGTACATATCTAGCTTTGGCGACATCGTCGAGTGAATTAAAGTAGGCAGTAAACATCCGCCGCTCGCTGCTTACACGTGGGTCTGTGGACGTTGCCATGGTGATGTGGTCTGCAACGCCTAGCTTGTCTGTGGAAATGTCGGTGATTATCACGTGATTGCAACCCATCAATTATAGTTCCCAAGACTAGAGTATACAGACAGAATGACTCAGTGTAAACACAATGGCGGCTTTCCCTTACCATAGGTATTTTTTTAAAATTGTCTATATCTTTTTTTTTTTCTTTTTAAAAGATTTCAATAAAGCAGAGCACCTTGTGTAATAAATGCATAAGATAAATAAACTTGTTTTGGTTTGCTGTTTTTCGGGGATTTGGTCTACAAGTAGAGCTTTCTTCGTATTTCAGACTGTGCTGACAATTTAGTTTCTTCGAGGTACCCTTGAGGCCAGCAGGAAAGTTCAAAGAGATTCAACGGTAACCAAGTGCAGGAAAAGGTCACACAAGGACATTCAAGTAGGATCCACACTCTGTCACATATTCCATTTGAGCCCCTTATTAAATAGCACAGCTGTTTCATACTGTATCCTGCACGGTGAACTCGTACGGCTCACCATGACCACGATAGGCCATCAACTATTGATGCCGGTCGCCATCTGAACTCATTGATTAATTACACTCCATCCCTGTGATGGGCTCATGTGGAAGCGGAGGCATCAAAATTGTGCAGGCAGGATGGGAAGAGACTTTCAGAGGAATGCTATGGCAATGTGAGGTCCGGGTTTTTATTGCCAAATTCAACAGACGAACCGCACGCGCCACCGTCCCAACCGGCCGCGCCCGATCTGCGTCACGGCCTCAAAACGTTCACACAAGTGCCATAGCTGGTTGTGACACTTGGATAGCACACTGCGATCTTATGGCTCGGGAAGGCAATAAAAACAGATCCTTCTCATTTAGATTCCTGTCCTGAGCTTACTTAGTTCTGTCCCTGAACAGAAGAAAAATTGTAGCTTGGTCGAGTTTTAGCTATGTTGTGAGGCAAAATTCAGTTGCCTGAAAAACTGAGCAATTAAGGCAGTGGCATAAGAACTATTTATTTCTGTCTTGATGCCTCTTTATGACAAACACATTTGTAATGTCCCCATAATGTGCCAATTAAAGTTCCCACGGAGAGCGACCGGAAACCTTCCAATAGTGGCCGGGGTTATTTTTAAACTATTCTGGCGCACTTTTCCTGGCAATTTTGGTTGAACAGCAAATCATACAAGATCCCATTTTCCTCACCTGTAACAGAATTTATTTAAATACCCTAGTCAGAGTAAGTTCGCACTAAAAAAAGCATTTTGTGAAGTCACCCGCCATTTTCGTCACCGCTTGACTTCAGGCCATTGTTTGGCTACTATATTTAAGATCCTTGGCTCACGATTGCACCCTTTATTCAATGCAAACTAATGTCTTGAAAGCTGCAGAGCTAAGAATGCCTTGGCGTGCGATCTGTGCCACTGGGCACTTCTCAAGATGAGTTTATTTCCACTGGCCTTTTCCTTCAAGACCATCTTTAGCGCATCTGAACGCCAGCTGGATGGTATTGGGTGCCTTCGGCGGGATGATTGAGAACGCAGCCGTGTTTTTCGGCACAGCCTTCATTAGGAGACAGAAATATATACGTACCGTATAAAAGCCCCTGCAATTGGCCCGTGGAATTAGATTTCTAAAGCTTATTGAAATTCTGATAAACAACCATAAATATATTCATAACTAAGGGCCAGAATGAATTTACATTTGATTCACAAGGGGATCTTGAGAGGCTTTTCAAGTGTGTGTCGCGTTACATGTGTGTTTCATATCTGGGATGCTTCCTCCGCTATATGTAGATCAAAACCAACACCTTGGAAAGGAAAGGCCTCCGTTACAAGGTGGCACACCACTAAAAATCAACCTGGACTGTTTTATGCACATGTGTTCGCCAGGAGACTTGTATTTTAGATTTTTTTCTGACAGTTCAGAGAGTGCAACCAATCTTATTGAGTGCTCAAAGCATTCGAGTTGGACTAGGGGGTACCATGCAGAGCCACCACTAGCTTTGTTGTTTTAATGAGTTCCGAGGGGCGTTTTTTTTTTTTTTTTTGCAGCCGAGGTACAACAGTAAAGAAGAGAAAGGATACACGTGTTAAGGATGGTTTCATTCTATTTAAGGTTTTAAAGAAACCGGTGAAAGAATCCGTTGAGGAATTTTGGGTGATGATTTGTGAGGTACATCGTTTTCTTTTCCTCAGGGATGAATGGAAATGGTCATCTGTTTCAGGATCAAACTATCATAAACTGCACCAGGTGATAGTTCATTTTCATTTTTGAACATTCTTAAACTTCTTCTTTTCCTTTCGGCTTGTCCCGTTAGAGTTCGCAACAGTGAGTCATCTTTTTCCATATAAGCCTATCTCGCGCATCTTCCTCTCTAACACCGTCCTCATGTTCTCCCTCACAACATCCATCAACCTTCTCTTCAGTCTTCCTCTCGCTCATTTCCCTGGCAGCTCCATCCTCAGCACCCTTCTACCAATATACTCAGTCTCTCTCCTCTGTATATCTCCAAACCATCGAAATCTGCTCTCTCGAACCTCGTCTCCAAAAAATCCAACTTCGGCTGTCCCTCTAAAGAGCTCATTTCTAATCCTGTCCAACCTGCTCACTCCGAGCGAGAACCTCAACATCTTCATTTCTGCCACCTCCAGTTCTGCATCCTGTTGTCTCTTCAGTGCCACTGTCTCTAATCCGTACATCATGGATGTAATAAATAAATACACCTGTTATGACAGCGTTATAACCCTTCAAGCAACATATTTTTTTCCAAAAAGAGTGGAGCAACACACATACTGGACATAGAACAATACAGGCATACATTGTTGATCCTCTACAAAGAGTGGCTAATAAGACTTCAAGTTACTGAGAACGTATGAATGGATGGATGGCATTTGCGTTTATTTCAATGAAGAATTGAATTGAGAGATAAATGTTTAGAGTTAGGAGTGTGGTCAAGAACAAAATAAACTCGTATCGCAAAAGAAAAATTGACAGACATAGAAGCAGTTGGAAGTTGAAAATTGTATGCTTTCGTGACATGGTTTTTTCAAAAATTAAAATAAAATTTCTATTGATTCTGATTCACCAAGAGCTTTGAAAAGTTAATGTAGTTCAAATGATGAATGCTTATAACGTGTACTACATCACCACTCACCGACAGAAGAGGCATTGAAAATCTGCGTTTCCTCTTCATGCTACACGTCCCCCAGTGCACTTAGTTTTACTGAACCCAGGAAAGGCAAACTTGGATTATGAAGGTAACGTTTTGGGTGGATGAGTGGCAATTCAGAGTGTATTTGTGTGAATCCTGTGCAATGAAAGTATGTAAAATGATGAATGTTTACAACAGCTATCTCTAATGAATGAAAATTTTGGCCTTCAAAACATTCATTTTCCTATTTAGACTGCATATCCCCCATTCAATGTTGTTTTATCAAACAGAGTGTCGAAAAACATGGATTTTTAAAGTTATGAGCAGTACGGGATGGAGTTGTGCATTGAATTGGGTAAGAAGTATTATGATGCATAGACAAATTTAATGAGCTCCTTTACCACGCTTGTAACTCAAAACACATTCTGTATCCAAAATGATCTCTCGCGAAAGAAATAAATGAAAATCAAATCAATATGTTCCAGCCCCCCCACCCAAAAAAAAATTATAATGTATTTTTAGTTGGGAAAAACTACACAATATTGTACTTTAAGAACATGTATCCATGACAATAATGTTAACTGCTATCTTCTCTTCATGGCATAATAGAATGAATGAACAGAATGTTGAAAACCTTTTTGCGTCAATTCAATGGACAGTGTGCAGCTCCTTATGGTGTGTGTGCAATGGCCACAACAGGCGTTAAGACGTTTAAAAATTATTATTAATGCTCGTTTTTAAGAAAGAATATTTGCCTGCGGCTCTTGTTTTGTTATGCCCACATGACTTGCAACAGATTTTGTGTTCCAATATGTTGTATAATGACAATGCAACACTGACACCATTTCTTAGCCCGTTTAGTGGACTTTACAGCAAAGCTGTGTGATTGCAGTAAAAACATGACGTCTAATTTTTTCGTTTGGTTTCACGTAAGCTACTGGACATGGTATTAAACACCTTGAAGCCAGTTTTTTTTTTTTTTTTTTTTTTTTTTTTTTTACAGAGCATGTATCTTGAATTTTTGCTCACAACTCAAAGCAAAGACAAAAAGGAAATAAAAAACTGGGGCTTGTAACGTATATATTTCAAGGCACCACTGCATCTGTCAAGTGGCTAAAAGCTAAGCATCCTTCTATGGGTGCTACTTTGTTTTACTGTTTGTTTACTGTTTTTTACTTACCAAGTGCTGTGGTAACCTTGAAGAATAAATGGAACTTGCAGAAGAAAGCGAATGAATCGATGCTGTACGTTTATGACGCGTATCTGGAATCGCTGCCTTTCTTCTCCAAAACGGAGCTCTTCCATCCACTTGAATCCGACTGCCATTACTTTGTTTTAGGTATGGTCGACGTTAGCGCGTGGGCGTAATGTTTTCAGCAGATGATGGACACGAGATATATTTGTCCGAAGCCAGAATCATTAGTAATAGCGACGGCCAACCACGCTTCCGCGGGTGTGTCCGACTTCAAGAGCCGGCGGCCTGGATCGAACGTGGGCTTTCGCTGCACCGCCGTTTCTTTCCAACAGCTAGCACCGCCACATCAGACACACGAGGCGGTTAAGAAAGTGAAACACGTTATTAAGGTCTCAGGAAGCTGTGTCACGAGGAGAGTGACGCTACTGGAAACACGACCAACACCCTTATGGCCAGCCAGATTCTCCGCCAGGAACTTGCTTTCCTGAAATATGTACATCCTCTGACACCGGGTACTTTTGTTTCTTTTGACGCGTCTTTCCATCAATGCACTTTTAGTGCGGTTGGATGATGACATCACTGAGGCTCCCTTTGACAGTAGCCATCTGAAATATATAGACTTTTTGGTGCAGTTTGTTTAGGTCGCGAAAGTGGGTCCGCTTCTCCTAACAGAGTCACTGTGCAGCTCATAAATGTTTCACAAAGAGTTTGATCAAAACTGCCCTCAAAGGCTGACACTTTAAGGGGAGAACGCCGGCAAAAACATCACAACAGGTTGTTTCGACAGCACCACAACACAGCACGTTCTTCATTTCACACATATGCAAAATTGTTTTCCAAACTTTAGGCGCATTGAAGCTGGAGTCACTCATTTTGCGGATCGGCATAGTCGAACGACAACCGCGCGCAGTTTTCAGAATAACTATGCCGCTCATGTTGTTCATGGGACAAGAACAAATTGCTAAATATTAAAGTGTAAAACTGCCATTTTGAGAGTGAACAAATTGCGGACAACTCCTAAACTGATTTACAAAGGGTTTATCACAATTAGTAATCATAAGTATAAAGTATTTTAGAGTATTTATGTTTTTCAGTCTCAATACATATAAAGTATGTGTAAATGTAGGGTAATTATGTTGTCCTATGGTGAAAAATACTTTACTCGGTAAGGTAAACAGGCAACTTCTTTAAAGCTGTTAAAACTACTCAGTAATTAATTCAGGACGGGTTTGTCAAGACAAAGTTTGTGCGTTGTGTGGTGATACTAATACGAAGTGAATAGTTTTTGTCCGAAGCAATTCGGGCTGTCAATGGAGGTACTTGTTGTAAAGATGGCATCATAAAATGTGATTTTAATTGGGGTTTTTTTTTTTTTCTTAAAAATCATCATGATCATCATGTGGGGAGACATGGTTTTCTTTTGGAGAGTGACGCTAATTTAATTCTCAGGAGCAAAATTGTCAATATATGAACCTGTGGAGTTGTTACCGAACAGCAGAGGTATGATTGCTTACAATCGTTATGATTATTTAAGAACATTTTGGCCCTGTTGGAGTAACTAATTTCTATCTTGTCATGTGAGTTCTTGCTGATTCTCTGTAGACTCACCTCCAAAAGTATTGGAACTGTGTGGTTTTGGGCTCATCTGCTGCTGTTTTCCCTGAGCTACCCATTTGATGTCTCACTCCACCAGTGGTTTTCTTTCTTCTTCAGGACATTCCGAATGGTTGTATGAGCTTTGTGCTCTGATCAAGTTTCCATCTTCACTTGGCTTTACAACTGATTCTTTTTCACCCATGTTGTGGATAAAGCTCTGGTTTTCGTGTTAGCGACAAATCTGTTTTTGAATGTACTGATGTCTTAACAGACAAAACCCTAGTCGGAAACTGAGCACAGAGAGCATGGTGGACCAGTGATCAGGACACTGTTTTGAATCCTGGCTGATGCCCTCTTGTGTGGAATTATTATGTACCCTACGGCTTTCTCCAGCAAAATCTACGTTACAGTCATTTAAGACACTAAATTACCTGTAGTTGTGAATGGTTGTTTCTTCGTATGTTCCCTGTGATTGGTCCAGGCTGTAGTACTTTTTCGCCCAAGGTCAGGTGGAAAAAGCGCCAGCTCACTCACAGCCCTGATGAAGACAAGTCGTACAAAAAATTGATGGTTGGATAATCAACATAACAGAAGAAAAACTTGAGACAAATTACAGGAAGAGGCCCTCAAAGTTCAACCAGCGTATTTTCCGCACTATAAGGCGCACCGTATTATAAGGCGCACCTTCAATGAATGGCCTATTTTAAAACTTTTTCCACATTTAAGGTGCACCGCATTATAAGGCGCATAGAATACACGCTACAGTATAGGCTGGGGTTACATTATGCATCCATTAGATGGAGCTGCACTAAAGTCTCAGTATTGATCCATATATAAGGCGCACCGTTGGCTTTTGAGAAAATTCAAGGCTTTTGGGTGTGCCTTATAGTATGGAAAATACGGTACTTTTGGAGGGGGGTGCATTTGTTTTGTTTGTGGACAAGGTATTGACAGAACCACTTTAGCTGCTAAGTCACAAAAGCGTCATTTGGTCTGTATCAAATGTAGACAGTCACATTCTCTGCGCCACGTGGCTGTTGGTCATCATTCTTAACAACCTTAGTAATATAAGTCATGTTGTTTGAATTTCATCTTAACAACAGAAGTTATGGCCAACTTTTACGTTGCATTAACAATTTTACCAAACACATAAAAACAAAAACTGAAACAGAGACGCTTGTGTCCGATGCCACACCCTGGCCGCGCATGACTCACATGCGGAAGGCAAAATGTCACACAGCTAAAACGGCAACCTGAGCGTGAGCAGCCAATACAGGGTCTTGTTTGTTTGAAACGGAGACGTAGGCCTTCACTTACAGTATTAATTGCGCTCATGTCATCTATGGAAAACTGCCTCTACTTGAGAAAAGGTTATATGTGGGACAATATACAGTATGCAAGAATTTTACAGCTTCAAAATCATCCTAATTATGATGGGAAGAATGACATATTTGTTGCCATGTCAACTTTGGATCCCCAATGTTCGGAATGTGTGTTATCGGTGGACCAGCCAGGAAAATGCCAACATTGCTGTTTAGAGTTGTGGGGGCGCTGGTAAAAATCTGACATAATTGGTTTTCCACTTGGTAAATACAGTTTAAGTAAGGGGTTCGGCGTTTTACAAAAAAAATATTAACAAAATCCACACTAAAAATAGTAGCGGTCTTACAGGAAGACAAGCCAGCACCAAAACATGCGTCATTAACAAAAATAGTATTTATGCTCTGTCAGGAATTCCTTTAGGTAAGGTTAAATTAAGTATATAATGCTGACACTAAGATTACACCATTCTGGTCATTGCTAATCATCGCTTTAATTTTAAGGTCATTAGAAGATGTTTTGAGTGACATTAACGGGAGGTTTATATTTATCAGCGGCAAAAAGCAACTCTAGGACTTTTTACCCAAAGCACGTCGCAGCCTAAACAAATCCCGCAAGCTAATCTGCAGATTAGTGATCATATAGGGGCGTCGACTCGTGTGCCAATCATCTTGCAAGGTTTGCTTAATTAGGAGCACTGAAGACATCACAGGAGGCGTGTTTTTTTTTTTTTTTTTTTTTTTTAACGTATTACTATATCCGAGACTGAGTATAATTCATGGTCATTCTTAGAGTTGAAATGGACTCAAAAATTCACCCCATCTGATATGTCTGCGAACATCCCAAAAGAAAGTGTGCAGCGGGAGGTCAAAAGAAGAGCAAAGAAAACCTTCTCTGAATCCTGGTAAATCCCGGCCCACCCCAAAATCTAACCTCAAATAGGGATTATCACCTTGGCTTCATGACTGAGATCAAAGTTGTTTTCTTTTTAAGCACAGATTAAAGTGTCTCCTCTGTGGAAGTGAATTGAAAGGTGATCGGCCGTATTTTAACATGCTCCGTGTACAAGCTGTGAATTCTTAGGAATGAGCCGGAGTAGTTTAGAAAAGTCAATATTTTGAACTCAAGATAAGGGATCAATTTTGTAAGCACTCACTGGACATTTAAAGACTTCAAATGAGATAATTACAATTCTATAACCACTCTACTGCATCTTTGTGTTTGACCATTGGCAAAACAAGGTACTGTGACAAAAACGTATATATATATAAAGAGTCTTTCCTACATCTCGTCTCCTACAGTGTTAAAACGGCGAACTACTCCACGATTCCCATGTCGAAAATTTTGTTTCCTTGGCAACTTGCGACAGAGGGCTTGACTGCCCCCGATAGGACGGAAAAGGCAAGACAAATTGACCGAAACACACAAAGGTAGATGAAACCCTCTGGTGGGAGACTTCCACATCCCCTCTTTACTCGTTCAAGTAGCAAAGCAAATAAACGAGTCCTCGATAGTGCGTCACAGTCAAATTGTTATTCGGCACAACAGGTGAATGGGAGGCAAACATAAAAATCTTGAACAAGAAATGTATGACGACTCAATAAAACTGAATCGAAAAGGACGAGAGAGAAGGGGGGGACTAATTACTCCTGTGTGAGCAGGAGCTGTTACGAGCCATCGGTGCAGAGGAGGACCCAAATCCAGGACTCCGACACAAAGGCATAATGTCAGAAGTAGTGTCCGCACACGGTAACAGTGCAAACTCATTAACGCAAGGCAACGAACTGGCAAATTTAAATGCCTGTCTAATTACAGTCCCAATTTGAAACAGCTGTGAGCGGTGACAGGTGTCACCGCCCAGAGCAGTAGCGTGGCCATGCCCCTCTTGGCAGTGGCCAAGCCTTGCTCATGGCAAGAGCAACATAATGACATACTTCCCCAAAGCCACCAGGGACAACCTTGAAAATGTAGACAGCGTCACATTTAAATTTTTCCAAACACGATACATGTATTTCTTCTCACATGTCTTGTTGCATGTTACCTGAAACCCACAAAACACTTCACGGAAAAAGTTGCTAGTGTGCTCCAGTTTATTTTGTCCTCTTCGTGGTATTTCCTGAATGTTGCAGTCGTCTACTGCATAAAAGGAATGACAATCCCTTAGAAGGAAAACATGTAATCAGTCTGTATCGGCTGTATCTTAATTTTATATTAAACGAGTCGACTCTGTGAATAAATCTACTTGTGTTGCCAGGATCAAACGTGAAACTTCATGTCATTCAACTAATCAGTGATTCGGAGAATGAATCCCTTAGGATGGCCATTAGACTCAATTTCTTTGATTGGCTGGACGGAACAGGGGCGGATAATCTCTCTCGGAACATAAGGAAACTCCGGTTAGCAGTATTGAGCAGATTAGCACCGCTCAATGCCACGCAACAGAATTCTTCATGCATCAAGCTGAATACACAACAAAAAGACGCATCAAGCACATACCCGATTTCGCCTGATTGCTGGAGTAAATTCATGTCAGTTGTGTTATTCATCAAGGGTTTATGGGCAACGTATGCCAAAAGTGTTGGAATACTGAGGCTAATTCCGAATGATTGTATTTCTGCAATGACTGATTGATTTTTCCATTATTTTTCAGCTTCATAATTGTTTGTTCTTCAACCACAAACAATGCTATGGTTTTAAGTAGTTTTAATGTAGTCATTACTGTAATACCCAAATCTGGAACTCAGCGTAGACATTGA